>NW_004524639.1:455970-496262 GCF_000260255.1 Octodon degus
CAGAGAAAGACAGAGAGACAGACAGAGAGGAAGAAGAAAAGACAAGGAGGAAGGGAAAAGGAGAGAGGGAGGAGAAAAATAGTGGGGGAGGGAGAGGGAGGGGGGAGAGAGAAAGAACATTTACAGCAGGAGTTAGAGTCCATCTGCTCTTGGTACAGTTAGACTTAAAACCATAAGTGATAGTTGTCATTTCCCTCCTTGCTGATAATTCCCATCCCCTTGATCCAACTGTGTTTATAACAATTTCATGGTGAGGCGCAGTAACTCACACTTTTACCCCTGGAATCCAGCTCCCAGTTACTCACCCTTAGGAAGGTATCATACAATTGTGCCTCAGGCATGGAAGCAGCAGGAGGCGCAGCAACCACTCCAAACATCCACACACACTCTGCCTGTAATCTGGCAGCCTCCCTACCTCCCCTTGAGCATCAGGATGAATTACCCTGCCTGGGGAGTAAATACTTTTTCCCAGTACTGGGGCTCGAACCCAGGGCCTCACACTTGCTCAACAGATGCTGCACTGTTGAGTTGCCTCCCCAGCCCCAGTAACTACTTTTCCAAACAGCTGGTCTGTGGGCATGAGCTGCCCCAAGCAACCAGGCAAAGGCGAAGTCATAAAGTTAGTGGAAGCCTGTGTGCTCTGGCGGATGTATAAAGACCCGTTATTCTGCAGAACCTGAAGCTATAACAAGAAGCACATTTTCAAGTAGATTATTAAAAGTGACAGTAAGCAGATCCTATTCAAGTCCACCTTCTGGTCCTATCCAGAACGTAGCACTGAGTACACTTCCATCATTTTATTATGAAATATTTAGCCTTATCGTGTGCAAAGTGATTCCCATCAATACACAGCAACAGCTTTAAAAGGTTGAATCTCATCCACAGACACCCACCACAGAGGTCTGCGCAGTCGGCTCACAAGTGACATCCTGGCTTACGCTTGGGCATCTTCATGTTCCAATTCATCTTGGTTATAAATTACTTTCAGAGTAAATAACGCCTGAGTTAAAACTCTCCATAGATGGAATCATCTTTTGAGAAGAATTATCCTGAGGAGAACAGTGTATTTTTTTTTCTCACCCTCTTGTATTCACTGATAGGCTAACTAGAAAACAGAAAACAATTTTGGATAGATAGCTCTATAGTTCTCCAATTTACACTGCTACCTAATTTGACCTAGATTTCATAATTACTTTGCTTTTGTAAAGTTAGGTGCAGTTTTAGAATGATCCGAATCTAGTTAAGCAAAAACAGCGAGTAGCTGTAAGCATTCTCAGTCTTCAACCCAAGTGAAAGCCACTCTTGTTTTATTCTGAAATACTGAGGTACTCAATTATGGAACTAATTTATACTTATTCATTTTTCTGTTCATCTAGAAAATAGTAACTTTAAGTTTCATATATATATATATTTTTTTTTCAACCTAATCATTGATCTATATGTATTTTATAAACCACCAATTGTCAATGCTGCTGTTCACGGATTTGTTGTGTTTTTGTTGTGTTTATGGAACCAAAGTTTCTCTTTTGAAAAGCAATTCAAAATAGTAAATATCAGCTGCCTGCTTCATGGAATTTTATCTTAAGCATCAAAGAGACAGAGATATAAAACGTGCTTTTAGTTTTTTTGTTTTATTGTATTTGTTTTAACTGCCATTTAATGTCAATAAATCATCATCATAAAAATAACACCTAAACAACTACCATTGCATTTCTCACTGATGCTGGGTCCCTCTCTTTGGAAGACTGCTTACTGCTTTAGTGCAGGGAGTGTCTTCTAGACTTAGCTCAGAAAACTAGTCAGCTGATAGGTTTCAAAGTAAATTCTAGCATCCCCACTTCTGTGAAATCTTCGATCTCTTTGCCAGCACTTTGTCAAGGTAGTTCTAGCCTCCACATATCATTTATTTTGGGCCAATATTGTTTGCAAGCTTCAAGCAGGCATTCGGTAGCATATTAAAGTCAACCACTGGTGCAAATGCAGAAATGTTACAATCCCAAAACACACCTGTGTAGCTAGCCGTCTACTCTATGTCTTGCGTTCTGTCCTCTGGCCCAGGGTCTCAGCAAGGCAATTATCCGTAGCACCCCACCCGGTCTTGTGATTCATGTGATGCACAGCGGATTTCATCCTGCCCCACTGACCATCTTTCTCTACCTCGATCCTGCCAAGACTTAGGTCTAATTATTTGTGTAGGCCCAGTGACAGGAAATGAGAGCAGAATGTTACCAAGGCAAATAACACTTCAAAACATTCTTCTGAGATGGTGTTTTCACAGGACATTTAGCCATTCAGCAGTGGAAAGGATGGGGTCTCATTTTCTGGGTTAGTTTTGGAGAAACCTGGGGGCTCAAGACTTTTGAAATATTTGCCCATGTGTCTATCTTATATTTTAGTGTCCTTTTCTTTTCCTGATTTTGTGAGAGGCACTTGGTAGCTCTGTGAATTCAGATTGATTTCAACTTATTGTCTCTAAAAGTCAGGCCTTTGGCCCCGTTTACATCCTGGTCTATGCTCTGTTTGAAGAAAATGAAGGTCTCTTTGCTTGGTGCTGAGGTCTGCAGCCTTCACACCAAACCCTAAGTGAAGAGCAGGCTGGCGTGAGTTGATATTTTCCCCTTCCTAACTTTCTTGTCCTTTAAAAATTCACTTCATCAGCCTGGCATGGCGGTGCTTTGCTGTGACCCTAGCAGTCAGGAAGCTGAGACAGGAGGATCGGTGCAAGTTCAACGCCAGCCTGGGCTACAAAGTGAGCCTAGAGCCAGCCTGAACTGCATAGCAAGACCCTGTCTCAAAAAGACAAAAAAAAATCATTTCATTTTTTAATGATCACATAGTTGAATGTACTTATGGAACACAGTATGATATATCAATACATATAAGATGTACATTGAATTTTCATCATCTTACCAGTTTTTGAGAACTTCAACTCATCTCTTCCAGCCCTTCATTAAATATATAATGTATTATTACAAACTACAATGATGCCGTGTCCTATACAGCTCAGGACATACACCTCCCAACTGTGGTTCATTTCCTGTTGTCCAAATTGCCAGTACTCTCTTTCCTCTTGCCCTCCTTACCCTCTGGTAAGTACTACTCTACTCTTACCCTAATGCCATCTATTTCCATGTTTGACATACCAAGCCATATCTGGCTGTGTCTAGCTTATCTCATTTAACATAGTATTTTCCAGTTCCATCCCTTTTGCCATCAATCACAAGATTGCTTTGCGGGTGGTGGAATGATGCTGTCCTGTGCACGTATAGATGTGCTGTGCAGATCCACCTGTCGACGGGCACCTCAGTTGATTCCACAACTTGCCTATTAGGAATAGTATTGCTCTAGATATTTCTTGGCATGGTAATTTCATTTGCTTTGTACACATACTAGAACTGCGATAGCTGGATCTATTCTTAGATTTTTGACTACTAATTTACCTCCCCTCCAACAGTGACAGAAATCACTTTTCTCTATATCTTGCTCGACATTTATTAGGCTTTTTATGCTGTTCTGACTTAGGTGAGATGCCTGTCTTTGATTGATTTTATTTGCATTTTCCTGTGAATAATTATGTTGAGCATTTTTTCATGTACTTGTTAACTATTTATATTCATTCTTTTGAGAAACACATATTCATATCATTTGCCCATTGTAATTGCTTTATGGGATTTTGTTGAGGTTTTATTGACATTATTAATTATTCTGCATTTCAGTTTTTTATCAAATGGTTTGCAAATATTTTCTGCCATGCTGTTAGTTTTGTTCACTATTTTTTAATTTTTTATTCATTTTAATGAGAAAAATAGCAATGAAACAATTTCAAAACAGGTTAGTAGGACAGTTACAGCAATTAATACATTGCATATTGTTGTCTTTGTGGTAGTTATTCAGCGGACAACATGCAGACATGACATCTCGACTAAGCAATATTAGTACTTCCTTCTCATTGAACTAGTAGAAGGTAGCTATATATTTATCCTAACTATTTTGTATATACATATATTTTTTCACTACAAAATGGTCCTTTACTTATATCTCCCTTTTTTTGTTTTGCCTTTGTTTTCACTGTTTTGATTGTTGTTGTTGTGCAGATATAACCCCCTTTGTCTATTATTGCTCTTTTTTTTGTATTCAGTACAAGGTCTGCAGGGTCTCACTACGCATATCGGACTTGTAATGATCCTCCTGTTTTCAGCCTCCCAAGTGCTGGGATTACAGGCATGCGCCACCACGCCCAGCCTATTATTGCTTTTGTTGAATGTGCTCTTGGGTCTTAACCAAAGCGCTGCCCATACTTAGGTCTTCACATCTCCCCCATTCGCCCAGGGGTTCTACAGCAGATAACTAAATTTGCAATAACATGTCTTTCAAACTCAAGAGCAGAGGCACTTCCTTGAGCCTTTATCCAGGCCACCTGATGGGTCTTAGTAACTCTGGTGCTGTAAGTCTCCCACACTGTCCATCAGTCCTTGATGTCACCTCGCTGGTGGGTGATTCCAGCTTATGATAGTGATCCATGACCCAGGACCAGAACTTGCCTAACTCATAGTGGGTTCTCTCATAGCAAAACCCTGAAACAGTATTTAATGATTGCAGCTTATCTGATGAACTTGTAAAGCGTGAGCAGATGCATTCAGAGATAAGGGAGGAAAGGAAAGGAAATGAATACAGATCAAGTAAAATACGAAGATCTCCTCTGTGGGAACCAAGGGCTGATCTTGCTGGGACCTCTGAAAGTTCACAGGACATGCCTCTGAATGTTCTTTCTGTTGATCCCCCAACCCCTCCTAATACAACCTTCCTGGCATCTCATGGCCAACTGCTTCAGGGACCAGAGAATGCTCTCAAGGTATTAGAATAGGAGGTTGTGTGGTCAATGCTTACAGAAACAGTGGAGGCCAAGACTGTCACAGTAGAACATTGAAAGTCACCTGCTACAAAAGAAAGTGCTCCTGGAGGGTCTGCTGTGTGTCAGTGGAAAACAACATCATTAAAAATAGTAGCTTCCTGGGCTGGGGAGATAGCTCAGTGGAATAAGTACTTGCCTGGCAAGCTCAAGGTCCTGAGTTGGATCCCTGGTACCACCAAAACAAACAAACAAACAAACAAAACACTAACTTCCTGTAGCACATTATCATCGCAACCACTGGGTAAAACAAGGTGTCTCTGTGCATGTTTTAGTTCTCACTTTTAACACTGATTCCAGTGGTACGTTCCTGATCAGGATGTAAAACGTGTTCCTCTGGTTAACTAAAAGAGGTATGGACATGATTTTCTTTCTTGACCTACATGCTGATACAAAAGTAGTGTCAACAGTGTAGATTCATCTCCATGTCTCATGTCCTTTCTGAACGAAAGTTAAGAAATAGATCTTGAGAGGCATAGTTACACTGTGAAAGAAATCCTAGTACTAAGAAATTTAAAACACTTTCAGAAATAGAGGAACAGCATCTTTTAATGTTTTATTTTTCACTTGTGAAAATATATATATTATATATTACACGTGGCGCAGAGTCCCACAGCTTGGTTTGGAGAAAGCTAACAAAGAGGCACAGGTAGGGGGCGGTTCTGTTCATACTGCGTTCAGTTCACCCAGCATTCGCGGTGTGGCAGGTGGGGACGAAGGCCGCGAAGGCACGGCAGCCTGTGTACAGGACTCTGAAGAGCCGAATCATAGCAGCACTCAGGTCTGCAGAGAATGGAGGGCGTCTCTGAGGAACACACTATCTCTACCTAACAGGCCTGTCGGGCTGCACAGAATGAAATCTGAACAAAGACACCCTGCGACAAGGCAGACAACACTGCTTCACTCGACAGCTTCATTGCTGTCTCTCTTCTCCTCAAGTCTGAAGGCCTTTGCTGATGTAAAGGAGCAAATGCCTGGGCTCACTCAGCCCTACAAATGTTTGCTGGACAACACAACAGAATTTTGTAACAGACCAGATATTTTAAAAGCTTGTAAAAACTGATGGAGCAATAAAACGAAAAGGACATTGGCTACTTCTCTCTTACAGGAAACACTTAGGCAGAGATCTCTGATTTGCCACACTTTCTTAATCTGATGCTTACCCAAAATGGTAAAAAATGAGGCACAATGTATGGGGTCGTGGGCCCATTTCTAGCACATTCCAGCAGAGGAGCCCACTAAGATTTGGCGCAGCTGGAGCAGCTGACAACCTTGGGTGGGGCAAGGTGCGGCTTCACAACGTCCGGCTCTAGCGACTCCAGGAGGTCACATTCGCTGGCAAGGATGTGCTTCACCAGGCACCTGGAGGCTTCATCAATGTTTATGTTTTCCTAAAGGGAGACAAAACACCAGCTTTGATTGTTCAGCATTCTAAAATAGCTTTCAAGTGTCTCCTATGTGACATAAGGCCATCTCTGACCATTCATTCAAATACCAGTTTTGACAACTAGCCATGCATCTCACTTCCCCTACCCCATTTATTCCGTTAAGAACTCTAACTGTTAACCACTTGCAAAAGTAAAAACATTGTCTGAATTTTGTCAAATAGGAGAAATGCCACTTTGTTGATTCAATAGTAGACTGAATTTGTTGGAGGGCAACTTTCTTATTTTCACATAGTTTTACAGTATTATACTGGAAAAGAAGCATAAGGTTTTTTAAAAAAAATTTACACCATTATATTTCTTGCTTTCACTGCAATAAATGCAGATATAAAGTACATAATTGTTGAGCGACTGAATGCTGGGTAAAAGACAATCTGCATTAAATGTTAGCTTTAATTCAAAATATAACTTAATAAAAAGGCCGGCCAGATAGCTCAGTGGACTAAAGCGCCTGCCTAGGTAGATGCAGCGACCAGGGTTTGATCCCCAGTGTGCCATGCCAGCCCAACCCCCGGGCATGTTGAGAGCATGATTGAGACTGGGCATGGTGGTGCACACCCTTAGTCCAGTAAGAAGCATAAGATTTTTGCTATAATTTATTATCTCCTATATACTACTTCTGTGGTTTTGACATGAAATATAATTAATAAGACATCTTTTGCAGAGACTGTTAGTGGCTTACAGAAAACTTCTGGCTTTCTGGCTTCCAATCAAATGGTTGGAGGGAACCACTTTTAAACCACATAATCATGAGAACTTCTTTGGCCAATAAAAGGTGAGAAGTAACGCCTGTCTCTTGTTCCAAACGCGTAAGAGCCGGGGCCTTGTTCCCGGGGCCTTGTTCCCAGGCCTTTGGTCTCCGGTCCCGCAGTTACAGAAGCAAAGAGATGAGCATGCTCTCGGCGCAGGTTTGTGAGGCAGGACCAAGCAGCTGTCCCACCAGGTCATGGTCGTAGGTGGAGCCTGAGGGAACACAGCTGCCTTTTGTTCCGACCACTGATATCTGAAATTGTTACCGCGCACTACCTAGGCAATACAGATGGATTCAATTCCTTAAAGGAAAATGTGAAATAACAAATAATCTCATTTCAAGAATGAAATAAACTTTAAAGAAAATATGAAACACTCCAATCTAAAATGCTTTATTTTATTTAACTAATCGACAATAAATTTCCCTTTTTCTATGAGTCAGACAATGAAAACAAGGAATTCTACATACTGTCAGAACACTAAAATAATTATGTAATTATTTCTATCAGAATCTGCAGAGCTTCTTTGATAAGTGTTTTTTTTTTTTTTCTTTTTTCTTTTCTTTTTTCCTTTTTTTAAATTTGGTACAGGGTCTCACTCTACAGCGTGGATTCGTAGTGATCCTCCTGTTTTCAGCCTCCCAGCATTGGGATCACAGGAGCGCACCACCACATCCGGTCTGCATGGCCGGCTCAGCGTCCCTGGGGGCAGGCCAGCGAGGCCTGTGGTGCTAAGGATCGAACCCCGAGCCCAGTGCTCGCCTAAGCAGGAGCTTAGTTTGCTGAGCTATCTTGCTAGCCCTTAAGTATTTTTTCTTATAAAATGGTTTTACTACAGTATCTCATTGTCTGATCTGAAATGGAATTATTTCTTGCTAATTTTTGTCTATATGTCTAAGTTGTTGATACATGGTAAGACGGGGCTTGAAAAATGTGGGACACCGAGATGCCTTCCAGATGCCTCATGACAATGGCATTTGCACTACTTTGATTCCAGTTTAATTGTTCCTTTTGTGTTGAGAAGCAGTAAAATCCTATTCCAAACACCAACTGTAAGACGAGCATATACGTTTACAGACAAGGAATGCTCGGAGAGGCTACAGGCTTCCGCACAGTCACACAGCAAGTGGGCTGGAAGGTCCTGACCGCAAGGTCTGTCTTTCTTCAAGGTTGTTTGTAAGCTCACAGGCAGCTGCCTGGCAAGCCCAATGACCCAGGTTCAATCCCAAATATTGCATGCTGTGCCGGTCCTGGGTCCCCGGGGCACATAGTGCTGGCCTGAAACCAGATGTACTGATGCACATTTGTAAATCTCAGTGCTGGGAAGGCTGAGACAGGAGGACCACTAGGAGTCAGAACTGCGTAGTGAGACCCTGTATCCAATTGAAAAAAAATCACATGCAGTAGCACATGCAAAATATTTCCCTGGTGTGAGACCTAGAAGATGCTAAATAAGTCTCACATTCTTTCTTCTTCATATAATGAATATATTTATATGACAGAAAAAATAAGCTTTAAACATTAAAAATGATCCTTCTTCCATACAGTATAAGCTAGCCTTGCCAGTCATCTTATTTTTTAGCTTCAATTCATATATTAACATGCCTGCTAAATAGGGTTTTCTTTCATTACTGTGAAAATTGGCAAAATGTATTAATGAGTACTTAAAATGTTAGTATGAGAAAAATCAATGAAAGCCCATCCTTATTATGAGAAAAACAACTAAAACCTAAGCCCCATTAGTGCCAGCCCAGCAGGAGCATGCCAGTAAAGCGCTGTCCGTGAAGTTGCACACACCCGGTGGAGGCTAGCTGGCATCAGAACTGGGACGTGGGGCCACAGGGCTGCCGTAGGGCATGGGGCTCCTGGAGGCACGCGACCACGGCCAGCTCTCGGTGGAGACCGGACGGGTGAGCAGAGCAGCACTCTGTGGTCTGAGCCACTTCCACTGCTTTCATTCACATCCCTTAGGTTTTGCTGTGTACCAGACATACAGAGATAAGATGATGAACAAAGTCCCATTCCTGACTGAGCTTACGGACACACGAGACTTGTATGAGCAGAAAGGGTCAAAAGGAACAGCTGATGGCACTTGCTATAGGCCTGGACTCTTACGTTGGTCAAGTGAAGTCACGGAGGTGACTGTGCCCATGAAGGGCCGTAACATAGTGTCAATGGACACATACGTCACTAGGCAGTGCTACACAGACACCTAACACTCTTTTAACAATTTAGTGAATATTTACCATGTGTATACCATGTACACCAGGATGCCAGTTGATACAGTACACTATTTTAGGTTGGAACATTTAGAAGGATGTCAAGAAGAGAAAATTCTATTATTTACCACCATATTTGCCGATGCACACTACAAGAAATGGAAAGGGCAGAGTGTTCCAGGCACAGATGTGTTCATACACAAATGTGCGAACTGGGAAAGGTATCTTAGGCACCCCACGCCTCATTTTCTCCATCCATAAAGAGAGTAAAAAATCTGCACATAAATGTAAGCTAATACAAATGATGTGAAATACTTAGTGACGGGAACATAGTACTGCATAAATTGCTAAATGTTATTGATACAGTCTTCAATACCATATATTTATATCTATATCTATATCTATATCTATATCTATATCTATATAATTTTTTTCTATGCCATCATTTTTTGGCTCAGAGAACTGAGATCAAGAAATAAGGAGTGTATGGCCAGCCAGGAAGCTCAAGGACTAAAGTGCCTGCTTAAGCAGGCTCAGGGACCTGGTTTGATCCCCCACCTGCCGTGCTGGCCCCACCACCAGCGGTGCACTGAAACGGCAACTGAGGCTGAGCGTGGTGGCAAGCACTTGTAATCCCAGCGCTTGGGAGGCTGAAAACAGGAGGATCACTGCACGTCCGATCTGTGTAGTGAGACCCTGTAGACCCTGTACTTAATACATTAAAATAATTAATAAAGCACTTGCTTTATCTCTGGTAGTTGCTACCATTTGTTTTAATGAAATATTCTGTGAGGAATTTTAAGCCTGCTCCTCCGGTTTGCTTATTGATATAAATGAAAAGACTCTGAGCAGCGGCACACAGCCACCTACAGCAGTCGGCGCAGCAGACCACCTCGTCCTCCTGCAAGTACACAAATAAATCACAGTCAGGGGCAGGCTGAGTGTACGTGACTTGGAAGCTGTATACTGTGTAAATTGCACTTAGCGTGAGATGCTTCTGGGCATGTGGGTACTGCACTCTACAGTAAGCACCAGTAAGCACTTGCAGGCAGCACTTCCCGCTTGGGCCGATGGCTCTGCTTCACGCCATCACTCGGAGCGCGCGAGGCGGGTGGCGCTCATGGACGCCAAGCGGCTGCATCAACTGGACTGCATCTGATTGGCCAAAGAGTCCAAGGCAGCGTTTCATCAGGTGGGCTTTGATCATCTGTGCTGGCCTGGGGCAGAACGAGAGCAGCTCCTTCCTGCTGCTGTTCATTCCTCTGGTTTAGACCCGTTGGCTGTGACCTCAGTGATGGATAGAAAGTCCTGAAGTGTGTTTGGAAGCGTATCGCAGTGCCGAGTGGCCCTTCCTGAGCTCCTGACCACAGGCTCCTGCCCCTGCTGTGCTGGAACTAAGTGCCCTGTCCATTCTGTTCCCTTCTTTACTTTGGAAATATCTTAGGAGAGCTGAATGAGCAGCCCGCTTCAAGCTTATACTTCAAACGCAGCACAGCTTCCTTAGCGTATGTGCTCGCTGTGGTATGTGCTCTTCTCCTCAAACTCATACCCACTTAATCTGGTTAATCTGTGGTTAATCACTCCTTTCTTCTTTTTTAAAAAAAAAATGATTTAAATTTTTTTTTTTTATGTATTTAGTACAGGGTCTACTGGGTCTCACCACACAGATCAGACTTGTAGTGATCTTCCTGTTTTCAGCCTCCCAAGCGCTGGGTTTACAGGTGCACAACCACGCCCAATCTCAGGCACCATCTCAGAGTGCTCCCGGGGGTGGGGCCAGCAGGGCACCCCAAGGATCGAACCCCAGTCACTGCACCTGCCTAAGCAGACGCTTTAGTCCACGGAGCTATCTGGCCGGCCCTGCAAGTGTTTTATTTATGAAATAATGTTCACCTTCAATCCTCACAAAAATCTGTTCGGAGTTCAACAACCCCATCTTAAGGGCAGTGGGGCACAATAACCTTATGTAGCTTACATAGAGCAGAGCATGAACTTGGGATGCTCTTTAGGACAGCCTGACTGCCACTTCTCATCACCCTCCCTGAATATCATGTGACAATGCCTCTCAGGATTGAAGCAGACAATAAAAGATTTACCTTGAAATAAGCAGTTCTCAATCCTGGCTGCACATTCATGTCACCGTGGGGATTTTCAAAGTGTACTGCCAGGATCCCAGATGCTGCCCTGGCTGGCTTGGACTGCACCTTAGCATAGGCATTGCTTTTTTAAAAAAGATTCCTACTTATTGAAAATATGCATCTAGTTCTGAGACCCATTCTGATAATTAACCATGTCTTTAAGAACCACATGCTTTTTATTTCTTCTGTGGAGTTTCTGCAAATATAACTTTGTACAATGATTCTTTTTTTTACGGAACCGGGGATTAAACTCAGGCCTTTGCACTTGCCAGGCAAGAGCAATGTACAATGATTCTAATCCTCAGTGACTCTTAACTTACCACAGAGAAAGTCATGTGAATCTAACCATCTGAGGTCCCAAGTACTTGATAGTTCTTCAGTTAACACTTCAACTATATGTCTAGTGGCAAATTATTTGACATTTCACCATTAGTGCCAGAATGAAAAAAAAAAGAAAAAGAAAAAGAAAAGAAAAGAAAAGAAAAGAAAAGAAAAAATCTAGAAAACCTTTGCATCTGCCCAGTTAGAAGCTGGCAGAGAATTCATTCTCCCATAATCTTTCCAAAAACATCAACTTCAAAATACCAAATGTACCAGCAGCTCCTAAGTTAGGGCTCTACATTCCTCAGCTCTGTAAAATTTTAATTAAAGCAGATGGCCTGCTGGATAATAACATCAATGTAAGAATTCTTGCATAGAACAGAGGTGCAAACATTCCCCCTGGAGAAGACTCGGTATTTATTTATCGAGCACATTAGTGCCAAGTATTAAACAGCTTTCAGTTTCCTTCAGTTCGCATCTGTCAGAACACCCCTCCAGTGGACTCCTACACTTTGGCTTGCCAAGCACCTGTGTCCCCCTTCCCTAGCATCACCACTGCCTGCACGTCCCTTGGGAAGCCCGCTGCACTCCCAAGCTTCCATTGCACCCTCCCCATACCCAGACCCAGGATCTCAGATATTGTTCTCAGGACGTAACATTCCACTTAATTTCCACAATAATGCTGATGTGAAAATCAATGCTGTTTTTACAGAAAAAAGAAGTTTGCAGAATGATGTACGTAAGGTCTCAGGGATAGTAAATGTCAGAACCTGGTTTCAAATTCTAATCCTCAAAGCTTCTATATTTTCCTTTTTTTCTTTCTTCCTATCTCCTCACAGTTCATGATCACTTTGTGAACATGCCCAAACCAAAGTGAACAGCATGCAAAACCCACGGTTTTGCCTTCCACCACCCTTCTCCCAAGAAAGGAAGGAGTAAGCAGAGTACGTGAGGCACGGAAGCCAGGCCTGAGTGATGCCCTGTTTTCTGGAAGCTGCCAACTTTAGCCTAAGAAGTACTGGGAGGACAGATTAAGCCATGTCATCATTGATTTTAATGCAGGACAGGTACACTGTCAGCTTGAAGACGTGGCATATGGAAAAGAAACACACAAAGTCATCTACACCCTCCGTGGGACAAGCCTTCCTCAACCCCTCTGTACCTTGACCTCAGTCTCTGTCATTGTAACATTCCTTTTCCGCTTTTTCTGCATGACTTCAGCTTGTCCCCTTCTCTCCCAGGGATCTTCTTGCCATCACTCAAGCAGCCGTGAGAAATCCCCACCCAGAGTCCTAGAGGATCCTTGCCAAAAGCCAAAGAGGCAAAAGTTTGACATCACAAATTCAACCTGCCCTTTTTGACACACCAGGAATTGTAAGCAAAGTGAAGCCAAGGGACTTGCCCGGCACCCCAGAGGCCACTGAAGTTCCCAGGAACGCAGGCTGGAATGCGTCACCTCTCTCACCTCTGCTGTCTGCAGCGCACATCCAGATTTCTAGAAATATTTATTATCTTTCTGTGTGGCCTTCTCTCAGCACTACAAAGTCTATTTTGGGTTTTTCCTGGCTCTTTGTACTCACTTCCTTTAACACTAACCACTGCTACCATGCTGCCTATCATCTGTGTTAGTGTTGTATCTAATTATATTTGCATTTCTGGCTCCCAGCAGGGTAAAGGATCTTTAAAACATATTTCCAAAAATAAACAGCATTTATGAAGAGCTTAGTGTAAACCAGATAGTCTGGAAGCACTTTGGCTATGTGACATAGATGAACCCTCATGAAAACTGGGTGAGGTAGTAGAGGTGAAGCAAGCTCCTCGTGATTACACACACAGCCAGCCACTGTGTGTAGGATATCGGCAAAGTCCAGCGCTGTCAGACGGCGGTGTCAGCTGCCAGCGAGGAGCCCTGCCTGGAACCTACCCCTCTGCACAAATTTCTGTTGATAGCCTGAGGAGTCAGGGCTCCTAACCTGTTGCCTACTGTTTTTCTTTCCAAATCTCAACAACTATAAACAAGAAATGTACAAATTGTTACGTTTGCTCAATAGCAATGAATTAATATAGTGGCTTTTAATTTAAATGTCCTTCAAGGACACTAGCGCATTGTCCGGTTTGCCACTTGAACTCATCTCTTTTAAACTCCTGGTACTTAGGAAAGCTCAAGTTCACTCCCTTCCCGCTTCTCTTACACGTATTACAGTCTTCACATTAGGCAGGCGTGGTGCCGAGCCTCCTTTTCAGAGTTTACACTTGGCAGTGTAGAGATATGCTTGCCAAATCCACTATATAATGTTTGATTTACCTTAAATGACCATTAAGAATCAGAACACCCATAGATTCTGTGTCTGCTGGCACTTTGTATTCAATTTTGTTGTTTTAATTACCTTTAATGTGAGCTTCTACTGAAAGTGCTCCAAAGCGCCAGTAATCAGGTTTGAAAGGGAGAATACATTCAAGCTTAAAAGCTATTATCTCGACCACTGTCCTCTCACTGCCGGGACAAAATACCCAACATCCAGAATTAAGGAAGGAAAGGTTCATTTAGCTAACAATTGGTGGAGGTTTCAGCCCACACGTGCCTGGCTCCAAGGCAGAGTGGCTTGTGGCAGAGGGCAGCAGTTTATGGCTGCAGAAGACAGCAAACAGCAAAGGGAGGAGCTGTGGCGGCAGCCGCCAGCGAGCCTCTTTCCCCTCCTTACTTTGTAACGCAGAGTACCCACCCCAGGGCGGGAACGGCACACCCACAACCCCATCGCTGGAGCAAGAGTTAGTCACCAACCCTAGAACCTGCTCTATGACTGCATGAGGTTGTGGGGGAAAACTAGACACAAACCATAACATCTATCATTTAACCAGACTTAATGTACCCCGCTGATGAAGCACAGCAGCTTTCAGTTAAAATGCTTGTTCCTTTGTCAGCCTGAAAAGATAAATGCCAACCAGGAATTGATATTAATAGTAAGAATTACTAACATTTATTCTGAATTAAAGCTATCTGTACTACTCCACCCACAATCTCATTAGCACACCTGGGAGGTGTACGCACTATTGTTCCCAAGTTACAGAGGAGGGAACCAAGACACATAAAATGAACTATCAAGCTAGAGTGTTTGCCAGACTAAATTCATTTAAAGTTTGTTTAATGAGTGATAACTCCAGATAGAAATATATGTTTTATAATTAAGCTTGACATGATTAAAGGTGTTTATTCTGGCACCTTTCTGCGCCAAGACTGCAAACTGAAGCTATAGGATCATCATCCCAGGAAGCAGCAGAGTGCAGTGGAAAGAAAGAAAAAACCTTGAGGGTTAAGAGTGATAACTCAGTTTTACTATGAGACCAAGAGCAAGGTGAACAACTCAGTCTTTACTCTTTAGTCAGTAAAATAAGGTCATCATATTTGTATTCCATGAGGTTCTTGTTAGAATTCAGTAATACATACACCTAAAACACCTGGACTTTTAACATAGTAGTCTCCTAACAAATGCGAGCTCCTGTCCTGTCCTTTCTTTGCCCTCTTCCTTCAAGTCATTCTTCCGGATCACTTCCCGGGGCATCAACCTCTGACCCATCACCCATTACTGGTCAACAGATGATAACTTGTTTGAGTGGATCCTTCACTGACACATTTCTGGAGGCACCTGGAGGGTCCCTGGCTGCATCCCATTGTCTGCCACAATGCCTGCAGATAGTCAATTGAATGAATGAATGAATGTATGCATGAGTGAATGACAATCACTCTGAAGAGTGATGCTGTGGTTTGTCTCTAGGTGTCCCCCTCCCCCAAAAGCCCCATGCAGTCAAGGGTTGACTTCTGGAGTTTGTGACTGATTATTGGGGGTGTGGATTCTGTACCTGCCCTGGGGCAGATAATTTGCATTACATTGTAAGGAGGGGGAAAGGCTGCTAGCTGTCTGGGCTGCTGCCATGAAACGTCGCTCTCCGCCATGTGCCGTCTGCCTTGGAGCCAGCTGAGCATGGACTGAACCCTCCAGTAACTGTGAGCTAAATAAACTTTTTCTTCCTTCTTTTTGGGTGCCAGGCATTTGTCCCAGCAATGAGAGAAGAGTAACTGAGAGAAGTGACAAGATCAGGTTTCAACTTGAAAAGTATTTTAGGTGTGCTGAATTCTGTAAACAGTGAAAAAGAAAGCATACTCTCCATAAAGTTTACTATACAAGTCAAACCTCCAGTTCTTATCTCGTTTTCTAGTGACTATCTGATGCCATTTCTTTCATGTAAAATTGGAGGAAGATGTTCAAGCCAGCTTACAAACCCTGCGCTGAGCTCAATGTGGCAATTAGGCTTTACATGCAAACAACTAAGCTGGAGTCCTGCCTTTTCTCTTTGGAAAGTAATTCTTTTTATCTTGGTGTTCTAAGGTGTCATTTTTTTCAGATATCTCTTATTATTTAAGAAATACAAATACTCAGTTACCTTTGTTCTTGCATGTAAGAGTTGATAGGATTCAACTGATAAAATTAGGAAAACTAAAAATATATTGGGTAAAAAGCAGAAGGTATATATTTTTATGGCTATGCATTAATATGACACATATTACTGGGCCACTATTTTAATAACTCTTCCCCTTAAGATATTCTGTGATATTGAATGAATGGCTGATTCTAGCTTAAAAATTCCCTTTGCGTCTTCAGTTTCTTTCTTTTTTCCCCCTCATATACTCTTCTTTTATCCAGATCTTAACAAATTGTTCAGTAGAATTTCTTTCTCAAATAGCACAAGTGAGGTCATTTCTGCCTCCATGGTTATAATGATGTTTGCTTGCACGAACACACATAAAACAAGAACCGTGGATACAGATGGATGGATAAACCAAGTTAAAGCAATTATCATTTCATCTCCTTTCTGCAGTTGCAGTATCGATGATACTAGGTAACTTCCAGACACTGACTTCAGCCCTGGGTCCTAAGATCTCCTCTGCCAACCCCCAACATCCCTAATGCCTTCTGCCCAAATTCCACAGTCGGCTGCCAAGTGCTACCCTGTTGACATTCTCAGCCTCAGGAACCTCTCAGAGACAGCAATCAGCAAGTGCTGCACACTGTCTTTGGCTTACAAACACACTCTCTTCTTGGAGAAGTTTAATAAGTCAGATTTGTTCGTAAGTCTCATCAAGTGGGTCTGATATGCCTTTCAAACAAACGCACAGTTATGATTGTTGACTTTATTAGCACCATGATCTTGTCCTTGTTCTCTCAGACTGTCCCAGTGACTGACTGACTGATTCATACTCTAAGGATGTGTATTATGTACCAGCTTTTCATCTCAGGCCAGTCTCTCACTTAGTTTCACTTTGGTTGCCCTGGGTGTCGCTTTGTGCATCCCAGTGTCCCCTCCACACCACCACGGCTTTCCTCCTGCTGCCACACATCCTGCACTGCCACACGCTAGCACACGCACTAAACACACAGCGGCACAGTGTGGCAACGTCCAGTAGACCCATAACTGACTTGTAGGAATGTTTGCAATGCAACAGCTGTTGGCATCTGTGACAATTTGCAATTTAAATATTTGCAAGCCAAGGATTGACTCTCTCTATATTTTTTCTCATATGGAATAATGTATCTTTTTCTAAATCCACAAATTTGTGATAGAAAAAAAAAGTCAGGGTGTGCATCCATTTGGTTGTTTTTCATGTAATACTTAAAATATAATGTAACTAGATGAAATAATTTACTATTTCACATATAATACAGCACCCTCCAGGGACCAGGTGAAAGGCTCTGCACTCTGGAGTTTAATGCACTAGGAAGCCCGTGATCAGGGGACGAATGTGGCGTCAAGGGCCTTTGTACTTCTGCCTCAGGGCGATGACGGACACGCTGCGCACCCCTCTCAGGCCGTGCAGCGCCCACCTAGCCCGCCGCTCACGGCCCCGCGCAGCCTCCTCCCCGCCTGCATGCTTTCAGCGCCGTCCTTCTGTAATCATCCCGTAATCACCCTTCACATTCTATCACACTATCTTCACTGCTCACCGCAGCATGGTTATGTTCCTAATTCGTCTTCACTTACCAGCTTAAAAAGCCTTACTGGCTCACACTGCCTGTTCAGAATAGATACAAGCCAACCAGTGTGACTCAAACTTAACTCTTGTCTCATGTCCTCTGACTTCCGTAAGCGAGGTTCCTACCGAGCTAGAACACGGCACCTTCCCTCCCTGTGCCCTGTGCGCTTGCCCCTCTTTCTGCGTTGTGAAGCATTAGAAGTCTTTGCTTTGGTTGTTCCTATTCTGCCTTCATCTGTGACTCTCCTGGGCATGCAGAAGACATGGATCTTTTGGAAATCTTTAGCTACTGACACCTAACCGATTCACAAGGATTTCATTTTATTATGCTTTGAAATATTGGATGAAATTCAGGCATATTCTTCAGCCTTAGAATCTTCTGGCACATTAAATATTTATCATTGGTGCATATTTGTTTAATATTAAGAAAAATAATGCCAAAGTTTCTCAAAGTTGTTAAGGATATAAAATGAAATATGTGGATGGTCTCAGCAATGTTGGGCACATACAACATGCACTGAAAACAAAACATGCAGGGTTTCATAACTAAGTCATAAACAGTAATGGCTGGAGCAGTTAATATATCTTTTCTTGGCATAAGAGGTGGAGGACCACCTGGGCAGCTCTCCTTGAAAGAAGAGAGACTATCTCCACTTTCACTGAGCCTGACCGTTTCCTCCTATTGTTCTGTACAGAGCTGGCCAGGACTTCTGTTTATCCTTCAATTGGCCTTAAGCAATGTGTACTGGTCTAGCTGAGGTGCTGGTGATAGTCTCTGAAGGTGGCGTGCGTGTTTCCCTGGTAACCTACACCTGCTGCTCTTTAATGTGAGCCGGGTTGAGACAGGACGGTAGAGCTAATGCTCCGCGGCGCCAGCTGGGATCGAGCCTCAGGACAGAGGCTGTGACTTCTTGGGGCTTGAAAGTCTACATCAGAGCTGAAGCACCAGACTTACCAAAGCATTAGATACTATATAATGCAGATTACTCTCTCTGCATATCCTCTCTACATATCGCAGAGGTAAATTTAGGCCACCCACCTAGCTCAGCTCATAGTAGTCTCTTTCCCACAATTCTCAGTCAATCCTCCTCAAGCCACTCCTCCACTAAATAAAACCAGGTGAGGCCCTGGGTCACTCTCTTGGTTCCGCAAAGCCATCTTCGTGGCTGGACTTAGAGCCCCTCAACTCCCTGATGATTGAAAATATAATTTAGTGTCTTTATTTTCACCATGGGTTGTGTTGTAAGTGGTAGATTGGAATCAATGTGATGGGATTCCAATAATGTAACTTTAGGATTATAAATATTGGCTTCTTGGACCCAGACGAAGATCTGGAAGTGTCTCTTACAATGAGATATCTCAATGTGAATTCTGGAGTTAAGACAATATGAGGGAAAAAGCATTTCATTGTTAAATAACCATAGACAATGTTAAGTTAAAATAATTGAAAAATATTTCAGAATTTCAGAATTTTACCATGTCACAGAATATGGATTGTGTCCCAAATTTACTCATTAAGGATATTATGGGGCCACAGAGGAAAGTGATCGATGATTGAGTGTGTGCCAAAGGAGAGTCACATGGAGAGAAAATATTCTCTCAGGCTTTCACAGGGAACACATTGGCCAAACAATGGCCGTGACTCATCTACATGGCTGACACTGACAGAGGATCTACAAACTGCGGTACAGGTTAAATCCTGAGGGGATTTGACTGACCTTATCAGATACAAAATTACATTTCTTGTTACATACATCTTGCTCTTTCTTGGTCTTAACCATCCAGCAGAAAAGTATAAAAACAAGGTATAAAAAGTAAAGCCATATTAATATGCTGATCTGTGAAAGGCTCAAGTCAACAACTTCTGACATTGCTGGTCCTACAGATAACCCACTAGTATTATGGACTACTGGATTACATGGGATTATTTTGCTGAATTCACACACCTACAATATTTTTTAAATGGCAAAGGAATACCCATCTGTGACAAAACTAAACAAAAAAGGGGATACAAATGAAGGACCATTTTGTATCTGTATATATGCAAAATAGTTAGGATAGATATGCAGCTACTTTCTCTTTATTCAATGAGAAGAAACATTTGTACTAATAGTGTTTGGACAGGATATCATGTCTGCATCTTGTACTATGAATAACCACTGTGAAGACAACAATATGCAATGTAATAATTATTGAAACTGTCTTAGTAATCGGGTTTTGAGACTGTCTCATTGTTATATGTTTCTCAAAATTAATTTAAAAAAAAGAATATGGAATGTGATTACAGTTTCCACATTGAATGGAAGCACCATTGGGGAGGTGGTTTATCATCACTGGTTGGATGACATGAGGGGCGCCAAAGCTGTGTGACATAATGACAGTAGACGAATTAGGAAAAGTCAGATTCAGGCTTTGAAAAGCTGTTTGGGTAAAAGCAAGCAGTCTCCCATCCCATAGCAGGAAAAGAGAGCCAAGTAGGCTTAAGTGCTTTTGCTGACCTAGCTCTTACCTAATGCTGCATCTCCGCTGCAGCAGTGTTTCTCTTTGCGCAGCCTGGCAGCTGCCGACCTACAATACAAGTGCTCTGTGCAGGGTGGTTATGGATGGAATAGTGAGCTGAAAGACGCAGGTGTTGACTGATTCCATATTATTCCTGTAGGGTTTTAACCCTCATCTGAGCTCAGCTACCTCCTTTCTACACCTCTCTGTTTGTATGAGCTTAGTTCAGATGATGCTTTTTAATACGACTTTAACAGAGTGAATACACACAATGCAAAGCTAGAAACAAGAAGCCTCATTGCTGACAGCAAGGCAGCCCTCCAGGCAGTGCCCACTGTGGTAGCCCAATGCGGATAACACCACTCCCAGCAGGGCAGGATTAAGCACCTAGTATTTCTTAGCAGTCCTCTGTAGTATCTATTACCATATATATTTGCAGTTATTTTTGAGAATTTCACCTTTTCATTAGATAGTAAATTTCCTGAGGGCAGAAGTGGGGTCCCACACTTGGAATACCACCAGAAGCTCCCACGGGGCATGTGAACACACAGACGCTCAACACTGTTCTGTGAAATGGAAAGAAAAATGAGGCAGCTCCAATTAAAAATCCTGAAACAAGCTCTCTATTGATATCATTGTAATGATGTTCTGTTACATCAGCACAGCTTATGGAGGGGGTTGGTTGGCCTCCGTGTTAGCCTTGAAATTACTGCAAACCCTAATGGTCATTGTCAAGTCCTCCCTTTGGTGGCAATTTCAGCAGCTAGGAAGGGAGAGAATATACACTCTTTGTCAAAACAAGACCGAAGATGACACTCAAGTCTATCTCCACCTTTTGACTAATATGGCTAAACTAGTTGGCAGTCTAAGAATAATGCTGCCTTAATGGGAAAGATTCCTCAGATTGAGAGGTTAAGTATAAGGCATATGTTCAAAAGATGACTTACTAAAGCAAGTGCACTTTATCAACTTGATTAGTCACAAATTCTTGGTTGCAAAACTCAGAATCTTGCCGAATTGCCTAGGCCATGTGGAGGGTAGCTCCAGGAGTAACGAACTGTGAAAAGTCTCAGGTCTCTCGAGAAACCTTAGGAAATAAAGTAAGATTGTCAAGCAGCATCAGGCCAGCTTCATTTTCTCCATCTGCTAGCAGCATTTTGCACATAGAGAGATTTGTATCCTCTAGAACAGCTTTGCCCACAAAGAGAAATGGTTTCCCACCCTCAACCTCAACCCTGAAAGCTGTGAAAAAGGATTCTGAGGAGCATAGCTTCAGTCACATGTTTACATGGAAAATAGAGCAACTTCAGTTCCAGGAGACAGCTGCACCAGGAGTGGTCCCTCTTAGCTCATGTGTACACAGTTAACCCATATGATGACTTGACAGACAAGGACGCACCTCCTGTGGGGGCAACTTGGGGTGGAGAAGTGGGGAACTGGAAGCCGCAGTACAAATCTGTCACAATTGAAACATTTTAAATCTGGAAAATGATGCTTCCAGATTTTTTTTATATTACTTTACAGACATTTGTATCAACTACTTCCATGTAGATATATGTATTATTTATTTATTTATTTGACAGAACCAGGGATTCAACTCAGGTCCTTGTGCTTGCCAGGCAAGACCTTATGCAACTCAGCTATCTCCCCGGCCCTGTATTTATATTTTAGGTAGATATAAATAGTATGTGATTTCTGTAAAAGAACTAGAAAAATATCTTCCATAAAGTTACACATTATCAAATAGTTATAAATCAGATTATCTTAATATATGGAAGATAAAAAATATATATGGAGTAAAGACAATAACTGGGGCTATATTGGACATGTAAAAAAGAAAACAGTGAAGAAAGTTGAATTGAAATTTAAATAATTCCTAAAAACTACCTTGATCAGAAAGGCATTGCTACGAGTTGGATCTAGATGTCGCCTCCCCCCAAGCTTCATGTGGTCACAGGTGAAGGCCTTTCAGAGGTGGCTGAATCTAGAATATGAAATGCTAGGATTAAAGGTGTGAGATTACTAAATCAGCCCACTGATTGGCGTGGCACCACCTTAATCCCTGTAGCCTGGATGCAGCACAAGGGACAAAAAGAGAGTTGTCTTGTTCCTTTTTGTTTGGCTCCCTTCTTCCCGCCATGAACCCTTTCTACTCTGTGGCGTCTGTCTGCCGCACCACTCTCCCTGGAAGGCAGCCGATTGCTGACTGAAGCCTCTGTAAACTGTGAGCTAAATAAATCTTTCCTCTTTAACTTTGGGTGCTAAGTATTTCTGTCTCAGCCACAAGAAAAGTAGATATGACAGGCACACAATAATTCCTCAATATATTTTTAGAAAAAAAAGAATTAAAAAATTTCTTGGGAAAGAGAGACAAGAACAAGAAATTAAGGTTTCTTGAAAGCAAGTAGTAATATTTAATCATGTGTTCAACCTTACATAACTATATCTGTTAATCTGAGCATCAGATTTGATGATAAAAATAGATAATATATCAACCATTGTTATTTTTGGTTTGAAAATCTGTAACATATGCATTCTTATATGTTACCCTGCTTCTGTATTTGTTTCTGATTTTTGTCCTTGTTTTTGTTTTTATTTTTCAAAATAAAACAATTAAGATTAAAACAAAATTCTTGCAATTCGGTAACTAATCTCAGTTCTTACTTCTTGCTTGTTTGGCAGAATTTACTAACTCAAATGGATTCCAAAGAATAATACTTTTGCCAGATAAAAGACACATTTGGCAAGATTCCATCTCTATCCGGAAAGCGTAGCTCTCATCAAGAAATCAGCCATCCACAAGTGCTGGTAAGGCTGTGGGAAAGGAACCTTTTTCCACCGTTGGCGGGAGTGTAGACTGTGGAAATCAGTGTGGAGATTCCTCAAAATCTACAACTGCGGATTGCATTCGATCCAGCTCTTCCCCTTGTTGGTATCGTCCTAAAAGAGTTAAAATCACCACACCACTGTGACACACGCGCACCCCTGCTTACTCCAGTCCACAGATGAATGGGTAATTAAAATGTGCTGTTTATGTGCATGGGGTACTAGTCTACGTCAAAGAAAGACAAACATGAGGCATTCTTAGGTAAATGGATATATTTTGAGACCATAATTTAAGGGAAATAAATCAGAAACACAAGTTTAAACACATATTTTTTCTCTCATGTGAGAAACCCACAAATGGTAAATAAGGGGCAAAATGGAGAGCAGTTATTGGGAAGTAGAAAGAATTTGTTTAAAAAAACAGGAGCAGGAATAAGGGAGGAAGTAGGGAAAGGGAAGGGAAGGGAAGGTTTTTTTAAATAGAGAATGGAAGGAGAAAATGGAAACAAAGTACTGCAGCTCATGGCTCGATGTCCTCCCAAAGCCTTACGAGGTCATAGGAAGGACTTTTCATTGGTTAGTGGATCTGGACAGTATGGTGCTGGGATTCAAGGCTGTGCTGTTACTTACTGAGTTATCAACTCAGTGATCACTAATGGATTCAGCATGGTTCTGGGTGTGGATGACAGGAAGGCTCACCCTGGACATGGGTGGCACTGCCCCAAAGTCAGGTAGACTGAGGGGACCCCAGGGAGAGGTTTCCATCTCCATGCATGCTCCTGAGGTTCTGCTTTGTTGGTTCTGCCTGCCAAGGACTGTTTCCCCCCAGCAAAGCCACCTTCCCTGGTGGCCAGCCAACCATGGAGGGAAGCCTCTGCGGACCATGAACCAAAATAGACCTTCCTTCCTTTAATTTTTGGGTGTTCAATATTTTGTCTTAGCAATGAAAAAGTAAAGCACAAAGCTTTTATAAATGGGGAGGGAAGGAAGGGGTTGAAAAGAGGGAAGGGGAATAGGAAAAGATTAAGATATATTATGAGTAGGTATAAACTTCTCATGATGAATACACTTATTACGTATGGAAAAAATTTTTGAAAAGAACACCCAGAGGAGGCAGACTTACACAGAATAACTACACTGTCTTCTCTGATAAAGACTGTGGATTGAAGAATCAAGAGACTGCCTTGTGCATCTGCTAATTTAAGAATAATTCCCCTTACAATGCTCCTTTAGACAAGGTGACTTTGGGTTGACTCCAAATAAAACAGTAGATTTATATGGATTCAAACTGAGGACTAAGTGTCTAATTATGCACTTCAAAAGTCCTGAACTAGGGCCAGCCAAGAAACTCAGTGGATTAAAGAGCCTGCAAGCAGGCAGAGGTGCCAGCAGTTCAATCCTCTGGGCCTGTGCATGCCCCGCCCCACCCCCCAGACATGCTGAGATGGGGATTGAGATTGGGTGTCTTGGCACACGCCTATAATCCCAGCTTTGGGAGGCTGTAAACAGAAGAATCACTGAGTCAAATCTAATAGTGAGACCCTGACCACCCTTTAGATCCTTCCCTAAAATATAGGAAAAAAAGTCCTGAACTGATTTCTGAGTGTGATATGTCAATAGTTTGATAAACCTATTCCAAAAAAATCAATACAAATAACACTCTACAAAATAGATACACAGTTATGCATCTAGTCGAAGCGGACTGAAGCCTCACTGCAGCACATGGTGCTTGACCTGTAGTCAGTCAACACATCTGCTCAGTCCACTGAAAAGAGTGTGTGGACAGATGAGGCATCAGGTAAAGGAGAACAGAAAGGGGTCTTAATTCCATTCCATGTAAACAACAGCAAGAATTTGAGTCAAAGAGAAGTCTTATAGAAGACTGTAAGGCTGTGCTGTAGTGGAAACTAGAAAAGAAAGCAGATGACAAAAATGTTCAACACTTGAAAGTTCTTAATAAATGTCAAATTAAAATTCATTTTGAACAGCGTTTGGCAAGTTGCAAAAGCTGGCTTTCCAATCCAGATTTACGGAACATTTGTACCCTTTTGTGGACCTGAAATTTACATTTTCATTTTAAATTATTTATATTAAATTTGAATATCACTAAGTAACTTAAATGTGGTCAAAACTTTGCTCCAAACAAGATACTTCTCATTTATGTTAGGAATCCTAGCGATTTAAAATGCAATACATTGTTGATAGTATGGAAAAAGACAATCATTTAACCCTCCTAGTTAGGTTTTATTAAACCACTAACTATAGTAAATAAGTCCAATTTTCACTGAGTTAGAGTAAGAATAAATGTTATATAATTGGGTCAAACAACAATACAGAATGATATTACTGTTAAAGAATGTAAACCCTCAGGCCACTCAAAGACAATCTTTTTAGACTTGAGCATTAAAGAAACCACTGAATTCCAGTCTTGGTGCTTTGCAAATCTATTCTACCTCTATGATTTCCCTTCTGTGTCATTATCCTCCAATCTAAATATGAGAATACTAGGAGTACTTGGTCCTTTTCCATATTCTTTAGGTCATTTCAATGAGGGCTTTAACTATAATCTATATGTTCATAACACACCAACCTATATATACATCCTGAACTTACTATCGATGATATTGCTTACCCTAGATAGTTCAAAATTATAAGAACTATGAAAGTTCCACGGCAAAACTTCTTCTGCAGCAATCTTTAGCAGGCACCATTATTCTCACAAAATGACTCCATTTAGTTCAAAGAAAGGGATTTATAATTCTTGACTGTTATGTCATTGTCTCCTCTATACTTTTGCTAGAAGAAATAGTCACTTCAGAAGACCTCTGGGCTCAGCAAGCTAACCCCACCTTTGAGCACTGCTTCAGCATGTTAGGTCAGTGGACAGCGAGAGAGGAGTGGCTGCTTCTCTTCACTTATGTCTAATGGGGTATTGATTTCCCCCAATCCTGGTAGAGTCTCCTAAGAAATCAATACCTCACTAGCAGTAAAGCAGACAGAGATGAAATGTAAGGTCCTTGGGGAGTAGGACTGTCACCCACAAATCTAAGAAGACTTCAAAGATAGCAAGCAAGACACATTAAAGACAGCAGAGTATCAAAAAACATGGACAAACAAAATCAATACAGAAAACAATGAAGTAACAGGTGGGAGAAGGCAAACTTTCTTCTAAGGAAATTCCTTCTGAAACTAAGAAGCAACCTTTCCCAGAGGTGAAAGAAAGGTGACTTCACTGGTATTGGCAAGGGACATACAGCCTTCTCATGTCTTTTCTAAGTAGAAAGTTGGGATAGAATCAATCACATATGAGTTTAAATCCTACATAACAGGCACACTCAGTCACTGTGGGTAAGACACTTAAATCTTGCTATACATTAGTTCGCACATTATAAATAGTACAAATGATAGAAACCAATATTAATGTTAATGTTAAAATAAAATAGAATAATAATTTATATATTAATTAAGATGGCATTTAAAGTAAGATGATCAATTAACAAAGTGGCAGAGCATGGGCACCTTCAACTTAGTATAGTACAAAGAAATGTGTTCATTTTCTTTTCCTACAAAAACTATGCAAACATAATTTGTTTAGATGAAGTATTCCAGGGGCTGAGGAGATAGCTCAGTTGAATAAGTGCTTGCCTGGCAAGTGCAAGCTCCTGATATCAGTCCCTGGTACCACAAAAAAGTATAAATACAGTTTCAAGGATTAAAAGAATGAGAAAATGGGCATCAGCAGTCAAAGGATTTCGCCACACATTTAGAAATTTGGAAATAATGGAGAAGTAATGTGTAGATAGTAAGGTCTAAGATTGTTTGGGAAGTTGATATGGACAACAAAACATTTAATTCATGTCCACAATACCCAAGAGACCCAACACTTATACATTAAAAAATAGATAAAAGCAGAGGAATGGATGGAATCAATAATAGGAACATCATTCCATTCTCACTTCATTTTATGTATATGCTACCAGTTAGATATCTATATCCTGAGTTAAATAGTTGTTTTTCCTTTGAACAAATGGAAGAAAGGTGACATGAGACACCAATTAGTGCACCTGCCAACCTGGTGCAGGGCTTAAAACAAAACAAAACAAAACAAAACAAAACAAAACAAAACAACCAACTGAAGTCTTCCCTCTGGCCCTAAACAGGAGAGAAGCTTATTTCTTCAAATAAAGAAGCCCTAAGAACTGATGTTTGTAAGTTGCCAGTGTCTACCAACCTAATGTGAAACCTAGGTATTAACAACCAACACAAAACCCACAGAGCATAACAGGGAAACTGCTGACCCATCCCTAACTTTTTACCATAAATTTGTACGTTAGCATAATACTAGCTTGCTTCTTGTCTCAGTACCATGCTCTGAGGGATACAGAAAGCAATCCATGTGTTCACCTACTCGGTAGGATGAACAACAAAAAGTGTGCAAGTGGGAAAGGGTGAAAAAATGGGATTTTTACCCACATTGTGCTCCAGATTTTGCTTTTATTTACCCAAGCATTAGAGAGGGCCCGATAGACCCACACTACTCCAGGACTGGTTAAAAAAGGTTTTCTTTTGTTTTTTCTGGTAGAAGTAGCCCAACTCAATACAAGGGCACATGACAATCCAGATTTGCAAGTTTTGAAGGAAGTCAAAAATTAATCATCAGATTACTCATACATGGATAAAAAAGATAATACATTAAGGTCAAGTACTTGCTTTCACAACAGAAGGGTGGTGTGGGTGTGTGGCGATGATGCTCACACGGGCCGTGTGAACCACTGTCACTCCTGTGACAGTGGAATGGAGCAAGAATCAACCAATGCACACACCTCTTTGACTCAGATGCTGAAGAAAGCAGATATGTGAGTACATATTTGACCAGGGAAATGTTGCACAATAGCCGTGCAACCAAATGGAACAAGTTAACATAGAACTAAGTCCCAAAATATAGTGAGTGTGTTGGCAGGAATGAAATGCATTGGACTGAATGCCAGCATCACCATTCGGTACTGAAAATCGTACCAGGCAAAATGCTAGAAGATGCTGTGAAACACGGATGGGCCGAAAGGCAAGTAAAATGTCTGTATACACCAACGGCCATATTAAAAATGGTCTTGTTATGACACACGCTAGCTGAACTGAAAGCATTCATAGGTCTGCTGTACTTAGCAGGGATTTCTCATGGTAATTGCAGGAATGTAAAAGAATTGTGGAAAGGTGATGGGTCAAGCGATGGCATACAAATTCATGCCTTTGTAGGTGTAAAAGATTATATTTTCACTGTGGACATTTATCGTGGAACTCAGCCATCAGGTTCTTATTCACATAGTATGAAACTGAATGAGGTTGTGAACAGATGTCTTCCCCATCTCCCAAACTAATCAAAATGTGGCTTTCAATAATTGGTTTACCATTTTCCAATTGATGTTACATTTGCTAACAGCATATGAATTGTCGAGGAAATATACACAGAAATGGAGCAATTGAAAATGAAATGTTGCAATTTCAAACACAGAGAACTGTACATTATAACCTTTGGATTTTAGAAAGATTTACATTGGCCTCGTATATGGCAAAGAAAAGCAAAACCAGTATTGTTGATATCAACATTGCACCATGATGGAAATACTGAAAGGGAAATCTTTACAAAATGAAAGCCTGAGATGCAAACTTTCTACAACAAAACCAAAGATGGAGTAGATATTGATGTGTCATGCAGCTACTGTGGTGTTACTTGGACATAAAGAAATAACCAATTATTGTGTTTTATCTAGTCCTAAACATGTGTGGTATAAATAGTTTGATAATTTACAAAGAAAATAACAAGTGCAAAATATCATGGAGAAATTTTCTTAGATGATTGGGATTGGAACTCATCAGAGATCACTTACAGCAGAGGAAAATGTGGGACAAAAAAAAAATTGTGGAGAACACTAGTGAGGTGAGAGGTGAACAGGCAGGTCTAGTATCCAAAAGACCTACTACAACCAGAGTGAAACCAACAATATGTCAAGTGCCCCTTCTAAGAAAGGGCAGAAAAACAAAACCTACCTGCTCATCATTGTAAGTGATACTTGTGTATAAAACATGTAGTTGTCACATGTGAAGGCTGCCTTGGGTGTGACAGTTGAAGCAAAAGTTATTTCTGTGGTAGACTTTTGTTCGTGTTTAAATTATAGTTTATATAAGATGTTACCTTTTAGACTTTGTAAGCAAGTCAACAGTTCAAGTGAAAATGCTGTTGTCTCTTCAAAGTATGTAACACTCATCACATACTTGATATCTGTTTTAGTGATAGCTTATTTCCCTGCTAAGTGCATGGTGTACACCATAGTAGGAAGCTCCTGGCAAAACAGAAGAGAGGTAGTAAGACTGCCACATAGGAAAGTAAAGCTAAGACTACACGCAGTCAGCGTACGTGAGACGTGTGCATGGAACATGCCATTATCATGTGGAAAGACTGCGTTGGGTGTAACAATTACAGCAAAGCTCATTTTTGTTGTTGAAACATAGTGGTGTTTTCACTGTAACTCATATCGTAATGTATTTCTCATGATATCTTTCGGGTTTTGAAGCAAATAGACAGCTAATGTGAAAATGTTGATGTCTACGCTAAATGCACAAAACAGAATTTGTACTTAAGAGTCTGGACTTTATTTTACTGATATTTTATGTTCTTGTTAACTACTCAGTACATGAAAAGAAATTCCTGGCAAAACAGCAAGACCACGGAGAAGTCAAGCATGTCCTACAAAAAGCCAGGGAAGCAACAGGCATGTGCCACCAGTGTGAGCGACACGTGAGTGTGGAATGTGCTGGTGTCATGTGTGCACAGCACTGAGTGTGATGACTGAACTATACACTAGATTTGTAGAGTTCTATTTGTATTTTCATTGTAGTTTATATAAGAACTTATTTGCATTGTTCTTTTTTTGACTTTGTACACCCCAAACAGTTGATACTGAAAATTTTGATGCTTTTTTTTTTTAATAAACACTCAAAGATTCAAAAAATTCAGTATTTTGTATTTGTGACTTTTTCTTGCAAGGAATCCATTGCTGTGTGCAATTCAGCAGCACACAAGCTAAACTGAAGTAGTGGCTATTTAATATAAACTTCATAATATTAATAATTCATCAATAAAAATGTTCTAAATAAATGTGGGTTGATCCCACGTCTCTGCACCTTTCTGACCAAGGTGCTATGTCTAGCAAGCACCCCTTATGTACTGACTTTAGTTCTGTTTTTGAAGTTCTTGCTCCTGCACATGAGTTGTCTGCAAAAGATCCTCAGATGTTTAAAAAGGATTTTAAAATAAAACAAAATGGAGTAAAAAATAACTCCAATGAAATACATTATGTGAGAAGCAAAAAGTAGGCTATTGAAAAATAAATTCAGGGTCAGGGAGATGGTTCAGTAGAATAAGCACTTCCCTGGCAAGTGCAAGAGACAGTTCAAGCCCCAGTTCCACAGGGGGAAAAAAAAGGAAAGACAGAAAAATAAATTCATACTCTCCAAAATGTATTACAGTCTTAAACAAGAGTAAGGTGTGCTGTAAAACAACTAAATTATACAAAGAAGCTCACTGAAATTAAAACTATGACCTCTGAAATCCACAATTATAATGAAAGAATGATAAATTAAGTCAAGAAAATATGCAGAATGAAAAAATATTACCAGTGCTGACTATATATGAAAAATTAGGTTGGCAGATATAGTTCAGAAATTTATACCTAATCAAGGCATCTTCAAAAAATAATAAAGAAAATAAATGGTCGAAAACTCCCAAAGAAACAAGAATCGTCAGACTGTAGGTTTTCACACTGAAAGGACTGACAGGGCTCGGAGGTCCAAACAATGGATAAACAATGGTTCGCGTAAGCCACGATGTGGAGCTACAGACTGCCAGGCCCAAAGAGACCACCGTGTCTCTGACAGGTAACAGAAAACTGCTTGACAAACAGCTTCAAGAATCAGCGAGGTCTGAGGGCTCCAAGCAGCAATGCTAAGGCCAGTCTATCGCAGATGCACCTGTTACTACTTTGCTAAGACACAGTAAGCTTATTTTACCTCATATTTTCAGTTCGTCTGCCCATGACCAGCAGGTCACAGGGCAGGTGTGGCACAGTGACAGCCCACAGTGGAGGAAAGTGTGCTCACATCCTCGTGTCCGGGAAGCCAAGAGAGAAGCAGCAACACTCTCAGCGTCTGCTACCAGCTGCCTGCCTCCTACAACCAGGCTACATCTGGCAACAGAATATTCAGCTGTGAACTCATTAGTAGATTTAGAAAGTTAAAAACTTGCCTTAACCAATAGCACAACACTACTTAGATCTCCACCTTCACAACAGAGCAACGCCTTCTTCACGCTATCCGACCCCTTTAAAACTAGAACTTTTTACTTATCCAGAAACTGAAATTGTGTGAGGTTTAGAAAGTACGCTTGAAGGTAACAAGGGCGCTGAGATTCCCTACGATGAACCTAGAGCTCTTCCGCAATATCTGCAGGCAGAGCCCTCTCCGTCAGCACATAAGCCAAGAGTATGAGCTGCTTTTTCAAAAAAAAAAAAAAAAAAATCTTCGGTACTCAGGTTTAATTGCAGTGTCGGCATTTGACAATAAATGAGTGGGTTCCGATGTTAGTTTGGTCGCTCAGTCTCTAAAGGCTCGCCATTGCTTCCGCGGAGTCAATTGTAAGCAGCTGCAGCGGTGCTTACGCCAGAAAAACAAGGACACAGAACTGGAATCCAGGGAGACGGCGACATCACACCAAGAGGGGCAAATGAGAGCTGCAGAAGGACACCTCCGTGCCGGGCCTACAGGGCTTCGCAAAGAAACTGGACGCGAGCGTGAAAAACAGAGACGCTCATATGAAGGTCGCTGAGTCAAGATTATTCTCCATAGAATGAATAATGTGACGGGGAATTTGGGAAAACAAAGTTTCATTCAAGAGAAACATGAATGACAGACTATGTGGGTTAATGAATAATGTTTTCATGAAAAATAATATAAATCATAATTTTCGTTATGTTTCAAGAGAAACAATGATGAACTTACTGGCAAAACTTGGGAGAAAGAGGAGATATAAGAATGTAAGACAAAATCATGTCTACCACAAAAGATTATAAATGGGCACATCTAAACCTGAAATATCAAGCAAAATTAATAAAAGATTGTGACTTAGACACATGGAAATAAGAAATAAAATAGAAAACAAATGATCTAGAAAGAGAAAACTAGACATTAACTGCAATTCTGCCCTTTGCTAGTCATATGATTACACACTAGGGATTCGAGGAATGAATGATAGAGTGGAATGGATGGAACCCAACACACTTCATCTTCATCAGCGTGCAAATTTAAATCATTGTATTAAAACATGAAATTGAATCTCCTTTGCACATCTGGAGTTGAATCAAGGCATCTGAAATTTGATCAAGTCCCTGAGGTGACAAACCTATCCAAGAACTACTGTCACTAGATGGAGAGTTGGACTAGATCTGACGTATAGGCTGAGTGCATCCAAAATAAATCACCAAAAGCTTTTCTGGAACACTATTAGTAAAGGTGACAAGCATGACAGCCATGGTGTGTGATTCAAGTGACAGTAGGTGAAACAAAGGAAAGACGCACATAAAACAACGTTATGGGGACTTCAGAAAGGAAAATCTGCTGCATGCTAAGCTGGATAGTCGGATCCCCAGGCTATCCTAGTTTCTGCTCTCTGGTGTGATCAAGCAAAGGACTTGCTGTTCTCCATCCAGGAACAAGGTCGTTAATGGGAATGATGCTTGCTTCACTTTCATTTTTCTTCTCTTTTTCCCCACCCACACAGCAGGGCATTGCAATCTCTGTGCTGTGCAGTGTCTAGAGAGCTTTTTGGATGAAAGGAGTTACATAATGTGGAGTCCTTCTGGGAAATCGAGCAGTAATTTAATTTTAGATTCTCTTAGGAGAGAAGTACCCTACAAAGTGCAGGGGGGGGAACAGTATAGTAAAAGAATCTTCTGAAAAAGTCCCAGAAAGGTAATGCAACAACAACAACAACAACAACAACAACAACAACAAAGCCCTGTTCCTTCCAACAGACACCCGCCAAAGGGTTGTTGTGTTGGTGGTGACCAGGAGCACTCGCAGGGCAGGACAGGCCCAGAGAGAAGTAAGGCCAGCATAATGAGCTAAGGGATAGGAGGGACCAGACTACAGCTGAACTGTGAGACAACAGAGGATGTGATCAGGTTGCAGGCAAGAGGCAGGTTCATAAAGGCAGAAAACCTGCTTCCGGCAGGAGTATAACACAGTGGGCAGATGGCTTCACGCAGGTCAGCATAACCATGGAATGAACACTGGGATGCAGAAGAGATGGGCCTGGGGAGCCGGAGGTGAGCCTCACGAGGTGTTTTCTAGGGTATGACTTCTGATACAATGTCTGGCTTAGGTGTCTGTGTGGGTTAGGGCGTCAGCCAAATGAGTAGGTTTGTAGGGTAGCTCTTGCGTTGAGTTTCACACGTTATGTTTGAAGAGTTCTCCAGGTGCTATCAAGACTGCAATCCAGAACAATGTAGAAGTATGAATTGGGGGAAAGAAGTTATGAGTGAAGGGAGAGATCCAGAGAGAGAACTCAATGTGGAAACAGAGCCTGGCTGTATGTAATCACTCCTGGTATCTAGACTGAGAGGCACAGTCTACTAATGAAATCTAGGGCTCATGATTCAGTCCTCATATACACTAGCTTGTGCCTCAGCAGGATTTTATTCTGACAGGCCTCAGAATTCTACCTTTTCTTCTGGTCTTCCATTACCTACAATTTTGTGCAGGGCATCTATGTTTCAAATCAAGCTAGAGGCAAGGTAGAGTCTCAGGAGAATCTTCCATAAAGATTTTTCATGAAAATCATTATGGGAAGGAAGGAAGTGATTAACAAAAGCACAAAGATGGAAAACTTACAGACTCCATATTGACCGTCTCTGACCTATAATTCCTGTTTCCCTTTCTTAGCACTAGGAAGTTCATCACACCCTTCTGAGCAGTTCATGGATTTTTTTTTTTTTTTTTTTCTAGCATGGAGCTTATGCAGTCCTTTCATTCATCTCTAATCGTCCCTGAAATGAGCTCATCATTTTTTTATTGTTTTTTTTCTTTTCCCAAACTATGCGGAGCTCAACACACACGTGCGTCCCCTCGCTGGCCACACACAACGATTCTTACAGGGCAAAGGCAGAGAGCAGAGGCACCGCCCACCAAGATATTTTACAAAATAATGAGAGGGTTTTGTTTAAGGGAGATCTCCACTTCCTTGTGGATTTGAAACAGCAGCTGGGGTTCAATCTCTGGCATGCCATGCTGGCCCCGCCCCTGAGGCTCGCTGAGATGGAGATTGAGACTAGGCGTGGTGGTGCTCGTCTGTAATCCCAGTGCATGGAAGGCTGAAAACAGGAGGATCACAATGAATACGATCTGTGTAGTGAGACCCTGTAGACCCTAAAGACATTAAAAAAAAAATCCATTCTGACTAACTGAACTTTTTTCTTCACAAATCTTCAGTTCTAACATATTTTTCTGAAGATTCCTTTTCATCATTGAATTGAACAGTTCAGTGTAACAAGGGCTGGGGATAGAGTAGTCAATTCTTCAGTGGACAGGATTGCTTAGCTCGGAATTCTCCAAAATTTGTGTGCAAAGTACACTTTCTGAAGAGATCTGCCATGTACTGCGTGCCATCGCTTGGGTGCTTCAAGCTTGATCGCGCTGATATTATGAAGCACAGTCTCTATTTGCGTGGAGATAGGCGGTTCAGCACGATGAGGAGTCCCCCCTGGTGGCAGAGGGGACTTCCTGACACGCGTCTAGCTGCCTGAGCAAGTCTGATACTTCTGTCTCCACCCAAGCTGCCCTTTCCATGCGTCTCTGGGCTAAATCTCAGGTTCTGGGTTCACAGTGATCCCAGATACTGCATCTCACTGAAGAGAACCCCATCTCTCATTGTTGTTGTCGTCGTCGTCATTTTTCCAGTGTTGATGTTTTGGATAAAAAGGAGGCCACCGCTCAGCTGCATTCACACTTGGCTCCATCTCTAAGCAACAACACACATCAGAAGAGACCTGAGCTGAAGCGTGGGGTGCGCCTGGTGCCTAGTGTCTGGGTAAGAGATGAATCCCCTCAAGCCATCCTGCAGAGGCCAGAAGATGAGGGCAGGAGGAGAACAGAGGCTGAGTCTGTAGAATTTCTCAAGTCAAGGGAGAAAGGGAAGAGCATTATGAGCAAAGGGAACAGCATGTGAAAAAGGCATGGAGGTAAGAAATAGTAGAGTGTCTCTTTAAACAATAAAAAAATAGCACTAAAAATATTAACGTTCACTGAGATTAATGTGTAAGGTGGATGTGAAATAGAGATGCTAAAGTTGTGCTGGGTGTCAAATCACGCCCTCAGGAAAAAAAATCTTCAGACTAAGAATTCTTTATGGACTTTAGCAGCCTGAGTCAAACACTCAAAACTGTACAAAAATCAAAGGACAGCACTACTTGATTTTTCTTAAAAATGTTAAGTAGGCCAGGCAGATAGCTCAGGATCTAAGCACCTGCCTAGCAAGCACAAGGACATGGGGGGGCAAACCCCAGTACTGCATGCTGTGCTGGCCCCACTCCAAGCTGGCCACTGAAATCAGGCCTGGAGGTGCAGCAGGAGGCTGAGACAAGAGGATCACCATGAGTTTGAACTGCATAGCGAGACCCTGTACCAAATAAATAAAGATTCAAAGAACCTGTTAACCAATAGCAAGTCTTATATAACTGTTGCCTTTTCCTAGAGAGTTGGAAAATTTTAACAAAAAACATGATTATCTGGGATTTCTCAGACAAAGCACTATTGTATTTTTGGGCTGAATCATTTGTTACTGGGGGTGCGTTGTGGTCTATGCTGTGTAATGCAGGATGCTTAGCAGGATCTCATGAGTGGTCCTGGGCCCTACTAACTGAACATTACTAGGACCTCACAACCCCCTCACTCGTGAGAACCTTACACATCATGACATTGCCAAAAATTCACCTCCATTGAGAATATGATTACGCAATACTGAAAACAATCATCAAAACTTTAAGAAAACTAAAACAATCTTTACCAAGTAGTCTCATGAGGGCTGGCCCAATAGCTCAGTGGATTAAGGTGCCTGCTTAGGCAGATGCGGGGACCGGGAGTTCGATGCCCTGGCCTGCAGTGCCGGCCCCGCTCCCGGGCGCACTGAGATTGATACTGGGCATGGTGGAGTGCGCCTGTAATCCCAGCACTTGGGAGGCTGTAAACAGGAGGATCACTATGAGTCCCATTTATGCAGTGAGACCCTGTACACCCTGTATACCCTGTCCTAAATACAAAAAACAAAAAAAGTAGTCTCATGAGTCTCCAGATAGAAGACACCCGGGAAGTAAGGTGTCTTATCTTTGAAGTCACTGACATTTATTTGTGAAGATGCTGCTACACTGCTGAACCCACCACGGTTTCTACTGCTCTCCCACACCCACAGCTGGACTTCACTGAGCCAGATGCAACATAGGCCAAAAAACGTCAGCTGCTTTATGCCTTCCACGAAGACTACACTTCAGGAACATAAGCACAGAGATGGAAAGACAGGTGTCTTGCAATGGCTGAAGGAAAGTATAAATGGGGAAAGTTCCCCTCTTGTTCAACCCTTCAAAACTTACAGTGAACCATGAAATTCAGTTTAACTGCTCTATTCGGTTGCATTTCCTTGAAGACCTATGTACGTCTCTGCCTCCCTCATTACACTTTAAGCTTCTAGTGACCATGACCACATTTTACTCCTCTATCTGTTCCCATTACTGCTCTGCCAAAAAATCATTTTTTGATTTTTCTGCCTGCTCAGAAAATCATTGTTATATGAAAAAAAAAAAAATAAGAAAAAGCTACAAGGTAGTAAGGTGTGGTGGTCGGGTAACACAGCTGTCCTGAAATGTAAACTCTGCTTCATACCAACTGGGAGACCTTAAGCCAGTTACTTACATTTTTTTTACTTTAATGGTTTCAGCTGTACAGAGGAAAACTAACAGTATCTGTCTTACCTACTTGCTTAAAGAATCAGCTAATAAATTTAAAGGCCCTAACAGTGCCTAACTAAGGAGAAGCTGTTCTTATTCCAAAACATCAGTAGCAAACTTTAGAGTAAGATGTCAGATGGGAAATAGTTCAGGCTTTGTAGGCCACTAGGCCTCAGTTACAAGGAATGAGCTCTGTAGCTGTAACAGAAAGCAGTCAAGTAAACTAATCCCTGTATTATAATAAAAATTTATATATAGTACAGAGAAAAGACCATATTTGTCTTATAGGATACAGTTTGCTGATACCTGTTTTAATTTTATTCGGAAGTAAAATGAATAGCAGATTATTAAAGCAGGCAGTTAAGTGTCAAAGTTACTCCTTGGCAGGTGGAATTCTTACTAGAAAGATCCCCGACTTCTGGGAGCCAAGTCTGGAGATGGGTCACTCTTAATATTTAAGAATGAGACAGAAGGAGTGGAGCTCTACGTCATAAAAGTGTGAAACCCACAGACACAGCGGCGTGGCCACACCATGCCTTCTATGCACCAAGCCACGTTTACAGCCCAGGTGGATCCCAGTTTATCTAGTAAACTACCAACAGGGACCTAAAGAATCACTAGGAAACTGACTAGTTAAGATAAAAATAAAAATATTATCCTTGGGCCTGGGAGCTAGCTCAGGAGCACAAGTGTATGCCTGGCAAATGCAAGGTCCCAAGTTCGATTGCCAGTACCACACACACACACACACACACACACACACCTTAATTTATACTATTCTTTAATCAAAAGAGCAACTTCAGCTTGAGATTTTTGTGCTTAAGCTATTCTAAAACTTCAGGAAACAATTTCTGTTTTTCACATAGGACATTAAGAACTGGTCAAAATCAATGATTTAAATAGTTAACTACAAACTAGGAGTCATTACGTGATTGGATCATGACTATTATCAGAGCATAATTTCATGTGAACTTTGCTTTCTAACTGTGTTCAGATTTTACATTCAAATTCTTTTCTCCTTGTTACATCCCTAAGTACTACCAGTTCTAACTGGATCAACTAAAAATTCAAGGTTGAATGTACTGCGGTCAAATCAAGTCAGAGAAGCCACATGAAACAACCCATCTAAAATCCTTGGAGCTGATGGCCAAAACCTAGAATGTCCACTTTCCCTAATGACAGGTTAAACCAGAAAAGAACAAGCATTTCCTTTGAACACAGCATGGGCATAATTCAGATCTTTCATAGCACAGAGCCAGAAATATAAGTTGCTTAGTATAAATTGTGTTAATTAATGAATGCATAAGTTGACTGTGAAGGATTTTTTTCATCAAGAAATTCAAAAGATCAGAAATGGCCTACTACTCAATGTAAATATAAGAAATTTAAAAAGTAATTTGCTATGCTCAATCCATTAAAAAATGAATTAGAATAACTACCTACCCATGGCACAATTATCTATGCATTTCCCATTTGAATAAATGCATTATATTTTGTAACTATGAATATTTCCCAGAAGCCTACAAAATAAATGATGTGTGATACTACCCTTCAAGCAGTTTCTAGAAAACTACAGATTTTTAACTGCTGTATATTTCAGCATGTAGCAGAATTAAACAATAAAAGTGCTCACCAAAGTTAATGAAATGCAGAAAACATACCCTGTGGGAAAGAATCCCAGGCTAGCATTCCCACCATTCTGTTGAGTGTTCGACATGGCTAGAAATGCTTTAGGAACTACTGCAGGGTATAGTCTCCTTCTGGTTCAAATAATAAAAAATAAAAACAAACAACATTATTCTTAAGGTACATCATTATTTTACAACTCTAAATGTCTAGTGAAAATATCATGATTTCAAAATAATGATGTAAGAAAGAGTAAAACTGTATAGTACACTAAAGGAAATGATGAAGAAACCACAGGGAGGTCACCTATTTCTGCAAATAATAGTAATGCCTAACCTATAGTGTTATGCTAATGACTGGATGAGCTTATATTCATAAATTGTTTTGCAAAAAGGCTAGCATACAGCAAACATCCAAAATACACATTTTATCCAGTAAAGCATGTTTAAATCAATGTTAAAAAAAGATAAAAATTATCCCATGCATATTATCAGATTACAGCGCAATGAAATCAATGGTGAAAGTACCACGGAAATTACGCAGACTTACAAAAATTAAACAATGCACTCTTAAATAACCAACGGGTAGCAGAATAAATCAAGGGAAAAATACACAATTAACTGCTTATTCCCTAGATCAAATGATTAAGGCAATACAACACTATGAAAATGTATCGGCCACAGTGAATACAGTCCTAAAAGGGAAGTTCATAGCTGCGATAACCTAAAGCACAAAAGCAGATTGAGTCCAAATGAAAACCCTAATGACATGCTCCAAAGTCCTAGAAAAACAAGAGCAACATGGACACAAAGCTAATACGAAGAAGGCGATTTCAAAGACCTTACAAGAAACTAGCGAACTTGGTACTAAGAAATCAAAATAAGGAAACAAAGAACTGAAGGGCTGATTCTTTGAAAGAATAAACAAAGGTTACAAACCCTTAGCCAATCTTACACAAAAACTAAACAAAACAAAATAAAAGGAAGAAAAACAGGGGAAAAAAAGATGCAGATCAATACAATTACAAATGAAAAAGATAAAAAACACACAATAGACAGCACTGAAATCCAGAAGAATACTGTCAAATGCTTTGAAAATTTGTACTTCAATAAACTGGAGATATAGAAGAAATACATTTCTAGTTATGTAGGAATTACTAAAATTGAGCCAAGGTTTGCAAAACCTGAAAAAATCTATTTACAAACAAGGAAGTTGAAGCAGTAATTTTCTTTCTTAGCTTTTGTTTTGGTTTGGTTTGGTTTTTTGTGTTTAGTACAGGGCTCACAGGATCTCACTACACATATTGGACTCATAGTGACTCTCTGTTTTCAGCCTCCCAAATGCTGAGATTACAGGTACTTGCTCAGTCACTGACTTGGTGTGCCCTGGGTGTGGGCCAACAGGGCACTCTGGGGATCGAACCCTGGTTCTTGCATCTGCCTAAGCAAGCACTTTGATGCTCTGAGCTATCTGGCTAGCCTTAATAA
>NW_004524639.1:496498-499646 GCF_000260255.1 Octodon degus
GAGGAGAGGGGAGGAGAGGAGACAAGAGAAATCTACCAACTGAGAAAAGCTCATCTCTGAATGGATTCACTACTGAATTCTATAAACTTCAGGGAAAAGTTGAACACTAACATTCCAGCAGCTCTTTAATGAAATGGAACATGAAACATTTCAAGCCAAGTCAAGCTAGGACTGGAGATCTCATGCAAGCCAGCTATTTCTCTCCTGGGGATTTGTCCGGAAGAACTGGAAACCTCATACCACAGAGACGTACGTGAGCCCATGGTTACAGCAGCGCACTTCGTCGTGGCTAACTGCTGGAAACAACCAGATGCCCATCACCTGAAGAAGGAGTAAAAAAGATGTGGTATTTTTATACAATGGAATGTTTTTCAGCTATAAAGTAGAATAAACCTGAGTCTTTATTGGTAAATGGATGCAACTAAAGAACATACACATAAGTAAAATAAATCAGACCCGCATGTGCAAACACTATATTGGCTCCTTACTGTGAGAACCTAAAAGAGAAAAATGGAACCTGAAGGTTACAATAGATACTGGGAAAAGGGAATGAACTTATTCAAAAGGAAAGAGTTACTGAGTTAAGGAGCACAGGAGAGGGAGCAGGGAAAGAAATTTATCTGTATATGTAAGCAGGAAGGTTTGGACAACTGTACTGTGCATTTCTGCTGCTCTATGGGAAGGAGCACATAACACTTAATTTGTTTCATCTCCTTTTTCAATTGTTTCTCCTTTCTGTCTTCTTAATTTCTTCTACATTTCTTTCTTTTTCTTGCAATTTTACATGCATATATCTGGTAATATGAATAACTGGTTAGAACACAGCATAACAAATACTATGAAATTCATATTACTTTGTTAAGTGAAATTCTGCATCATTTGTATTCTTTTCTGTTTTAATTCTAATTTGTACTCTCTTTAAAAAAATAAAAAATAAAACAAAATAAAAAAATCAAAGTCATTCCTGGAAGCTACCATTGCCCTGATTCCAAAACCAGCCAAGAATTCAATCGCAAAAGAAAACTACAGTCCAAACTCTTCGATATGCATGTCTTAGTTACTTTCTCGTTGCTGAAACAGATCACCAACACCCACAGTTTTAGGAGGAAAGGTTTATTCTGGTGCACAGTTTGTACAAGCACAGTGCCCATCAGTGTAGAGATCCCTCCCAATCCTAAAGCAGAAATTCCACTCCATCCAGCCCGTCTCCTCTGAAGTATCTTCCCCGAAGAGCTAAAGACATCATGTTACAGTCATACAGCGTATTGCGGCACAAGTGAGAAGAGCTAAATCTTTGAAGAAACCTGTATGTCATTCGGATGAATGCAACAGAAAACGAGTTTATACACAACGGAGTGTACTGTGCCATAAAGCAGGTCACGCGTGAATCATTTGTAGAACAATGGAAGCACACTGGGCTCATAATGTTAAATGAAATAGATCGGGCACGTGAGCTTAGGTGTCACTTGGTTTCTCTTACACGAGAAACCTAAACATACAAATAAAGAGGAAAAAAAAAAGCTAGATATCAGGAAATAGTGAGGTAGATCTTTTGCAAGTGGGAGGGAGACCAAGACATGGAGAGACTGGGAGGAAGTGTAGGGAAGGGGTGAAGACTTAGCGTGTGTTCTATGCATATGACAACTCCCCAGCATGCGTGCACTCATTATGTACTACAAGCACACACTGACAAAAAGCTGCAAAAAGAAGTAAGAACAGTCTTTTAATTTGGTTGCTCAAATGTATTCGACCAGGTACAAGTACAGTAATAATAATGAACAAGTATAGTAATCTAGATTCAAAGCTGCAAGGCACAGAAGCTGATGTTGGCAGGTTAAATATGACAAAGTTAATTCAAAGAATGCTGAGTAGCTAGCATAACTATTCAAAAGTCTAGATCAGTTCCTTTAGCCTAACCTTCCAAAAACATTACCAAACCCCACAGAGGAGAGTCCTAAGGAGAAAACTAAGGAGATAAAAGGAGACAAAATACCTAATGCCCAAAATTAAGGACAGAAAGCTTTATTTAGCTCAGATTTGTAGAGGCTTCAATCTGTACTCAGCTACTTCCAAGGCAGAGTGGCACATGGCAGAGGAAAACAGTTTACAGCAGCAGAAAACAGCAAAAGCAACAGGAATAAATGGGGAAGAAGCAGAGAGAAAGCCTCTTTCCCTCCCTTATATTGTTTGCAGGCTCCCCTGCCCCAGGCTATCTGCCTTTCTTGTGGGTGTAGCACTCACACTCACAATCCCAGTACTGGACCTCGAATCAGCCACAAACCCTGGAAGCCCTCCCTATGACTGACTGCACAGCTGTTGAGAGGGGCCTCGACACAATCACTATCTGAGTGCTGGGTCATATTACTTTTGTAGCACCAAGAATCTTAACCTGAACTTAACTCTTTCAGGGTCTAGCCATGACCCTGTATCTATTTCTAGCACAAGACAAGAAATTTTCTTTCACAAAATTGGAGGGTTTCTCTCATTTCTCTCCTGAGAAAATGAATTCTGTACTTTATCTTTTCTGTCTGTGTTCTTACTTCTGATTCATATAGCTGGTGGAATCTAGGGCATATGCCTCTGCCTTAACTGCAAAAAGAAGCAAAGGTGGAAAATTTTATGAATTCTTCCTAAGCAGGTGACCTCGAAACTTTCTAAAGGTAATAAATGTATTTAACACTTACTAGAAAGTCCAAAAACTCTGCACTGTGAAACATCTTTGCCCCAAGCCACACACACACACACACACACACACACACACACACACACACACAAATACCATGTCAGCGAGCACAATTAGGTTCATGATGTTCATTTTCTCAGCAGGACACAGATCAACATTTTTCCTTTTAACTTCAGAGAAAAAAACCAAAATTAGGTAGAATTTAATGCATGAAAGTTTCTTCCTAGTGTACCCAGTGCTCTTAGAACTTTTGAGTGGTGTGAACTTAAAAAATCATCATATTTTAGACAGAAACAGCTAAAAGAAAAATCTATTAGGTGCAGAGCATAAGGTGGGGATAAGAAAAAAGAGGCAGGAACACAGGTGGCTTTTATAAATTTGATTTTTTTTAAATGCATTTTGTAAAATATAATAATAAATAAATAAAATAAAAATGTACAGGGTCTCACTACACAGCTCAGACGT
>NW_004524639.1:508806-514110 GCF_000260255.1 Octodon degus
TCCCCAGCACTGAGATTGCAGGCATGTGCCACCATGCCTAGACTCAGTTGCCTGGCTCAGCGCACCCTGGGGCCAGGGCCAGCGTGGTATGTGGGACAGGGATCCGAGCCCTGGTCCCTGCGCTTACCTAAGCAAGTTAGAAGCTTAGTTTGCTGAGCTATCTCATTGACCCCTAATTGTTAGTATGTTTTGAGGGGTAAAGAAGATGCTTCATGTGGGCTTTACCTTTCACTATGAGCTCTTGAACTGTCTTGCTCATGTTAGTTTGTTAAATTCCATATTCATCTCCCATGCTGTACAAAGTTCTCTTTCAAAGATCACACTTGTGAGGACTTGAAGGATTAGAAATCAGTACCTGAGTTTGGAGGCTAGCAGGCCTTAAGCTAATGAGCATCATGTCCTTGAACATATAAAATTTGACATTATGACTGAACAAAGAATGGAAATGAAAAATGGGGAAAAATGTTAAGAAAGTTCTTAGACCCACAAGCCATTGAAGCTCTCCCCATAATTTGCAGCCCCCCTTCTTTTTCTCTTTTCTTTCTTTATCACTTAATTAACATGAACACACTGTACATTTTACTTGTGTTGTTACAGTTCATGACAAGATTCTGTGTGTTTGTGTCCCTATTCTCAGTGCCTACAATACTTGCTGGGCACATAAGGGATAGCCAGTGATATTTATTAAATGAATAAACTACAGAAGACCATCTTCCCCTTAAAAGTCATTCAGTCTAGATTTTCCTTAAAATATAAAGCAATCAACTGAGAAAAGGCATTCTTTAAATCTCTGTCTCCTCCATGACTATAGCATTCTGACACAGAGAGACAGACTGAAAGGAATTTAAGGAAATGAAGAAGCTGTGAAGTTGAGTATGTGGCTAAGATAAAGAGAGATGTAATAGGTAAACTCACCTACCTCTTGGGATTCGAATGAAAAATCCAGGCTAAGAGCCAAGAAATAGAATCAGACTATTAGAAAGTGTCATATTTGTTAAATGTCTGCCACTTAATCCTATCTGAGCTTGCCTTTACCTGTGTTCCTTGACAGCAGTAAATCCTTCATACTAAAAAGGCTCAGTGATATACAAGAAAGAGGAGACGATAGAAGAATCTTGAGAAATAAGGAAAACGTAGCACTTTAAAAAGGAAAAGGAGGGAAAACACGTTGGAAATTCAGAAAGAAAATAAGAATCTGGGAACCAAAGAACTGCTTAATTTTTTATTTTCAAAAGTTATTGGGGGCCAGTAAGATAGCTCAGCCGACTAAAGCGTGACTAAAGCACCTGCTTAGGCAAGTGCAGGGACCAGGGTTCAATCCCCGGTACCATCTGCCATGCAGGCCCCGATCCCGAGCATGCTGTGCCAGAAACTACAATCCCAGTGCTGGGGAGGCTGAAAAGAGAATAATCACTAAGAGTCCGAGCTGTGTAGTGAGACCCTGTACCAAATACATAAATGAAAACAAATAGTTAATCATGTTCTCAGGCAGGTTTTTTGCCCAACCCTTATAGCCACTACACTGAGACAAAGCCTCACCACTTCCCCCCTGAAACACATGTAATATTTAGATTTGAGTAAATGTACGTATTTCCTCAAATATTCATTGTTTGAAAATTTCACAAAGCATTTCTTCCATTGCTTTTTAAATACCTAATGCATTACCAATATCTATAGTCACACCGCTACATTCTCAGCTGATTTTGGATATTCCCCACACGAATGATATTTCCAAACCATTTCCTAATGATGTCCACAAAGGTTTACAACAAGGCTTTAGTATGAATTCCACTAAGTAATGAGACAGCACCTGTCTCATCACAGCTGAATGTCAGGACAGAGACTGTGCTCCACAGATACGCAAAAAATCATACTGCACAAATTAATAAAATAATTATGATATACAACTATACAGATTACAATGTTAATAATATAAAACAATATTTACTGCACATAAAATCTTGAAACTGCACTGAAGCAAAGTGGTAGGCATGGCCATTACCTTGGGTCATTACCCAATGTATACATGAATTAAAGCATCATAATTAGTTCCACCTCTATGTGTATTACTTGTCAATCAAAAAATAAAATTAATTAAAACTTGAGCATGGAAGTTTTCCCTCTGCTACTGTGATTTCTTTTTAAAAGAGAAGCAAAGTCAAAAGGAAGTAGCACCAAAACGAGGCACTTAACCAACCAGATGTGTGTGAGGCATATGAGGAAGCACGTGGCACACCTCAGGCCAGCCGCGGCCTCCGCCCCGTCCCCGCTCCATCCACTTCTCTGCCTCCAGGAAGGGTGAGCAGCAGCAGCTGCCTTCTCCACACGCTGCTTTTGCCCACCCCACCATTCCAGGCTCCCATTGTTAAAATCCTCTATTACTGCTCTCTTTTCTTTTTTACAATGAAGTACAATTCCTGACATCTAGGTGAACATTTTGAATGTTCATGGTATACATTTCTGAGTTAAAGGAAATGACAAAATATATGATACATTTCCTTCACTTACTATAAAATAATACCAAACAGACATGTGGGGAGAACTAAAGGCAAACATGTATGTAGAACACACCTGGCACATAGATAGCGCTCAAAAAACTGGATGGAGCTCTCGACTATCACTGTAACCGTGTATAAGTGGGTTTAATCCCTTGGACCTAACCATCTTAAATTGTGGATAATAATTCCCGCCCTGCTCTTTCATACCGTAGAGATGAGAAAGAATGGAAACCACCTTGGGAACTCTAAAGCGAGGGACAGGTACGCGTGGCTATAGTGACAATGGCTCTGCCACTGCCTCTGTGAATCTTGCCTAAGAGCTTTTCCTTTAAGCCACATTACCTTTGCTGAGGTTTCAAACCATCCTACAAATCCATGCTCCTTGCAGAACTGGTCCATCTTGAGGCCGTTGTTCATGAGCACATCCTTCCCCTGGTCACACTTGTTAGCCAGTAAAACCACGGAAACTGGTTTGCCATTTGGGAGAGTTAACTTTGAGTCCAAATCATTTTTCCACTTTGCCACTGCTTCAAATGTGGCCGGCCTAGTGACATCGAAGACAATGAATGCACCCATTGCTTCTCGGTAATAGACCCTGGTCATGTTTCCAAATCGTTCTTGACCTGTTGGCAAAAACAAACAGAACTCAAAAACTTATTAAAGTCAGAAACTGAATCATGTATTAGAACTTCATGTATCTTCCAGTATGAGTGGATCACTCAATAAATAATTTAATTGCTAATTTTTAATGAATGAATTAAATATGCAGTCATGCGTCTTGGTTCTTAATCATTGAGTCCAAAAGGAAATTTATCCATTTAACAAATATTTAGTGAGAAAGCACTGTGTACCATGTAATATTCTAGAGCTTCTAAGATAATATTCCACTATCTACTATTTGCATTTAATTTACAATGTACTATTTCCCATTTATACTTAAATAAACAAAAACAAAATAAAATTCTACAATTTAGTTGCTTGGTCATACTAGCTTGTTACAGTTCAAGTGTTCGCTCACGAAATGTGGCTACTGGAGTAATGAGGCGGGCACTGACATCTGCACCAGCACAGGACATGATGTAGGGGAACCCAGCACTCAGCCTTTGAGCAGCAACAACTGAAACACGAATGTTCCTGCTGTCAAGAAGCTTAAATTCCAGTTGGAAGGTGGATTAGTAGGCAACTGAATTGTGTGTGAGACGAGATCAAAACTTACGGTGAATGTTTACATTTTAAAACTATCACAATGTAAGACACACTGTCATCACTCATCTTCAAAATACTGCCCCTGAGGCAGTTCTGAAGTCTTCGTTCATGAGTGTCTTTAGCGGTGCTGTCGGGGTTGCCCGGATGCCCTTAATTGATTCCGACTGTTTACCTCTATGGTCACGCTGACATTTGGAATGAGTGAGAAGTCTCAGAGTTGACAGACTCAGTGAATAAACTGGAGCAACATCCATCACTATGGTTGTATTCCGCAGCAATTTCTGTAAATATTTTCAATCAAATCAGGATATTGGAGCAAAAATGAAAAGACACTCAAGAAAGAAGACTGTTAGAAGTCCTCAAGAAAGCGGCAAGAATGAAGGGATCAGTTGCTGGGGGTGTTGGTAAAGGAGATTGATAGCAATACCTCTTGCCCTGTAATATTTTTATTTTTAAATTAAATATTCACTGTATGTTTCAATCACACCTCATATGTTTAAAAGGCATCTAGAACCTACTTAAATTAAAGGTAGTACTGCTCACTGGCCCTCATTATATGTTTATTAACCACCATAAGTGTGAGCTAGATAAATAATCATGAGGGTACAATTACTACCATTTATTTATTTGCTTACTTCCTGTGGCGCTATAAGCTCAACGTCTGGCCTTGTGTGCTCAGCACATGCCCTGCTTCTGAACTACATCCCAGCCATTACCTTTATTTTAAAGTGAGAAATTTGAAACTCAGAAAGTCTAAGTAACTTACTCAAATTAAACAGATGGTAGGTTGCTAATTCAGCACTCAAACCCAAGCAGTTTGACTCAAAGCCTACCATCGTTTACTAGCATTGAATGTGTCCCACAACTAAGCCACAGTCTTGTACTATCTCTCTACATTTATGTACCAGGAACGGCCTACTCAATCCAATTTAACAGATGTTCATCAGAGATCTGCAGTACTGATGATAGACCCTGAACTACATTCTTGGAATACAGCAGTGAGCTAACAGCAATCTACAATCTATTGTATAAGGAAAGCTCTCTCACATTACAAAGTTTTTATTGGAAAATTAAAGAGTGAACAGTCATTCTGGAATTAGCCACAATTGACTAGAATCAGTTTTGCTGAACCATTTTCTAAAATACTGACAAATCCCTTCGACTCTCTAAATTAAAGTCTGCTCCTCTGCAAACTGGTTATAAGAATATGAATTACAGTACTGTGCTGCATGGAAGCGAATTAATACAAGTAGAGTGTTCAGCACATTACTTTAAAGCAAGTAAATATTTGAGTTTTTCCTTCTCTTAATTAGCATTTTTTGGTACCAGGGATAGAACTCAGTGCCTTGTGCTTGCCAGGCAGGAGATTTTATGCCACTGAGCTATCTCCCTGGACAATTAGCATGTCAAAAAAAATAACAGAAAACATTATGTAGGTGCTGAAAATCAGAGTTAATGATTTAGGCCTGAATCCTGAATTAATGCCAAAAACTCTCTGGTATTTCAGCTGAATAAACAGAAAAGTCAATAAAATCATATTAAATCTAACTCTGTCTCGAAGCAGTTTCTACAAGCTGTTATGAAGACTGGGTTCATATTT
>NW_004524639.1:514285-526620 GCF_000260255.1 Octodon degus
TAGGTGCTTTAGACCACTGAGCCATCTCTCCAGCCCTGGGTTCATATTTTTTAATACAAAACTCAGAAGTATGTAACCAGACAAAAGTTTCTAATTCTGATCTGGAAATGTATGGATGTTAAGAGTCTTATGAAATTGTATAAATTAAAATAGAGTTGTGTGTGTGTTACTTTTCTTAGAAAAAGAAACAGAATACCCAAACTGGGTAATATTTTTAAAAATGTAGGTCACTATACCTCTAAGGATATACAATCTCATTTTACTTTTTTCAGTACCAGCAATGGGAGCCAGGACCGTGCACTTGCCAAGCAGGCGCTTAGACTGCGGAGCTCTACCACCAGCCCCCGGATACACATATTCTGAGCACAAGGCTTTGTGACAGTGAATTTTAACATAACTTCACAAATTGTTCTGTTGATTATGTTCACAATGTCACCAACATTGGCACTGGCCTTGCAGAGGTAAAGAAACCCTAAGCACTAGGTGGATAAAAGCCAGCCATGCCAGTCTAGCCGTACACCTCTGTCCTTACGGTGCTACCAGAGAAGAGAATATTTCTGTCCGTAGCAGCACGTGACAGTCCAAAAGCATTTCTTACACAGTTTGCACATTTGTAAAACTGCCCGCTGCCATCTAGCCGGTGAGAGAAAGGGGTAAAACACTCTTCACATGACACAGAACCCAGAGATGAACTTTCACTTTTCCCAAATGAGTTTTATCTTTTTTCCTTTCTTGTAAATTCTTTATGCAAACAGTGATCTCCTTTGATGCCATTCGGAGTGAACCTTGACATTTCAGAAAGACAGGATGGGGGAGCTCTCTGTGATCATTCAGAACCCCAAAGCCCTCTAGGCTTTTTTCAAAAAGATGTCTTGTGATCTCTTTGAAAGATCTAATCATCAGATGAAGGACAATGTCATGGGTTTTTCAATAATCTGCTTGTCCAGAGGTTTTCACAGTACAGTACGCAGCTCGCAAGAATAAACTCAAAGAAACCTCCTATCTGTATTTCTGCAAGAAGAACTTTTGTTAAGTACTTCAAATTGGTGTTTTGAAGCCAGCAGGTTAGACTTCAACAGACGGTCACTTACAGTTATGCCAAAAGCAACACAGAGTCTTGCACCTTCACAGAGATTCAGAAAGGGGAATTTGTGTGAGCCTATTTACGTCAGATCAGAAACAAAGAGAAGATGGCTTTTTTCTAGAGAAAAGACCTTTGTATATGGAGGTCACTGGGCCAACACACTTGGAAAGCTTATATTTTTGGCATTCCAGCAAGGGGTCACATTCAGATCAGCATGCTGTAGCACTCACATCTTATCCTTCCTTTGTCAGCTGACAGCCCCCTCTGCTGCTTCTCATTAAAAAGAGTGAGAACCGTGTGACCCTTAGTGCATGCCTACTTATGGGCAGAGTAAGGTCCTGAAAATTCATCCTGCATAAACTTACTTTAAAATGAAAGAACATAATTAAAAAATCACCTTGGGCTGGGAGATAGGTCTAAGTACCTGCCTGGCAAGCACAGGGACCTGGGTTGAATCCTCAGTACCACATGCCAGCTCTGAAATTGGTGTGGTGGCACACACCTGTAATCCCAGCACTGGAGAGGCTGAGGATCACTTTGAGTTCAAGTGAGATCCTTTACAAAATAAAATAAAATAAAATAAAATAAAATAAAATAAAATAAAATAAAATAAAATAAATCACCTTTGGCATTAGATCACTCATTCAATACACATATACTGAATAGCTAATGAGATTCAGGTTCTGTTTTGTGCTGAAAGCTTATAAGTTTCTGCCCATGAGGAACTTCTAAACTAAGACGAGTCACCCTGGATATCTGCACTGGAAATGATCCAGTTTGGTTCCATTCTCTTCACTGTGTAGCTGTGACTCATGGCTCAGCATCTAGCTCTTCGGATGTTAAGAGAAAAAGCTATCAATCAAGTCATCAAAGTTAATGCAGTGCTGCAGAAACAAGGCGGGTAACTTCATGGCAACAGCCACTGACTTGAAGGGTCAGAAGTCGTGATTCTGAATGTTCATCACCACCGGCACTGAAGAAGAGTCAGAGCAGCCCTAAGCAGATGCAAAGCCTCCATTTCCCCGCGGTTACATGGGGCTGGTGTGACTGAACTCTAAGATGCCTCCTGCTGCCATTCATTGAATTAACCCAAATCATTGTTCTCCTCAACACTCTGGACTGTTCCATTCCCTATCAGGCTCAGCTGAAAGCACACGCAACCATCCCAGCTTTAATGTGCACTTAATGATATTTTTACTTCATAGCCAATACTCTATATACGTTCTTAGTAAGCACAAGCATGTAGTGGATCATCTAAAGAGGCCTAAAGCCTGTGGCAGGAAGCACAGCAGGGTTTCTTACTATTCAGACCCATAACAAACTAGTTTTGTGAACTCAGATTGGTCACTTCACCATTACGAGCCTCAGTTTCCTTACTGGTAAAACAAACAAGAAAAGATACTCCAAAATAAATTTATTCCTACTCTGGAGAACCCTCTCCAGCACCAGAAGGCATTCTCCACCTCCTACCACTGTGATCCCTAATCTGAGTGCTTCACCTCACAGCCTCTGTTCCCAGATCTGATCACACATCACCAGCAGTACAACCCGAGGGTTATGAGGTAACACCAAGAATGTTGCCTTCTTCCAACTCATTCCTCAGCCCCTCAGCTGAAGGATCTCCAGCCCCCTACCGATGCCTCCACTGCAAAAGCAGCTCTGCGCTTTGCCCTCCCTTCTCTCTTCATTGCTACCTCTGCAGCCCAGGCCCCCCTTGCTCCTTGCTTGGAGCCTTCATAGCTCCCTGTCACTTATCACAACCTCTCTTCCCAGAAATGAATATAAAGATAGGTCTTCAGACAGTCATCTGATAGCATAAAAGTCATGTGAGGAGTGTACGGAACACGTGTCCTTGCCTAGAGATTCCCATTATGTTGGGTCTGAGCTGGACCCAACAATCTGCATTTTGAGCACATTCTACTTCCATTCTAATTCATTTTCCAAAGGTAAGTCTTATAACTGTACTCACGTATTTTGGCTTCAACTACTATTCCAAACTCTTCTATTGTCACTTTCTTCAATGTGTCCGATGGTCAAGTCACTCTGGACTAGACTTTTTTTTTCTTAAGGTATCTCCTACAGGATTTGCTGGCAATTTACACCTCAGTTCTGAAATTCTTAACATTCTCCTATTTCTCCTCCCATTTTGTTTGATGAAATTATTTCAATGATGACCACAGCCTCCCCTGTTCTGTCAGTGGGAATCATTTACCCTCCTCTAACTCCTTTATTTTCTGTATCCTACTCCGTGTGTGTTTATATAGTTTATATTCACATTTCAATTTCCACCATCATATTGAAAATCCTGAAGAGCAGGTTAGTCATGTTTTGATGTTGTAAAATTTAAGAGCTTTTTCTTCACCTTTTCAATGCAGTAAAACTTTAAGACACTCTGGTGAAAATAAACTGAAATTAAGGCTTTTTTTTCCCCCAAAAAAAAAAAACAAAAAATTTTTAAATAACGGTTTTTTACTGATATAGGTAGGCTATATTCAATTCTCACATCTAGAAAATAATCAATAGCTCCTCACTGAAGGAGCAAATGATGCCATTCTAACTAGTTATGTACATACCTGTTGAAACAAGTTTCAGACAAGAATGTCAAACTTTTGTAATCATGGTCATTGCCAAACACTTGCTTGGAATCAATTTATTATACTCCAAATGATACATGTTTTGGGACTTATGAAACAATCAGAAGACCTAAAGCAATTCAAGGGTAGTCTCTAAATTGCTAAGAGTGGTACTTTGGAAAGCAAGAACTCAATATACATCCCAAAGTAAGCATGGGTCTTGTACAGTGAACTAAACTATTGAATAATTTAATAATTTAAATCGTCAGACTGATGCTGCTCTTTCAATGGTGCCTGGTTTTGAAGGCTCCAGGAAAATCCATGTTACTAGAATTAGAGTCAGGCTGACATCCAACTGAACGAAGTTTCCTCCAGTTTTTAGGAATCTATCTGACTCTCTGGCGCGGTCTGAGATTCTTTCATCTTCTCCCTCTTCCACTTTGCCCAGCCCAACCAGTGCCAGACATGTGTCAATCGCCAATTTTGCAAAGCATCTACTCGTAGGTCCTGGAGCTAACCTGTATGAACTTCCCCTTCAAAATTACAGGCTGATCCACACTCATAACCGAGTTTTTGTGGTCTTCATAATAATCACTGCACTCTGTACACAGAGTTCAGTAAGCTCCCGTTGCTGAGTGAAGGAACAGCCTCACCCTTCTCCCCATGACATGCTTGTGTCTAGTTGTCCCCCCAAAACCTCAAGTAAGTTACGGGGCAGATGCGGCTGGAGGAGCAGCGAGTGGCTTGAGGGGCGGAGCCAGGGGACCAGGGTGGCGCTTGAGGGGCGGGACCAGAAAGGCGCGAACCATTAAACTGGCTAACTTGTGCTTCCTCAGATGGAGAGGGTCATCCTGGACACGGCAGCGCCCCAGCATCTCCTCCAATGTCTTGAAACCTCCAGCAACTGTGAGCTAAATAAACTTTTCTTTCCCTCATTTTGAATGTCTGGTATTTGTCCCAGCAACAAGAGAAGAGTAACTAAGACACTCCACTTTGAGGAGAACCTTACCTCTGTACCAAGAATTTCCAATCCAATCTGTTGCATTTATCACTTTGTTTCCACTCACACTTAAATTACTCATCTATTCTCAACTCATTTGTGAGTGGCTATAATTTTCCAAGAACTGTTCTAAAAATTTAATCTTAAGAACTTTATGACACTTACGTTGTATTGTAAAGTGATAAATCCTAAGCAAAAAGTAAAGAAAATGTAGATAATATTCTGATGATGCAAAGAGTTACAAAGATAAAGTTGGAGAGGAAATTCAGGGATGTTGAGCTGGGGGCATATATGAATAGTTTGAAACTCCACTAGAAGAGCTATCACCTAAGCAAAGACCAATGAATGAGAATAAAGCTGTACACTCTATCAATGTATTGGAAATGAAGGGTTTAAACAGAAAGAATAGCAAATGAAAAGATCCTGAGGCATGATGATGCTTCTGTCAAGGGTTTGGGAATTGCAAGGAATCTTAGGTGGAAAGGACTACACGGAGTCAGATGACAGTGGGATGAAATGGTGAGATGGGAGAGTCCAGCCAGCTCTAGGCCTTAAATTCCAGGGGGAAGAGGTGAGTGCTGAAGGACTGGGAGCAGGCCAGAAACGCAAATTGGTGCAGGAAATGGATAGCTGTGGCTGCTACCCTGAGGAAGGACTTAAGGGAGTCCAGGTGGGAAGTGGAGAGGGCAGTGAAGAGGTTACTGCAATAATTCAGTCCAGAAACAACGATCTGAACCGGCACGGTAGTGATGTCCACTTCTGGGGACTGAAGGTCGGTGCGTGTGCAGTAAGGCAAGTCGGGATTCAGATATACTAAGTCTGAGATGTGCACTGGCACGTATGTTACATAGATAGCTGTATACAGAAGACTGAAATTTCAGGAAGAAGTCAAGGCTGAAAATTTAACTTGCTTCTTCAATTTGTTACCCCCTTGCCAGATTAACCTTGTTTCACCTCTAATTAATCGCTTTCCTAATGAAACACTTTCAGACATCCACCACAGCCCAAGAACATGCCAATAAGTGGACGTGGGGCTGTTATATGATCTACATAGGAACTATTCCCCTACAGTTATAAATTGGAAGATGTATCATAAGCATGTAAGGTATGGGAATATCTTGAGTGCTCAAAACACAACATACACATTATACATATTATAAAATAATGTTCAGAAATTAGTGTATCCAACTGGCTAGCGTCAGATCTCTGATCTGTAAGAAAAGTGATGTGCTGACGTAGTAGTCCTTTCACATTTCCACACAGCACAAAGCTCTGCTTAACTGGATGCTATGCATTTGTTGCAATCTTATAAGATGTTCTAACAAAGTATTTTGAAATTGATAAAACTGACATAATTTTATTAGGAAAGAAATCATGTCAGGGGTCCGCCTTTCTCACTGTAAAGCTCCCATGATGGTTATCTTGGAGCCTGTGTTCCTTTCTTTGGCTCTGACTAGTCTATTCATCTACCTGTACATGGAGTTTGGTGGAGAAAAATAAGGAAAAGCAAGGCTGTGAGGAAGCTTGTTGTGATTTTTCTAGGGCAGTCGCATAGGTGGCACAGAATTGGAAATGTGCTTTACAGAGACACTGCGTGTGTGTGTGTGTGTGTGTGTGTGTGTGTGTGTGTGCTGGAGATCAAACCCAGTGCCTCCTACATGCTACACAAATATTCTACTGCTGAGTTACATGCTCAGCCCAGAAAGGCTTCCAGAAGATGAAAAGTAGTGTTTACCGGGTCAAACAAAAGAGCTCATTCACCTTACCCTCTGTCCAATTACAGGACACTTGCGCTGTACACCTTGACCTACAAGATAAAGGGTAAGCAAATGATACCTTGCTCTGTGAAATGCTGCCTCTTGTTTTGATTCACCTTCACTCTATTGTTTCTCTACTCCACTGGAACTAGCTCTCTGCCCTATCTTTCACCTAACCAATCTTATCCTTCCTTCAGTGCTGTACCCAAGTCCACCCGTTCTGAGACTGTGCATTCCTACTAGGCCACAAGCCCATCTCCTCACTCCTCTGCATTCCCGCTGACACTCAAGGCCTGCCCTACACAAACTTTTCCATACTTCAAATCTGTGCAGCACGTCCCCAGGTACCCTGGAGACTCCTTAGCCACACCAGTTTTTCCATTACTGTGCCTTTGTGTAGAGTATAGCCCTCAGTTTATGCTCATTCTTAAATGATAGAATGGCACTCCTAAGACAAGTACTTTTCACACAATAAAATAACAATTAATATTGATTCTTATTCTACAGAGAAAACCCAGCAGGGAATAGACAGATAGAAGGAAGATTTCAGATCCAATCCATTTACTTTCTGCACCTGCAAACTCTACCTGGTGAAGTTTCACTCTCAGTCTGTCCACAGTTCAAAATCATCAGGCTCTTTCTGTAACTTGCTTAGCTCCTCCATAAGCAACAGCTCTCACTTGACCTTAAGCTCATCATCTCTTATGGGCAAATCTTCCCTCCCTTCAACACAGAAATAAAACTAGTATGATGTACTGAAATAAGCTTCTAAGTGTGTATGAGAATAAGATGGCAAAATGTTAATACTGGGTTTTGGGGTATCTGTAAGCAAAAGCCTTGCAGAAGTTAAGGTGAATGGATTATGGTGATTTACTGTTAAATTTTAAAAGTAGTCTCATTAATTTTAAACTTATATTTAAATTTAAGGCCACATATGTACCTATATATTTCAAAATGAGTGCCAGTAAAGTGGCATAGTATATTTTCGCTACAGCTTTCTTAGATTGAGATTCAGTGGTAACAGCTCTTGAGAAATAATTCCTGTATAAGGAGGATATGACCATATAGCAACTAAAGGCCTAGCATTGAGCAGAGGGAGGAAATGAAATCAAGTAATAAAAAGACATGACCCAAGGTAGGAAGGTTAGCATCTCATATTCTTAATTGGACAAACAACCTAAAATATTCGCACTAAATTCTAAGTTTAAATGTGCTAAATTAAAAGCAATCTTTAAGTTAATCATCATTGGAGACAACACCTGTAAATAACCTTTAGAGATACTCTGATAAATAACACAAGAAACCATGAAATCCGAAACTTTCATTCTTAAAGAATTTGCAGGTTCTGAAAGAGAAAATGGAACTTGAAGAGTAGAACAGACAGCTCAGAGGGGCCAGGGAGATAGCTCAGTAGAATAAGTGCTTGCTTGGCAAGCACAAGGGCCTGAGTTCAATACCTGGTTCCTCAAAAAAAGAAGAAGTAGAAGGGTAGAATAGATACAGGGAAAAAGTAATGAACTTATTCAAAAAGAAAGACCTACTGCATTGAGGAGGACAGGAGAGGGAGTGGGGAAAGAGATTTATCTATATATGTAAGCAAGATGGTTTGGACAACTGTACTGTGCATTTCTGCTCATCTGTGGAAAGAAGCAGTTAATGCTTTAATTTCTCTCCTTTTTTCAATTGTTTCTCCTTTTTCTCCTCTTAATCCCTTTTTTTGTTTTTTCTTTCTTGTTCCAATTTCTCATGCATATATATGGTAATACGAATAGCTGGTTGGAAGACAACACTATGCATTACAACAAATACTATAAAATTCATATTACGTTGTGAAGTGAAATTCTGTATCACTTGTAATTTTTCTATTTTAACACCATTTTGTGCTCTCTTTATAAAATAAAAAAATTAAAAACAAAAAAAGAACTTCCAGGTTCCTCTAGACCTTTAATTCCCAAAACATGTGCGAGCGTGTGCCGAGATGCCGCAGCGAACTCAGCTGCAAGAGGGCGTGTTTACTTCAGAGAGAACGCGGTGAGGCACAAGGCCACGTAGGCACCTCACACACATTTGACTGGAGGAAGTTCACTGCCGTAACAGGACATGGCTTTTGAGGTCATCGTATCTTTTCAACTTGAGCTTCTAGAAGTTTCTGTGCTAAACAAAACTCCTGTGAAAGTTGATGCAGTGTGGTGGTGTCCATCCTATTTCAGAGGTTTGAGATGCAGCTTCATAGAAAGGCACACACATGCCTGCAGTAAACTGGAGCCGGAAGAATGAAATGAAAATGTTTCTTCTAGTTTAATCTTTTTTCTTTATCACACATGGGTAGGAAGGTGCTAGCACAAAACATTTGCTGTTTGGTACTGACTAATGAACACAATCATTAGGTATTTCTTTTACTTCAAAGCACCGTGGAAAACTTGCTTCAACACTAAATATTTGGTGATCTAAAGCTTTGAGAACTTCTGCCATCGCCTGTAGTGCCTAACCTATTGTTTCTTTACACTTAAAGCACACACATAAACACACATCACCCAATACACATGAAGTCCCTTCTATCGGCCTAGAAGGTTTAATTTTTATTCTGGCAGCATAAAATGTCACAGCTGTCCTTAGTTTTATTTTTCCAGTGAGAGCCTGCTTCCCTCAAGCACCACATTGGCCCTGCTTCAAAGCAGTAGAAGACAGTTGTTATTAAATCAAGCCAGCCGCGTGGCCTTATCAATGATGTGTACAAAGAACTTAGCTAATCTTCTAAATGCAAACAGTCTTGAGATAAGAAAACTATTGCACTGTTTTATTCCTGAATTAGGAAATACAATCCACTGGTTAAATATAGGACTTGTGGCTAGACAGGTCTCTCTTCCCATCTCAGCACTATCCCTGATCTGTGTCACTTCTGTCAAGTTTTACGCATTTTGAGTAAAACGCTTGCTTGCGCCTTTCTTTTCTAGCTTATCTCTGCATAGCTGTTTTATCTCTACCGCATAAACGCACTGTGAGCAGTAGATGAAGTGGACGCCTACGATGTGCAGCTGCGCCTCGCCCTCGATAAACGCTGGTCACGTGCAACGCTCTGCCTTGCAGGTGAAAATGGTGTTCCCAACAAAGCTTAGGTCAGTTGGACACCTCAGGGTTTTTTTTTTTAAACTTTCCTCCATGATAACTGAATTAAAATTTGTTTGCATTTCCCACATTATGTTATTGTCTGTTGTGTGTTTTAAGGAGACCCACAGAAAACTAAATTCTGTAGGATTCTTCCTAAGGGAGCAACTCTATGAGAAACTGAAAAACAAGTTAGACGTTAAATCCAAAACTAAATGATAAGGGATACACTTTAAATTACTTATTAGGATAATGCAAACTATACAAATAGAGATTCAAAGGAAAAGGTAAGATGCTCAAAACTTTTGCCCCTTCTCAAATATGTCCCCTATTGCTTGCCTTCCTGGGTCCTCTTACTTAGCAGTTTTCCCTCTCTACTTCTTTTTTGACTTTACGAGAACTTCATTAATTATGCACAAAGTAACTAATGGCAGGGTCCACTAAAAACTGTAAAGGACATCTTAGCAGGTACAAAATAACTCGCACAAAGCCTCATGGAGAAGTGTGGCAAGGGAGATAAAAGAAAGAAACCACACAGGACTGGAGAGAGGAAGTTCCCACTGAAGAGGGAAAATTAGGAAACCCTTCCCAGAGGAGCTGCTTCGAAGGTGAGTCCTAAACACTGGGTGGGACTCGGACAAAGGAACTAAAAGGAAGGGCACACGAGCCAGAAGGGAGAGGACAGAGGTAGCTAGCACTGGGCAGAACGGAGAACGCCGAGCAGCTTGAATGGCGAAGATGGAAGGCTTATAATGGACAGCAGGCAGAAATGGTATGAGAAATGTTATTAGGAGCCAAACTATTGATAATTTGTCTACATGGCAAGCCGTTCATCCCTCTTCTTCACTGAATGAACTCCCCAAGGCCTGTGTGGTCCCTGGTCAACTATCTTTGTACACTGGTACTTAAGACAGCACCAAAACATCCTTTTTTTTTTTTTTTTTTTTTTTTGGTACTACAGATCTAACTCAGACCCTTGTGCTTGCCAGGCAAGTACTGATTCCACTGAGCCATCTCCCTGGCCCCACACAATACTGCTACTAAAAATGCTTTCAATGTTTTAAATCACATGAGTCAGGGAACCCTGCCTTCTAGTTCTGGCTCCACTAGGAATAAGCTCTGTTGGCCACAGAAACCAGTGTCACCTCCCTCTTGAATGATTGCTTCCTTATCTTTAAATTATGTGTTAGATAACATAGGATTAACTTTATAAAATTACCTTTTAGAAAGTCATTTCTCTATGTCATGTAAACAAAAGGTCCTCAGAAGATAACATTTTTACCACTTAATCTCCAAATAATGCTCCGTGCCAAATTATGGAGATTTTGTTAAAGAAACAAAGTGTTTAAGAATGGTTTTTAAGGTCACGCTCCAGTTTTTATGGTAAAATAATAGAAAGCCTCCTTAAGAAAATTGGTTACCTATTTCTCAATTCTAAAAAAAAGCATATATAAACATGTATAAATTATGAAGCCTTTTAATCATGAAGACACTGAATTGATAGGTTTATTTTTTTACTTTTTAAGAACATTTTAAAATCAGTGACATAGAGCCAGCCAGATAGTTTAGTGGATTAAAGTGTCTACTTAGGCAGAATGTAGTGGCTGGGCGTCCATCCCCGGTGCGCAGTGCCGGCCCCGCGCCTGGGGTGCACTGAGATGGCGATGGAGACTGGGCGTGGTGGCATGTGCCTGTAATCCCAGCACTTGAGAGTCATACAGGAGAATCACTATGAGTCCAATCTACATAGTGAGACCCTATAGACTCTGTAAAAAGACCCTGCCCTAAATACATAAAAAACTAATAAATAAATAAAATCAATGATATGCCTTAAAAATATGGCACTAAATCAATAGTTGAGTGAAAAACTTTTCATTGGACAAATGTTCATGGAGCATCTATAATGTTCCAAGCACTGTGTTGAAACCCACAGATGCAGTTCGCAGGCAAAAGCAATTCCAGTGTCCCAGTAGATGACTCTAATGTGGGGTACATGGAATATGTTGCAGGCAGTGAACCAATGTCTCTCCTAGCCAGCTAGCTCTGATGGGGGCATTTGGAGGAAAGGCCAAGCAGAGAGTGGTGACGCATCCGTAGCTGTCATCTAAGCAAAAGGAGGAAAGTGGACTCATCCAGAAGTGACTTATGAGATAGTGGAAAGGGGAAGAAGACGTATGCCAGTACAGACACAAAGATATCAGACATGGTGTAAGAGGAGCGCCAGGTAAGAGATGAGGCTGGACGAAGGAGCAGAGGTCTCATCGTAAAAAGTCTTCAGTTTCAAACTAAGAACATCTCAGAGTCTAAAATGGAAAGAAAGAAAAAGGGCTCTCAGAGCTGTGAAGGACCAACAAACTGAATGATTAGAAGACAGAAGAAAAAAGCTGCAAGGCTACCTTAAGACAACTACCCTCAAAAATACATCAGGCGCACAACTCTATTACCAACCCCAGGAGTTGCTAAATATCAGATCACTTTTGTTGAGCAATTATTATTAAAGATATTGCAAAGAATATGTGCCGCTGGAAGAGGGAACCGTGGGACTGAACTTTATGAGAAGTCAAGTTAGTCAGCATAATTTCTGAGTCATCTAAACAGAGTATAAGCTGATTCTGAGGAATAACTCTGGTAAGACCGCAGACCTAGGGCCCAAGCACAGAAAATGTACTGCTAGCTAAGAATTCCTTTCCGTCTTCCCCAGATTCGGTCCCCACTGAGGTGGGAGCATGTAGCATGGCTAGGATCCCCTCCTCAGCACTGGAGCATTTTGAAGTTACCCCAGTAAGTATAATTTACTCATTGCTAATAGGTTATTT
>NW_004524639.1:537370-539208 GCF_000260255.1 Octodon degus
CAAATTCCCAGCATGCAAAATGAAGGAAGGAAAAGTTTATTTAGCTCACAGTTACTGGAGGTTTCAGCCCATACTCAGCTGGCTCCAAGGCAGAGCGGCACGTGGCAGAGGGCAGGCGTTCATGACTGCTGAGGCAAAGGGCCGAGAGTGCTGGGAGGGGCAGCAGCAACAAGGGCCCCAGAGAGCAAGTCCGGCTCCCTCACGCTGTATGCAGTCTGTGCGCCCCAGGCTGGGTGCAGCACTCACACGTAATCCCAATGGATCATGAGTTAATCACGGACTCTAGAAGTCTGCCCCATGACTGCAGGAGGCTTTGGGAGGGCAACTAGACACAAACCATAACATTTTAAAATGTCCCGAATGAGCCTTGGACAAGGACTTTTAGCATCCAAGTCCATCTTCAGTGTTAAGTGTGTGTTGACAGTAATGTCCTAATTGTCACCCCCAGGTGCTTAGCATGTGTTTCAGGTTTCTGTTTTTCTGGCCAACCTCTGTCTTCTTGATTCTACTAATCTTTCCAGAGTAGAAAATTCTGCTCTCCCAAGAGAAGCAAAGTGCCACTGCAGGGATAGTATGATCACACACACTCTGGAACAAGTCTGACAGGCTCCCAGCATCCTCCTGCAATGACTCTCCACAGCAGCCCAGGCCTAGCCCAAGAGCCAGTGATCGAAGCCATCTCCACACTCTGGACTGAATTTCCACCAGTATTCAAAACTTGATGTTCCATTTGCCTCCTTCCCACTTGCCCCCCCCACTTTTCCACTTTGACACACTTCGCTGATTCCATTTTCCAACATCTCATACTCATCTCGTCCTTCTCATTTCATTCCTGCTTAATCTCACAGAGTAGCTGCTTCCTGGAGAACTCCCCTGAACTCAGGTCCCTCTTGTGTGAACTAGCCTTCTCACCCCCAGGCCGATCTTCAAAACTGAACAGCTTAGGAAGGCTCTCCTTTGCTCACATTCTCAGTACTTATTTCAAGTGTGAGATGAATATATTCCACTTTATTTAACCCACGTTGAGTTGGGTTTTCTATTATATACATCCCAGTCAAATCCTAAATGGTAAGCCTCCTCGAGCCTAAAAGGATGGGTGCAGCCCGTCGCAGCGCGCCTGCAGTACAGCAGCCTTCCTTTGTGCCGTTCTGCTACTGTCCCTCTTGCCAGTATTCCTTCTGTGGATCCCCTCTCTCTCCACGTTGACTCAGTCTGTGAGATCAGAAGTGGATCACCTCCGAACACTCAGGGCAAGGCCTGTCACTTCATCCCTCTGTGCTCCATCTATTCCCCGTTTGCTCAGACAGAGCTCCACCCAGTGCTCTGCCTTGCACAGACACTCAGGACGTTTTTTAATGTCATAAAGCTAGGAAATGTACAGGACCTTGCTTCTGTCCCTGCCGAGCTCTGAGCTACGGATATAACGAACTACGTGCTTGATTTTGTTTTCTTCCACAAGAAGTTTGAACATTGTTCCCAGTATCCATAGAAAGCAAGAAGATGTGAGTCTAGAAATGGCTGGAAGGAAAGTGAAGAAGATTGCGCTGCCTTCCTCACTCTGACACCCACTACAGACACAGCACTGTTCCCGCACCTTGCACTTTGCCAATCCTTTCTATTTATTTATTTACTTCAATATATTTGGATGTTACACAGTCTCACTGCAGCTCGGACTCGTAGTGATCCTCCTGTTCTTAGCCTCCCCAGCACTGGATTACAGGTGTACACCACTGTGCCTGGACTCTATGACCAGCTCAGAATGCCTAGGGGCGCCGCTGGTGTGGCATGTGGTGCCAGGGATCAAACCACAGTCCTTGTGCTTGCCTAAGCTTGCCTAA
>NW_004524639.1:539308-544147 GCF_000260255.1 Octodon degus
ACGGACAAAAGCAGTCACACATACAGTAAGTACTCTTTCTCATTCCTTTTGCTTAAGTGGCTTTGCATTCTTTGGTAAAACTGCTACTTACTTTCCTATCAAAACTAGTCCTAAGTGCTGACACACGTCCCTGGTATAAATTCTATCAGCTGTGCCACAGGAAGCACTGAGGCTTTTCCCCCACCCCTTGCCCAACTTTGAAATTTCATCATTTTGCATACAGTACATGCTATTTTCCTGTAAGTGTGTAACATGCAATTCCACACAGTAAATAGAAAATCTATAATTAGTCATGCTAGATAGAAAGCAATAAACTGCCAGGCAGAGTACAATGACATTTTTTTTGGTCACCAAATTCAGCTTCTTTTTTTTACATTTCTAGATGCATCACCTTAATGTTTAGGACCTACTTTATAAAACTCATGCGAGAATTATTTTTAGAAATGGGTACTAAAGAGCCTCTAAAATTCACATCCCCCAATTACATTTCACAGCTTGAAAGCACTTTGCAAAGTGTAGCACAACCTATGACTGAGACCCAAATGAATGTCGCATTTCCTGGTGTGAAGAGCCAGATAGCTGCCTAAAGGCCCTGCTGTAGGTCTGGGCCACCTGCCACCTTCAACTTTTACCTATGAAATAATCTTCTTCTTCTACTTGCATTGTGACAAAGCTGGTAGAGAAAGTCACTATACGTGTTCTAAACTGTGTATGGAAACACTGTTCTTCAATTTTGATCTTGTCATTAGAGCCATTTGTTATTTAGTGGAGACCTGAAGTAAAGCATGTACCTAGTAGAGATGTACCTAGTTAAATTATTTGCAACCATAGTTTGCTTCGCACTTCCTTCAGTTGAGCATTGGGTTTTCTGATTTTCTGATGATCAATAAACTTGGATCATCTCTCATATATGCTCTTGTCCTCTGGCAGTTCAGACTCCTCTTCCAAGCTTGTCTAACCCCTTACCTTCAGCAAATCCCTTATCTTTCTTATTCTTCACCTTCTCTAAAACAAAGCAGACTTAATTCCATTTTCTCTATCTACATTCTCAATCACCTTGCTGAGTTCATGATGGAATAGACACATTAAAGTATTTCTAATTATGACAATTAGAATAAGAGTAATGACTAACATCTCTGCAGCTTTTATTATATGTTGTGCACACGTGTGTATGAATTAACATTTAATTATGTTAACAAATCTAAGATACACAAGTTCTGCCATGATACTCACTTTACAAACAGGAAACCAAAGCACAGAAAAGAAGCAACTGATACAAGTCACAAGACGTGCAAGTAAACAGTTCGAGTAACCTGTTATGAACTACTTATACCACAGGCATAGTGAGACTATGACAATAAAGCTGATAGGGACGGCAAGGGATGGTATCTTACAAACACATGATATCACAGGAAAATAAAACGGCTGCGATTTTGTAGACAAGGCACCTGAGGTCCCCCACGCCTTCATAGCTTGTCTGTTGTTAAGGGCTACACAGCTACTAGGAACCTGAGATCTGGACTCAACAGTCACATCTTCATTTTAGCACTAACATATAAACATATATTTTATTGGGAAAAAATATTCTTGGACAATTATAACAATACATGTTTAGAAATGAATGTGTCGCCTTGCCTTCCAAAAACGTCCAGATTCCAGTAACTGAATCTCAGAGTTATCAAGACTTCTACATAAAATTGTATAGCTCTCCAGGAATGGGATAACGGGGCATCTACCGTATCTACATTTGGAGACGCCCATGTGAACTGTCTATGTTTTCTTGTTAATCTATACAAAAAGTAAAAGAACCCTGTTGAACTCATATAACCAAGAATGAATTTTTCGTACATGTTCATTCACTTCATTCCATTTTCTACAGTGGAACTGATATCCAAAAATCAAATAGAAAAAGCATGGAGAAGGAAACAATAGCCTACCAGATGAATAAGGGAAAGAGCGCCCTGCCCCATAGGCTGACGGTGTGCCAACCCCTCCGCAGCCTGTGGGCAGAAGACCGTGGCTTGACTCCAGGTGAGGGAATGGGTTGAATCTGGCTCTTCCACTCTGATCAGTGGGCAGCCTTGGGCCAAGTTACTTCATTTCTGTGACTCTCTCAAAAGCTTCTGACAACACAGCTGGCCCAGCTGCTCCTGCACGATCGAGTCCTGAGATCTAGGGCAACTGGCAGCCCCTAAGGCATTTGCAGAATGTGCCACCTTGCCTTCCAAGCCCCTGAAGATATGTTGGGGGTGGGGAGACTTTCAAGATTAGACTGTGCAAAGTGGCTACAGGACATATATCACAGAGATTTTCTGGACAAATAAGACCCTACCTAGCATTGAACCAAATGATTATCAAGAATCTTCCTAAGCAAAGACTTAACCAGTATGGCTGGTAGCCCACCAGGCCCAGACAAGTCCTGTCTATCTCACTGAGAATCTCAGCCCTCACAAAACTAGGCCCACCAAACTCCACCATCTACTCTTTATGGACACACACCAAAGTTGAGTACAAGGATGAAAACAGGCTATAACTTGAAAGCACTAGCAGCAGCACTTAACTAGCTAAAGTCTGAGTGGGCAGTTGTGGCTGGATTTCAAATGAACTCATAGCCCACAGGGCCCCCATTCAGCCCGAAGCACGCATGCTCCCCTGGCATGTTCCAACTGGTCTCACTTCCAACCAACCAGGATTGCTTTCTGCCTACTGCAAACTCAACGCATAAAAAGCTTGAGGCCACCTAAGAAAGATTACCTATCACTGAGGTTTAGAATTCTGTCCAAAATAGTCCACTACCAGGGCAAAGAACACCACTATACTTGTACAGCGACTTTCCAAAACTCTACAGATGATCTTATTTACATACTTCTATGTATATGGAATAAAATAGGATTCAGACAGAGGAGTTCTACTCTGAAGGTTAGTCTTATAACCCCTATATCCTTTTGTCTCCCCACTTAGGTAAGGAAACTGAGACCGAGGGCAGTATACCATGGCTTTAACCAGGGCGTTACTCAGATTTTAAACACAAGTACAACACTTCTTTCTGAAACCAGAAGCTATTGCTAAACCAAATTCATAGACATTGTTATGCATCCAAAAGAGTTTTCAGACACTAAAACCTACAGTAATAGAGTACTATCTAGATTTATAGTAAATATTTTAGATCAAAACTCCAACCAGCCACTGGTTGATGACACATTCTGGTACCCGCTGTACTGGTAGAACTCCCCAGACTCCAAAGGCATGAATCTGCCCACATGCCCAGAGCTTCATACGTGACCTGGAAGCTCATTAGCCTCAGGTACCCCCATCAGAAATGCCCTTTCAACATTTTTTCACATTTATTTTCATTTCAGATCATGACAAAAGGTTTCCAAGCAAATGTAGCAGCTGAATTGAACCTGGTTTTCGGGGAAAAAGAGAATTGGCTGGTTTCATCCAGCACTGATAAAGGTTCCTGGGACACAGACCATAAAATAGAGACGAAGTGGGACTGTTTGAAGTTTGAATATATTAGATCAATATTTTGCATGGGGAATCTTGGAGGACTTTAAAACATCTAAGCAGGAAGGCTCAGGACCATCACTGTCTGACCCCTTTCTGCTTCTCAGGGGTGCAGCTTAGCTGAAGGTTTGTCCACATCCACTGAGCAGGTTGGTGAGTGACAGAACCAGGACTTGTAATAAGAGGTTGAACACACGCAGATAGCAAACAGTCACAGGCCCAAGACTCACTCTTGGAGCAGGCACTGTGCACCCTCAGTTTTGACTGTGCCCAACTCCAGTACAAACTTCAGAATCAAATGCTGATGTCAAAGGTGTCAAGGATAATAAAAACAAAACAAAACACTCATTTTCCACACCTCTGCAAGACAGCTTCAGGGGTAAATCAAGAACTGGTATGGCTAATGTCACCGACCCTTAAATGATGTACACAGCTTCCTTTAGATAGACTACAGGGAGACAGAGAGATAGAAAGACAGAATACACACAGATAAGGAGGTAATTTTGCCCCTGATATTAGAAAGCTAACAATCCGAAACTTCCTTCACTAAAGGGCAAAGGAAAAAAAAAAAAAAATGGTAGCGATATTTGGAATAAACTGATAAAAGCAGGAAGGAGCCTGAGTCCACCGCAGTTGCCCTAGTTAACAAGGTTAGAGGTATCATACCCTCTGCGGGCTCAGACGTGGAATGTGTGACACTCTGGGCCCTGTCATTAGCAAACTCCTAGTCCACAAAAGCAAGTAGGCTGAGAACTGAACGCAGCGGCAGTCCGCGTCCCCACAGAGCCCTGCTCTGGCTGGAAAGACCCCAGAGGAGGGTGAGGGCTCGCAGAGCAGCTCGGAGCGTCAGAGAGCGCGCTTGAAGTTTCTGCAGGAGCGGAAAACTCCGCCGCGCACGCCTTTGAAAGCAAGTTTCCGGAACACCAGGGAAACCCTGGCGACCGCGCAGGTCTCTCGCTGGCCAAGCCCGCGACCCCGCCGCCCGCGCCCCGCCCGCGCTCACCTGCGATGTCCCAGAGCTGCAGGCGCACCACGGTGTCCGGGTCCCAGTGCAGCACCTTGAGCGCGAAGTCCACGCCGATGGTGGCCCGGTAGTGCGAGGAGAAGTTCTGGTGCACGTAGCGCTTAATGATGCTGGTCTTCCCCACGCCCAGGTCTCCGATCACCAGCAGCTTGTACAGGTGCTCCTTGTGCGGGGCCTGCATCCTGGGGCCGCCGGCCGAGCTGCGTGGCCGTGGCGGGGCGCGGGACAGAAGCCGAGCGAGGCGGCCGGAGCGGGGGCGGGGCGGGGCCGGGCTCCTCCCCATCCTCTCCGCGGGCTGCGGGGCGGAG
>NW_004524639.1:551748-554916 GCF_000260255.1 Octodon degus
AGTGCTCTTAAAAAGTTAGTCCTCTTTTATGAACCTAAAGGAATATTCAAGAAGTTTTCCAAAGATTTAGGAATAAAATGTTTCGTAAAACAGCACTTTCAGGGGTCGGAGAGATGGCTCGGTGGAGTAAGTACTTCCCTGGCAAGCACAAGGGCCTGAGTTCAATCCCTGGTTCAGCCAAAAACTGAAAACTAAATAAAGCAGCACTTTAAGTAGCAACCTGAGTATGTACTAATATTTGTCAAACATACAATTTTATATTTATGAAAGTTAATACCTTGGGTCATTTAATATTTGGCATACAAAGATTATTTGGTGGGAGTGACATTTGGGATATTATGCTATTTGATAAAAGTGAAATATAAAAGTTTAAACAGGGGGCTGGTGAGATGGCTCAGTGGTCTAAAGCACCTACTTAGAACAAGCTTGGCAAAGCACAGGGACTGCGGTTCAATCCCCCAGAACCGCATGCCAGCCAGCCCCGCCCCCTGGTGGGCTGAGCTGGCCACACACACACACACACACACACAATTAAATAAAGAAAAATTTTTTAAAAAGTATTTTAAAAAAAGTTTAAACATACAATGAATTATGGTTTCTATCCAGATGTCCTCCCAAAGCCTCTTGCTGTAATAGGTAGGGCTTTTGAAAAGTGATTGAACCAAATGCAGTGCTCAGAAATGAAATCTGCTCAGAAAGAGCTGGTCTCTGGGGGCCTGACCTTGAAGAACATACCTCCCATGTTGGCTTCTCCTTTCTCTGCCTGTTTCTTTTCTTTTTTCTTTTTCTTTCTTTTTTTTTTTTCTATTTTGGTGGACCAGGGATTAAACTCAGTCCCTTGCACTTGCCAGGGAAGCGCTTATTCCACTGAGCCATCTCCCCGGCCCCTCTCTGTCTGTCTATTTCTTGGCCGCCACAGTATGTGCAGTTTTCCTCTTCCATGTTCTTCTACCATGCTGTTTCTGCTTCAGGTCCTGGCTGACCATAGATTTAAAACATGAGCCAAGATAACTTTCTGTCTTTAAATTTTAGGTACTGGGTATTTTGTCCCAGTGATAAGGAAAGTAACTAAGACAGAACTTCATCCTGTAGAAATGAAATCAGGCAGCAGAGATAGCTCAGTGGCTAAATTAAGCCCTCCAGGCAAACAGATGATCCTGAGTTCAATCCCTGGTACAACAAAACAAAACAAAACAAACAAACAAAAAAAAAACACTAACAAAAGATAAATGAAATCATTGCTCTGATAATCTGAACATGAAGTTTAGGGTTTTGGGGCTGGTTTGCAGTAAGAGCTTTGACAAGCTTGGAAGTACTGATGAGAGAAACCTTTGAATGCTGTGGCTTAGACTGAGGGGAATGATAGCATTCAGAAAGCCTAAATGCTAACAGAAAGGCAAATTAGACAAATGGAGCATGAGGAATTTGAGTTTAGAAGAAGGACTCCATTGAGAGTTGCACTAGAGACTGCGTATGATGTGCTTTGATGAAAAGTTATCTCTATATCTTGTTTATGTCCTGAGAATTTGTGGGAATTTAAGGGTGGCAAATTCATTATTCTGGCAAAGGAAATTTGAGGGCGATCTAATGCCGAGGCTGTGGCACGGGTACTGCTTGCTAGTTTCAGCCATATCTACAGTGAGAAACAGTAATAAAAAGCCACATTGAATCATTTGAAAATTTTGCTGTGGCCAGAAAGCAAGCACATGTACAAATGGGACCTATTAAATTTTGGTCTATGACAGTTTGATTGCTGAAAAGGTTAACATTAAAAAACAAAGCTGGAACTACAAGCCAGGACAGTAAGTAGGATGATTTGGTAAAGTTAAAGACATTCTAGAAAATATAAAAACACCTTCACAGAAGTAGAAGTCTTTGCTTTGAAAAAAGAGCTCCATGTGTTCTACTCTTCCTGGAACAAAGAAGGAAATGCTGTCCAGAGTTTGACTATCTGGGCACTCAGAAACCTCTGCAGCCCTGAGCCAAGATCAGCGCTGATCTGACTACTGCTTAAACTAGCCATATACTTCAGCATCAACCACATGGCCCTGGCTTTGCAGGTATGGAAAGTGCAAGAGCTGTGGGGTCAGAAAGGCTTTTACTCAGATGACAGAAGAAGCTCTGGGAGCCCACATAATGTGCCCCTGAGAGGGCAGAGTACAGAGCTGTCAGCGTAAAGCCCAAAGTGCAGTAGGACCACAGGAGATCAGAGAAGCCAAGATGGTGGCACATCTACTGCGAAAGAGCATCAGTGGTGAGAAAAGCCTCCGCGGGAGAAAGCCTGGGTGGTCTGCAGCTGGCAAAGCCATAGCAATGGGGCTGCCCAAGGCCTTTGGGGCTTTCAACTCACTGTCACATCATTGTTCCATGTCCCCAATACAGAGCTATGGAATTTAATGTTTGCCCTGCTGGATTTCAACCTTGCTTTGGTCTCACTGTGTTCTACCCCGGCTTCTTTTGGGGTTGGGAATATTTACCATGTGCCACTGTATGTTGTCAGCCTTTAACTTTTTTTATATTAACAGGGGCCCACAGCCAAGAGTTTTCCTTGAGTCTTCGAGTCGACTTTGGACTTGGACTTTTCAGCACTTCTGGATCTGTTAAGACTGTAGTGACTCATAGAAATGAACTAAATCCTATTTTATATAAAGAGGTGTGCATGAGTCTTTCTAGGGCCAAGTGTGAAATGTTATGGTTTAGCTAAAGAATGTCCCCCAAAGGCCTTGTATGTCCTTAGGCAGGGATTTGGGAATATGATTGGACTATGGGGGCACTGTAACTAATTTACTAAATTACAAGGGGAGCTCTGGTCAGGTGAGACAGGTGCTAGAGGTGTGGCCTGGAAGTGTTTCTCCCTCCTGGGCTCTGTTCTACTCTCTCTACCAGCATGATGTGAGCAGCTTTCTCTTAGACAGGCCTTGGTAAAGCCTGCCTTACAAGGACTGAAACTTCTAAAAATATGAGTCAAAAAGACTCCTCTTTTTTCATTTGTAATTATCAGATTTTTCATGCCATTAATAACAAGAAATTATATAATGCTATTGTATATATGATATTCTTTGAAAAAGGTAAATTATCCAGATTTATAAATGGGAGATACATGTTTATTTTCCTAAATATGGGTGATAGACTTAATATGTGATTTTTTTAAATCTTATTTTGTTTTTG
>NW_004524639.1:555372-556945 GCF_000260255.1 Octodon degus
GCGGGGGCGGGGCGGGGCCGGGCTCCTCCCCATCCTCTCCGCGGGCTGCGGGGCGGAGGTGGGCGGAGGCGGGAGGCCGGGACTGGGCAGCCAGGGCCCGGGGCTCCCGCCTCGCTGCTGCGCCTTGGGGCTGCGTGCGCCAGCGGCCGGAGAGGTTTCTGGCCCTGGATCCCGGCCACAAAACTGTGAGGTGTGAGTTTTACTTACACTGTTTTGCACTCGAGAAAACCGAGCACCCTGCGGGAGGCGAGTTCGTGGACCGCCTAGCTGAACCCCGTACCTTAAGGACACCAGCCCCTACCGCCAGCCATACTGCAGAAAGCTTAGAAAAGCAGCAGGGAAAGGCATTAGGAGCCACAGCACTGGCCTTTGGGCCCTGTCTGCCCCTGCATTTGAGCTGAGTGACGCTGGGGAAGTCATTCGAGCTCCTGGCCTCCTCTCTGAAACCGTGTAGACCTCAGCGAGGGGTTTTGAGATAGGGAAACTGAGTTTTCCCACCTCTGTTCAGCTGCAGAAGGTGAGAGCGCCCAGAACTTGCGCTTCTGTCCTGTTGTAAAAGCTCTAAGCAGCACGGAGACACTAGCTGAGAGTGAGATGAATAACATTTACGGAGCGCTTGATGTATTCCATAGTTTTTATATGTATATCAGTTATCCAGCAGTCATAAAAATAAATACCATTATTCTTCCCATCTTACAACAGAGAGAACGCAAGACTGGACAGGTTAAGTAATGTCCCCTGGGTCAAAAGGCTACTGAAGAAAAAGCCAAACTCAAGGCTTGGTCTTGAAGCTGCTAAAGAATCTTTTCATACATCGTTTAATCAGGGCATGTTGGGTGCCTGCCCCACAGCAGGCGCATCTCTGTGCGCTTGGGACGATCTGGAGGTAATCACAGAGACAAAACGACAAGTACAACAATTCCTGGCCTAAGCACATAAGGAGATAAGGCAGAAGGCGCATAGGAGGACTTGGTGGGGCTGACATCCTAGAAAGGGGGCCAGGGAAAGTCTCACGCGGAAGGTGACAGTGCAGAGACAGCGTAAAGGAAGCGAAAGACGGCCCCACAGGTCCTGGGAGTGAGCGCTGCAAGGCCAAGCGAGCTACTCTACGCTTGACCGATGGGCTTGGTCTCATCATCTTTTCCTGTATGGAGTACAATGTTTTGCTCAATTGAGAAAACCAAGACTGAGAACAACCTTCCTCCCAAAACCTCACCTCGGCACGGAGTGTTAGAAGCGGGATTTGCACTCAGGCCTGCTGAAGTGGGCAGGGGAAGGCTGAGCATGCCCACAGCTGTCTGCTTCTGTCCCTGGTCCTAACACACTACCCGCTGCAGCCCCCACTGCCGGCCCAAGCGCAGGACACTGTGCATGCATGACCCGGACACACTACCTAATCCCTGAAACTCTTGCTTTCACGTCCACAAAACAAGAATAATGATATCTGTATTCTACAGTCCTCGGAAGGACTAGAGAGAATATCCATGTCTAGTAAAATGCCAAGGGGGCTGGCGAGATGGCTCAGTGGAATAAACGCTTCCCTGGCAAGCTCAAGGGCCTGAGTTCAATCCCC
>NW_004524639.1:557045-558557 GCF_000260255.1 Octodon degus
TTTATTTATTTATTTATTTATTTATTTATTTATTGGTAAAGGGTCTCACTATGTAGCTTGGACTCATAGTGAAACTCTTGTTTCAGCCGCCCCAGCGCTGGGATTACAGGTGTGTGCCACCAAGCCCAGTTCTGGTTGCCAACAGGGGCACCTGAGGTCCTGGGACTTGCACAGCATGCAGTACTGGCATTGAACCCGGGTTCTTGCAGTTGCCAGGCAGCCTCCGAGGCTGCCGAGCTATTTCCCCAACCCTGCTTTTACTTTTTTTAAAATGTCCTTATTACAATGAAAAAATATCTTTGAAAGTCTTTATGAAAATTTATTGTGGGCCTGCCATGCCAGCCTCGACCCGGGATGTGCGGAGATGGCAGTTGAGACTGGGCGTGGTGGTGCACACCTGTAATCCCAGCGCTGGGGAGGCTGAAAACAAACAGATCACTACAGCTCTGATCTAGTAGTGAGATCCTGAACACCCTATATGCCCTTCCCTACAATACAAAAAACAAAAAAATTGAGAATTTATATGAAACTAACTTAATAAAATTACATACTTAAAAATTACACCTTTTCCTTTCTTTTTAGAACTGACTACACAGTATGTGTAATCATGTGTTGGCTGCCCTACCTCTGTAGCTCTTACAAAATAATTAGTATAAAGGGAGTCATACTGCTTTTGGTTTTTTATACTGCTTTCAAATCTTTCCTTTTCAAAACTTCTTCACATTTGTATATCCTTTTGCATTATCCAAATCCCTTTCATGCACCATACTATTTTCATAATACTAAAAATATTCAATCATGGTTACAAATAAGAAGACCTAATTATTTTTTACCAGCACAGCCCACTCTGAGGGCGATTCCGGAGCAGCATGTGGTGCCCTGCACCTGCCTAACTTTGCCTAAGCAGGCGTTTTAGATTGCTGAGCTATCTCACCTGCCCCAATACCTAATTGTAAAGTAATAATTTTAATTTCACACTGTTTCTCAATAAAATTAATCTATCTTGATAAAATGTACTTGATCATTTTATCTCTAAATGCAAGAAATTTCCAAATTGAAAAAGTGTTTCATAAAATCAGTGAGGAAAGTTTAACACATGCAGTTTAACTTTTAAAAATTAATAGAGCTGAGACTCCCAGCTTCCAACTGCAGGAATGCGCGCTCTCACTAGGGTAAAAAGTCAACATGGGGAAAGTTACATAAGTTATATAAATCCTAAATTAAAAACACCGGGAGGCTGCAACGACTACAAAGATTAGATTAAAATTTAATGGAAAGAGTGCTTTAGGAAAGGGAGTGGACGGCCCAATCCCTTCTTTGCGCTGAGGGCATTTGCCCGTTTTGAGACCAGGACAAGAGTGCGGAGGGAGCACAAGGAGAAATGGGGCTGCTTTGGCAATCGTGTGAGCCAGTGTAAAGCGAATTCAAACCTGAGGGAACTCGGGAGCCCTAAGGAAACAAGTCCTACACTCTGGGCTGGAGAAGAGTCTAGAAGCTATGCAAAATGTTCTA
>NW_004524639.1:558657-560254 GCF_000260255.1 Octodon degus
TAAAATAAATAAATAAAATAACATGCCAGGCCCATCTTAGGTGATGAATTAACAGCAGCTCCTAATGTGACAAGAGGGCCATGTTTTAAATCTATTGTCTTCACCAGTTTATTTTCCCTTAGAAGACGCTAGGGGAAGGTATGTAGGATCACACTGATTTGTGTTCTCCTGAGGTGCTTACACAGGTAGGCCTGATTCGTTTGTTTCCATCCACACATGGACAGACGAGGCAGATTACATTTGGCAAGTGAGACAGATATTCTGCTTGGCTATAGTAGCTATTTGTTTATTTATTTGGTACAGGGTTCCACTATGCAGCTCACTCATAGTGATCCTCCTGTTCCTAACCTCCCCAGCACTGGGATTACAGGCGTGTGTCACCACGTCAAGCCCAGTCGTGGTGGCCAGCTCAGCGCGCCCAGGGGTGGGACTGGCGCGGCATAACACTGTATCTTTACAGGAGGAGTCTATGGGACCTAGAGTTGCTTAGACTATTTTTAGCCCTTAAAAGTTAGAGATCATGACAAAATAGGATCCCAGTCAGATGTAAAGCCCCAGATGTGTGAGGCTGGAAAAGTTTGGTCTGCGTGAGGAGCTGACTGACGGTAGCAGAAACAAGGAGAGAGACCAAAGGTGGAGACGCAGTGTAGGCCGGCCCTCAGCAGCATGCTTGAGTCAACCTCCCCACAGGCCCCAGCCTGACTCCGCTAGACAGACGCAGGCTGAGTCATCCTCAGCATTATCTGGTCTCCCCTTGTGATCAGGAGCACAGTGGAAAAATCAGATGTTTAGATTCATGATATGAGACAAACACCACCTGATTCAGACTTTCTGGAATACAAAAGTTATAAGATGGATGGCTGTTAAAGCCAAAGAATACAAAATAATTAAAACTCAGGAGTAGGGCCATGAGAGAAATCCTGAAGCTTCAGCTTCACTGCCTTTCAGAGGGCAAGAGACTGTGCCTAGGGACAGTGACCAACCCTGGTGAGCAAGCGCCTAGCTGGCCCGACAGGAACATGTGCCATTTCTGTCCAGAGGAATCCATTTGAGCCTTGTGATAATGCTTCAGAGTGGGAAGAAGTTGCCGTCAGTTTGTATGGTTTTCAGTCCTGTAGACTAAGGTGATTGTTGGGTTACCTACACAAGCAGCTCAGTGAATTCTTTGCAAAATGTCTCCAGGTCTCTGTGCCCAGGAGTGGCTCATCCTCCCAGCAGCTCTTCTCTAACTTGGGCTACTCTGAGCATCTCCGGCAACGTTGACAGTCTCATTGCCCTTGCATTGCTAAAGACAGATGGCTCAAATGTGTAGAAAGTACAAAATCAGAGTGCTCAGAATTCAAACCCAGAGTAGCATCTCAGGCGGCACAGCACCAGATAGCTTTCTAAGGCTCTCGTCTCGCTGTCCAATGTGTCTATGTGTGCTTGCACTTCCAAAGTGGAGAAGCTAAAGTAACTGAAGATTGCTTTGCAAACATACGCTAGGATGGACATTCCCTCATGTCTCCCTCCCATGAATGCTGAAGGAGTTGGGCTCCTTGAAGTTACCTTATTTGCTTTCAACACTAAGAGAGCCACAGGGAGTTACTCATTAGCT
>NW_004524639.1:567739-573993 GCF_000260255.1 Octodon degus
AATATGAGTCAAAAAGACTCCTCTTTTTTCATTTGTAATTATCAGATTTTTCATGCCATTAATAACAAGAAATTATATAATGCTATTGTATATATTTGATACATATGTACAGGTCAGTTATCCAGATTTATAAATGGGAGATACATGTTTATTTTCCTAAATATGGGTGATAGACTTAATATGTGATTTTTTTAAATCTTATTTTGTTTTTGTTTTGAGTTTTTTGTTGATTTTTTATTTTTATACTTTATAAAATTTATATATATTATATTACACAAAGTACGTAATTGTTCATGAATCCTTCTTTAGTACTGACTCACCAAAATGTAATCCAAGTTAATCCCATCTGGGTACATTGTTTTATTAAATTTTTTGTATTTTATTGGTATATGTTTACAGCATATAATGATTAAATGCATTGTGGGGAGTTGGAATACATACCTTCTTGTTTTTCATTTCCTTCACGTCTGCCCTCCTCCTTCCTTCTGCCCCATTTCTATATGAGAAAGATCTATCTCCCTATTTCTTATGATCTGCTTCTACTTTGCTCTTTATTTATATTCTGTACTCCTCATATTAGAGAAACCACATGATGTTTAAGCTCGTGTGGCTGATTTCTTTCACTTACTATTACGGTCCCAAATGTGTTAGGTCTGCCATATTGGACCCTGGCCAAACTGAAAAGAAACCCTCCCAAAAACACACTATTCTGTACAAACAGGCAACACAGTCCAAGAGACAAAAATCAGATTGGTTGTCAGGCTTACAGTAAGCCCTATAAGTCTGCAGAGTGCCACTCTGTAAGTCAAATGCCACTGTCATCCTCCACTTCCCTCCAAATGCTTCTCCCAAAGACACCAGACCCACCAATGACCCCTGAGAAAACTGAAATTTTCCATCTACTGTAGCAGGACTCCCCTGCCTAAGCCCCTCTTTAAAGCATATTCTCTCCCCTTTTCACGGACAATGGCCTTTTCACCCTTAGCCAGGCTGCACTTGGTCTGAAATAAACATGTCACTGGTAGCCTCAATCCTGCCTGTCTTCATGGTCTTGGTCACTTGTCAGAGTCTAACCTGATGCAATGTGTATTCTTTTTTTCTACAAAGGACTCAAGCTTGCATGTATGGTCTTGATGAGCACATTTTCCAGCATTCACAACTGCTCTAGACAAAAGGCTTGTGGGTCTCCCAGGAGCGTACACTGACTTGGCTAACACTGGAGCCTTTGGGAGTATAATCAATTAATTAGCTGGATCACTTTTGAGTCATTCTAGAGTTTTTCAGTACACTGTATCATATGTGATCTTTTTAGTAAAAGTTTTCACAGTTCATTCTCCACTTAGGAAACTCTACGATGCTAGGAACTTTTCTTAAGGCATTTAGAAAGTAGTTCCCTTGTTGAATAATCATCAGACAAGCGACCTCCTGAGTCATCCCCATCTTCCCCTTTAGGGTCACATCCCAGTCTCCCAGCTCCTGGTATGTAAGGCTTGCATTCTTTTGGTAGGACAGACTTCTGAGACTCAACCCAAGGGATTAGCGAACCCCGCCCCTTCAGAGAAATGAGCCAAATAAATAATAATTGAAGATGAAAGAGATTTTCACAGTTTCAACTAAGACTAAGAAGATTACATCTACTTGAACCATAATCACAGTGGTAGCTTTATTGCCACTGGGTTCACAGTGAGGTCACAAGTCACTAACTTTAAGAAGGATCTTGGAAGAGTACAACTTATATATCAGCTTGCATAATCTACTGTCTGTTAATGAGGTAGTGCTACCTGGCATTTAGTATATAGAAATGCTAGCAGAGCGAGGGAAAACAAGATTTGGAACAAAGAGTTGGCAAGCATTACTGAAAGCTGTAATTATGGATCTCAGCAAAGGAAAGGTTAACCATCTTGCTTGAGAGAAAAGTGTCATAGCAGATCCCAGAAACGCACTGCTGCAAGGCCAGCTCTTCACTTTGCATTACAACACATCAAATTCCCTGTAAAGACAAGTCATTGGGTTTAGTACTAGCTCCACTACTCAACTGTGAGATGACCTTGAGTAGTTATTAAGCCTCTCTAGGCCTCAGATGCTACGCTTGACCTTAGCCAAAAGACCTAATGAGCGAAAGATTCATTCTGAAGAAGTAAAATATGGTGAATACAGTACATTCTCTTTGTAAAAAGTCACATAAATGACTGAATCATTGCTTAAGGAATTGAAAGGATCTGTATACAGAGGTAAGTCATGACCTCCATATCTCGTTACTACGCTCTACGCCATGCTTTAAGATTCAGAGAACCCTTCTGTAAGGCAATAATAATGGCTCCATTGAATTACAAGAGAGTAAACAGTCTACTATAAGACTAAACCTTAATACTTACATGATAAGACTAAAAAATCCCTATTGTCACTACCAAGATTTATTGCCTCTTATTTTATCATTTATGTGCTTCCTTGTAATGTAGAAACTTAAAGATAGATATGTAGAGTTAAAACAAGGCTATATATGTAGCTTGTTTTTTGTTCACTTATTTATATTTTAGGAGTTTCCTTACCTTTAAATATTATGAAATTAATTTTCCATACATTGTCCTTTGTCTCTTAAAAATGTACTTAACATAAAGCTCAGTAAGTTATGTTTTTTCAATCCAGTACAGCTTGTCTAAATATAATATTACCAGAGACTTAATGAGATCCTTTTTAACACATTATATGTGAAGTCATACATCATAGGAAGTAGCATTTTAAGAAAATATAATTTCCTTTCTCAAAGGATAATAAAACATCTGCTTTTCCAAAATAAGTTATAAAAATAACCTTCTTTAGTTATGCAAGCTATCTCACATATTCTGGGAGTTCCTCAAAAGTGTAAATTTCACAAAAACTTCAATGTAGCCTTCAAACATAATTTTTAGCATATGCAAATTGTCTATATCTAATTATAATTAGCACTTTTTATCTGACTACAATAAAGTAATAATCAACTATTTTTAATTAAAATTTTGATTTGAGCTGATATTAATAAATAAATTCTATCAAAAAGTATTTCAAAAGATGCCACATGTATTAATTCTGTATTTAGCTAAAGATTTTCTAAAGCACTAAAACAAATACCATATTTCAAGTTAAAAATGCAACAAATCCATTAAACAAACTCATTTTTTGCCTATTAAGTTTCCTATTGAAATGAAATAAAATCCAAGTAATAACCTTAAAAATCAAGAAGGATCAATTAGATAAACAATTTTAAAGACTCCTAAATCCTAACGCTCCTATGCCAAACATTTAAAGTATTTTCACTACTACTTTGTAGTTTTTACCCTCTTGTAATTCTTGTTATGGACGGCTCACTGCTCCTCATCAATTATACCCCAAGAGAAGAAGCTTTCAGTCAGAAGTCTAGCAAGGGAACAAAGCAGGAGTCTCATAAAGAGTACTTCAGCTTTTATTCTTTCTTTTTTAAATGGTTTATTTTAAATGTATTCAGTACAGGTTGTCACTACACAGGTCAGACTCGGAGTGGTCCTTCCTGTTTTTCAGCCTCCCAAGTGCTGGGATTATAGGTGTGCTCCACTCTGCCCAGTCTAAGTCGCCATCTCAGTGCGCCCCAGGGGTGGGACCGGCATGGCAGGCCAGGAATCAAACCCCACACTGCATAATCCACTGAGCTATCTGGCTGGCTCCTCAACTTGTACTCTTAAAAGATTAAAGGACATATAATCTAGAACATTTGTGCTAAGGAATACTGTATTTGGGGATACTTAAATGCAATCGAGAGTGATGGGAATTTACTCATTCACGTATTTATGTCAAAAGGAAAATGAGGGCAATGAAAAAGAAGAAATAAAGCAGAAAAGAAAAGATGGGTATGTGTGTATACGAGAGAGAGAGAGAGAGAGAGAGAGAGAGAGAGAGAGAGATGGAGATTGAGATTCAATATATTCTTTTGCTTCAAGAATTTTTACCAGCATTATGTCACTTTACCATTAGCCTAAAATTGAAATATAAGTTTTATCTCCATTTAGTAGATGCAGTTGAAACTGTTAAAGTATTACGTGTCTTCATTTCATAATTAACACAGTTTAGAGTTTAGCTCTATTGTCAGTGTTGCTTGACCTCAAAGCCTGTGTTTTGCTGTGTCATCCAAGTGACACTAGGACTTGAAATTGCAGTGAACTCTGCACTGCCTGATGTATGGCAGTAGCTCAGCCTGGCTGCTGTCCTGGCCCACTGCAAGATCTGGCACACAGTATACGTTCAGCAAGCATTTGTTATATGACTGGGAGAAAGAATGAATCTCAGAAGCAGAAGATCAGTGAGGTTTTGTTCTTTTCAAGGAGACAGAAGGAGGCAGACATGAAAAGGTGGGAACTAGAGTCAGTTTTATTTTGGCCTGGCAAAGTAAGATAAGGGGGTATCATCAGGAAATGTGTTTTGGGTTCAGATGATCTTTAAATTGGAAAAGAAAGATGCTAAAAATCCACAAGAGTCAACTAATCTGTGGATTTTCTTTTGCTTGAGAAAATTCCAAAAGTGTGGCCAGAGATTATGAGGCTTTAGAGGATTATCATAGACCACATTCCTGCTTTCAGGTCTACTCTCAGATAATATGAATTCCAGGGCCTCCTACACACTTGCAGTTAGCCTGCATCAGACTCTTATCTCATGCATTTTGAAGCCTCACTCTTTAGACTTAACTCAATTTCCCAAGATACAGATCTGACATGACAGCCAACCCAAGTATCAAACATTCATAGTGTATACAGAGAACAGGAAGGCAGCCAGTTGAATGTGGTCTGCTCGTTGATGTCAGTAGAAAATTAACTAGAAAAATGTAGTAATTGCAATTTTAGGTGTGGCAAGTAGTGGAAAATCACCTACAATGGCTATCTTCAATAAAAGGAATGTTAAGTAGTGGTCAATATAGCAATGTGGTAAAATTTGATCAAGAGCTCAAAGAAATATGGTAGGTATTTTTGCAGGGAGGTGTTTTTTTTAAGCTTCTTTATCTTTTGTAGTGTTGGCGTGGGTATAGAAACTGGTTAGCTTTTCATGAAACTTTTCAGTTGGGTAGAACTAGAACATGTATATTTCTGAAACTGTTTTATACTTAACTTTGGCCACATGGCTGAATTCTAGCTAAAGGATAGTAGACAAGATTCTGTCTAGGACCATGTCCAGCCAAGCTTTGATGGAAGATATAGTATCCGTAAATGTAAATTGGTCCTCCAGGCTTCCTCGTTACACCAGCTAAGAGACAAGGAGCATCACAGTCTTAGAAGTCGCATGTATAGGATGACAAGCCTGCATCCAAGCTGAAAGAGGCATCTGCAGATGAAGATTATCTATTCCAGACTTAAAGTGAGCATGAAATTAATTTTTATACTGTTTGAGTCATTACATTAAAATGTTGATACCAGAAGTGGAGTAATCTCTTAAGAGAATCCTATGTTTTATAAGATTGCTTATGTTTCTTAGCTGTACTTGCTTTAGTTATAGAGAAAATATATACTGAAATGCTAGTGACTTCCTATGCAAGGGAAAGAGACTGATGAACACTAGAGCAGCTTGGAAGGTAAACTGTGGGCTTGCAGCACTGATGGAGAAAGTCCAGAGTGCAGGCATCTGTTGCTACTCGCTGTTGCTTTGTCAACACTTATTTTAAGAAAGAGATAAATTTAGTTGTCAACCAGAAGTAAATGATGATAGATTTCAGAGTTTGGGATCTCCAACTATTGAAAACATGACTACAGTAATTGCAGAACTCAAATAATATAAGATTTCTAAAGACTGTGGACAACTACAGTCTAACAGTGAGCACCCTTCCATCGCATAGTTTTTCAATGTTGCTACAGTATATATATATATATATACTATATCCATATGAAATATATATGTGAAATTCACTTCATTTCTAGTGTTGTTCAAGCTTGTTTCCTTATTGGTTTTCTGTCTGGATATCCCACATATTATTGAAGGTGGAGTGCTGAATTTCTTTTCTTTTTGGTACCTTGAGCTTGCCCAGAAGGCCCTGTGCTGCTGAGCTGCATTCTCAGCCCCAAGGGTTTGAAGTTTTCAATATTATATTGCTACATATTTAACCCTTTATGTGTTTTTAATTTTGGCTTATATATTTAAGTACTCTGAGTTTGGGTTCATATTTACATTTATAAATACTATATTTTCTTGTGGAATTGACCCCTTTATCATTATATAATGCCCTTGTTTGTATGTTATGACTTTTTCTTTTTCTTTTCTTT
>NW_004524639.1:582713-586677 GCF_000260255.1 Octodon degus
GCCTTCCACACTCAGGATAGCCCTGCAGGCACACTGGAGTTACACCGAGCAATTCCCACTGCACCAAGCCACAGCTCTTCCTTTGTTTAGATTTCTTCTAATTGTCACAAGCATATCATTTCAGGAAATTTTAACTAAACTTAGGTAAAAATCGATTGAACTGGTCATATTCTCAGTATTGATATAGGCAGGCCTGGACCTGAAATAAAACAGCACTTGCAAAATCCCACTCCCTGCAGCTCTCACACGCAAGGCTTCCTGTGCACGGTGTTATACGAGGCTAACTAAAAGGCCATCTCCATAAAGGAGGCTGAAAGATGAGACAGTGTTTGCATGGAAGCCTTCAAGAATGTTACAAAATGTTTTCACCACTTATTTTTAAATGAAAGGAAAGATTGGCTTTCCTTGCTCAAGTCTATGAAGAATGTTTTAAGAGACCACTTAGATGACTTGATGTATGTCTTTTGCAGTTTGGGAGCTAATGCATCAGAAATCTAAATGTAAAACACTAACCTGGTATCCTAGTGTCAGAGTGAAGAGATGGTCCACACTGCGATCTGAGTTTTTACAGCTGACACAGAAAGGTGCCATTTGTCAAAGGCCCAACATAGAAGGGAACTTGCTTTTAAAAGTGCCCAAGCACCAGCCTAGGAATAGATTTATTATATTCACCAAGAAAAGAAAGGAGAGTATGAGTGGACAACCAAAACCAAAAGTCATTTCTGCCAGGCCTGGTGGTGCATGCCTATTGTCCCAGCACTCAGGATGCTGAGGCAGGAGGGTCATCATGAATTTGAGGCCAGCCTGGGCTATTTAGTGAGTCCAGGCCATATTGGAACTACATAGTGAGAACTTGCTGAGAGAGAGAGAGAGAGAGAGAGAGAGAGAGAGAGAGAGAGAGACAGAGAGAGTCATTTCTTAGGGTGTGGCTCTCAAATGTTTGTAAATGCGAAATAGACAAATGTGCCAATAGTTCAATCGTGATCATTGGACATCTCCCAGACCCAAAAGGCCCAGCTCCAGGTCACATCGATGAAGCTCAAGCAAGGCGCTTCCAGAACCTGGCTTGCTGTGCTCTCTGTGTGTTTCCTGGATAGTCCAGCATAGCAGCTGATATGAAGCCTACCCCGTGAGCGGCTTCCCAAAATAACATTGGCACGCACCGGAGGAAAGAAAAACTTTACTTTCAAATTAATCTCATAATTTTACTTTTCAGAATGAATATTTTATTTATTATTCTGAGACATTTTTAGAAGTAAAGTGATATTATATTGTGTAGTAATCTAATTGAGGAAAAAAGAAAGAGCTTAAGAGTAGCTATTTGAATGAAAGCCAACATAGGCAGAAGCAGCTCTTCCTTTAGATACCCTTTCAGAGGAGAGCTAGATGCAATCGATCTCCTTTATTCCTCCAGGAAGTACAGGAATAGTGATTCCTCAAAACCTTTTCAGGCGGATTAGTGTCACGTGGCTCAGATCTGATCTAAGAAATGTGGAAGGAGATATACTTCATCGACCTGAGTATACACCACGTGGGCAGTTGCCTATCTTATTTTCTCTTGACCTTACTGTTCAGTGTGAAAGAATAGTGTTTACGGAGTTTGGAAATCAATGTCCTCAGTTACTGCTTGAAAGTCGGCACTACCTCTAAACCCCAGCAAATTGTCTAACCCTATGCAGATCGCAACATAAGCAAAAGATAAACCTGAGTTGTTTTAATGCAGTGTGATTTTCATTGGCTTTCCACAGAAGCTGGAGTTAATTACTTTGATGTGTCTACAGCGTAACTATTCCCACAGAATTCTGAGTTTGTTAGCAGTTATGTGTATCATAGTTATAGCTGACCGATGTAAAGCAGTGAGCAGGAACACTAAGTAGACAACCATTTTCTTGGAGGACAAAGTATCCAAAGTGTCTCCAGACAGCTAAGGAGAACTACAAAAACTTGTCACTTAAGAGCAAAAGGGACAGTCCTGTGACCTAAGGCTGTGTTTTACAGAAAAGAGTAGTGTATACCTGATCTCCATAGGCATAAGTAAGGATTTTTTTCAAAAAGCTAAACACTGTCCAGACATTAAATACTGCTCCTATTTTCAAAGAACGGAGAAGAAATTACAACTTTTGGTTTGATGAATCACAGAAAAATTTGGTTAGGGCAAATTTGAGCTTGCCCTAGCTTGACTCAGGTTTGCTTTGACCTAGGATCATTTAAGGAGAGAAAAGCAAGGGGGATATGCATGTGTAGGGGACACTCTGGAGGACTTTTCTTGAGAGATGAGCTGCTTTCTCTGCTTTGACCTAAGCTAGCCCTGTCCCCATATACTGACATGTACAGAGCTGTCTAGCACTTTTCCGTATCCCTTCAATTGGCTTTAAGCAATGCCTATCAGTCCAGCAGAGGTGCTGATGTGGGGACTTTGGAGCAAGGCAACAGGGCAGTGTTTTCCTGCTCCTGGAGCTTCCAAATAAAACATGTGTGAACCTGGGTGGGATGGAGAGCTCCGTGCTGTCGCCTGGGATGAAGCCTCAAGATAAAAGGCTTTCACCTCCTAAGACATAAAAGATTGTGCGTCACAGCTGAAGCATCACCCCCAAAACATTAGATATGTCCTCAGTGGTGTCCTTTAGATTACTCCTTCTGCACCTCATTCTCTGTGCACATCGCAGAGCCCTCCTACCCAGCTCAGCTCCCAGCACTCACCTCCTGCCTGCAATTCTCACAGTCACACATCCTTGAGCCATTCCCATCTTCAGAGTTTAATAAAGCCCAGGTTTAGCCCTGGGTCAAGGCCTTTTTATTCTCACCATGGGTTGCACTGGACATGGTAGATTGGAATGAACTGGCTAGAATTCCAGTAACTTTTTCACGGGATTACAAATATGAGCTTCCCAGACTGCAGTGAGGATTGGGAGGAGAGCTCTATTTTGATGGTGAAAAGAACAGCACAACACAGGCGTTGACGTGAGCAAGTTTGCAGCTGCCAGGGAAGAAGGTTGCCCATCCAGTTTGATGAATTCCTGAATTACACCATGCACGCTAAGGCTGTTAAAGTGGAAAGGGATACAGGAGAATTTTAATAGATGATTGATAAAGTACACTATTAGATTATTCCCAAGGATGATAAGGTATATTGAGAACTTCCCATGTGTCAATTACTCTACAAGATGTCTTCTTGCTTCATTTAATTTTTGCAATCCAGTGATGTATATATTCTAATTAGTCTCAATTGTGTAGATAAGAAAGCTCAGGCAGTATAGTCAAGTAAATGTATTTCAGTTTATACACACAAGAAGTGTAATATTTAGAACTCAGACTCAATCAAATTGACTCTAATAGAAGGTATTAATTATAACATATATGACTAGATACCCATAATTAAAAGACTTAATCCAAAAATTGGTTATCTGAGATGAAAACGCACTTCTCAGATGAAGAAATACAAATGGCAAATCAAAATATGAAAAAAAGTTCAAAATCACTGGTCACTTGAGAAATGCAAATTAAAACAACACCAAGATCCCATTTCACTCCAGGAAGAATGGTTATCATCAAGAAGCCAACAACAAGTGCTGATAAGGATGTGGGGGAAAGGAGCTCTTTTCTGCTGTTGGTGGGAGTCTACACTGGTACAAACACTGGAAATCAGTGTGAAGATTCCTCAGAAAACTACGATTTGAGTTCCCATTTGACCCACCTATTCCCCGGCTGGATGTTTTTCTAGAAGAATTGAAAACATCATGCCACAGCAAGATAAGTGCACCCATGTTCACAGCAGCACAACTTGTCACAGCTAAATCTTGGAAACAACCCAAGTGCCCATCAACTGAGGGATGGATGAATCAGACATGGTATTGTTATACAATGGAGTATTACTCAGATATAAATAAATCTAAAGCTGAGTCTATTATAGGTAAACGGATGCAACTAGAGACCATATTCATAAGCAAAATAAATCATGCCCACA
>NW_004524639.1:586777-590130 GCF_000260255.1 Octodon degus
ACAGGGTCTCACTGCATAGGTAGGACTCAGAGTGATCCTCCTCTTTACAGCCTCCTAAGTGCCAGGATTACAGGCACGCACCACCACGCCCATCTCAATCACCTTCTCAGCGCGCCTCAGGGACGGCGCAGGCAAGGCAGGCCGGGGATCACACTCCCGGCCCCTGCATGTGCCTAAACAGGTACTTCAATCTGCTGATCTATTTGACTGGCCCTTGTTATGACTTTTTAACTTTAAGTCCATATTGTTTGATATAACCATAAAGCCTCCTTTTTCTTTGGTTATTATTTGCATAAAATATAGTTTTCAGTCCTTTCATTGTCAGGTTCTGTGTGTTCCTAAGTCTGACATGAATCTCTTATAGACAGTGTACGGTTAATTTTGCTTTCTCCATTCTTTCACTCTGTATTTTTTTGATTAGATACTTTAACTCATTTACATTTAAAGTAATTCTTGAGAGGTAAAGATTAACAAGTGCCATTGCATTAAGTGTTTTCTGTTTTCTTTGTCTTGCTTTTGTTCCTTTCTTCTCTTAGTCTTCTTTTTTATTTGATGATTATTTTATTGGTATGGTTAATTCCTTTCTCTTTTTCTTTTGTTTTTTTTACCTGTGTTTGTGTGTTACAATGAAACTTATTTTAAATACACTATACTTTCAATAGCCTATCTTAAGGTAATTGCTACTTAATATGTTTATATATTTATAATACAGAGATTTTTCTGTATCAATTATAACTTTTTTAAACTTTGACAAAGTTATATAATATTTTTACTAATACCTTATGCTGTTAAGCAAGTCATAGAGATTATGGGACTGGCTTGAAGTTAGGTTTTGAGGGTTTGACTCCTTTCTTGTTGTTAAACTAGTATAAGTTGGTTCTTCAAATTGTGGTAGGGTGGAAGGAATCTGCAAAGTTATTCTGAGTTGATTGAAATCAATTCTTCTGTTACAACTTCTCATTTAGAAGCAAATGCTTCTCAAATCATCACAATTATTACCATAACGCTGTTACAGAGATAAAGGAGCTAATAGATGAAACAGTATTTCAAAATGCACACAGGACTGAATAGTTGGAAATCATCGTGGTAATCCAGAGAAACATAATTCAACTGAAGAAAGAGCCACAGAGTCTCCAGTTAGTGGAGCATGAATTCCTGGCTTCGCAATCCTAGTCTACCATGAGACAGTGTGAGACACAGGCCTGCCCACCCCGCACGCTGTGGGAACTGGAGTTGATATAACTCAATTTTTTTGAAAAAAGATTTTCAGTGTATTTACAACAGATGAGGCTTTCTGAAAGGAAACAGAACTATTAAGTATCAAAGATGTAGAATTGCTAAAGAAGCCAGAAACCAAAAATCCCTTGACTATCTTCAACACTGAAAAATCAGGAAGCTCCAAAATACCAATGACAGAAAAGATTTTCGCAACTCATGCAATCCCTGAAAAAGAAACTGCTCCCTATAGCTGATTTTGGTTGTCATCTATGAGAGGGAAGGAAAATTAGTACTCAATAGCACCTCGATACAGAGTTAGCCGGTAGAAATTAAGAGATGAAAAAGTTCTTTATAGAAAGTAAAACAAATTATAATCAGGTAATATTCCACATTTTCATACATCTTAAAAAATTGATTTAGGGCTGGAGAGACAGCCCATTGGACTCAGTGCCTGCGTTGGCAAGCACAGGGACCAAGATTCAATTCCTGGTCCTGTATGCCACACAGCCTCATGCCAAGGGTGGCTGAGCCTACAGTAAAGTACAGACATGTTGGCTCATGCCTGTAATCCCAGTGCTGGGGAGGCTGATAACAGGAGAATCACTACGAGTCCAAGCTGCTTAGTGAGACCCTGTATCAAAGACATAAATGAAAAAAATTAAATTTCATAATTGAAAAATATATAGTCTATGTCATGTAAATTATACCACCAAAAGGCTACTTTGAATGATTGGTTGATTGTATTTTGCTACAGGGTCTTACTATGCAGCTTGGACTCTTAGTGACTTCCTGTTTTCAGCCTCCTCAGGGTTGTAATTACCAGTGTCAGCCATGGCTCTGGTCTTGGTGGCCAACTCAGGGCATCTGGGGGCCAGGCCGGCAAGACATGCGGTGCTGGGGATGGAGCCGCGATCCCTGCTGTTGCCTAAGCTTGCCTAAGCAAGCTCTTTGGTCTGCTGAGCTATCTCACCAGCCTCATAAAGCTATTTTAAAATGTTCCTATATTCCTGGAACTAAGGAAAAAATATCTGATTTTTATATGAATTAAAAAGAAATTCTTGAGGTTTTTTTTTTGTTTTTGTTTTTTGTATTTTAGTAGGGTCTACAGGGTATCACTACGAAGATTGCACTAGTATTGATCCTCCTGTTTTCAGCCCCCCAAGTGCTGGGATTACAGGTGTACGCTACCACGCCCAGTCCCAATCGCAGTCTCAGAGACACAGGAGCAGTCTCAGCGTGCCCCGCAGGCGGGGCTGGCTGCTGCAACTGCCTAAACCAGAGCTTTAATCTGCTGAGCTATTTGGCCAGCCCTCCTTGTTGTGTTTGAGTCATGTTGGCTTCTTATATCCTGAGATCTCCCTATTAGGGCTACCAGCAGTCATGAAACATTCTCATTCTTGATATTAACATGGTGCAACTAACAAACACTTAAGTCCAGTTTTTTTTTTTAAAAGTAGGCTTCAGTAGCTTTCATAGAAAAAACATAATTTTTGTTTCTGAAAGCCCTCATTAATGTCTCCTGCTTTGTTACTTTACATCAGTCCATGTATCAGCGTCTGCGTACATCACAGCCAAAGCCCCACTGACAGGGCACCTGCCCCGGAAAGTGAGAATGCAAAGCAAGTGCAGGTCACACAGCCTGGGGCTGGATGTGTCCTCCTGGTGTCTCGGCTACTTTTCTCTGATTGCTGGGACAAAATGCCCGGCACCCAAAATGAAGGAAGTAAAGGTTTATTTAGCTCGCCGTTAGTGGAGGTTTTAGTCCACGTTTGCCTGGCTCCAAGGCAGAGCAACACATGGCAGAGGGCCGCAACTCATGGAGGTGGAAAACAGCAAAGAGCAGAAGGAGGAGCAGCGGCCGCGGCCTCTCTCCTTTCCTTACACTGCATTCAGGCCATCTGCCCCAGGGCAGGTGTAGCATTCACACCCATAATCCCAGCACTGGATCATGGATTAATCACAAACTCTAGATGCCTGCCCCAGTGACTGCACGAAGCTTTGGGGAGGACCCCTAGACACAAACCGAAACACCTGCTGTAAGGGCTGATGTCTTCTAATTTGTAGTGAATTTCCACACCGGCCTAATTAGGCTGTCATCCTCCTGGTCTAGCACATAGACTGCAGTAAGAAAAGGG
>NW_004524639.1:600055-601862 GCF_000260255.1 Octodon degus
TGGAAGCAACAGCTAATATTTAATTTTTGGACCAACTTTTCATGCTTATATCTGGCAATCTGAACAACTACTTTGACAATAACAATATGCAACATAACAACCACTGCTAACTTATCATCTAGTTTTGAAATTCTGTATCTTTTTAATGTTTTGAAATTTTTTATTTTCTTTAGAATAAAAAAAATTTGAAAAAAAGTATGAAAGGAAGGATTGGAAGCAGTAACAGTGGAAAGAGTTTAAACCCTGAAATCATAACAACCTAGGTTTGAACTATTCTCAGGCCTTTGAAGTCTTGGATGCATAAAAGCTCTTTCTTTTTTTTTTCGTTATTACATGTGGCAGTACAGAATGTTTTCTTTCTTTGTAGGAGTTGAAAATATCTTAATTCTTTTATTCATCCTCTTCCCTTACTCTCCTTCTGCCTCTTTATCTCCTTCCCACTTGAGAAATATTGATCTCTATTTCCCTTTATCCCTGCTTATTTTGATTTTTATTTATATCTTATATTTCTCTACTTTTTAAAAAATAATTTTATTGAGAAATATCAATGAGACAGTTTCACAACTGATTATGGGCACATTTACAGTAATTAATACATTCCATATGGTTGTCTTTAGTGGTTGTTCATTGTACAAGATGCAGACATGATATCCTGTCTCAAACACTATTATAGCAAACCTGTCTACTCATTGAATTAAGACAGTGGAGCTATGTATATATTCTGACTATTTTGAGTATGCAGATACAAAAGGGTCATTCATTTCTATCCCACTTTCTTGGTTAGTTTTGTCAGAGAAGGGCATTCCATTGTCATTTAAATAATGTAGGTGCTTGAATTCAGCAGAATCTCCCAATAGAGTCCAGTAGTCCTTAATAGTAGTAGGTTTTCTGTAAGACTGGCAATGACCAAAGTTGTTGACTTGAGGTTTTTACAGTTCAGCATATTAATGTGGCTTTACTTTTTATACTTCGTTTTCATACTTTTCTGCTGGATGAATAAGAACAAGATAAAGCAAGACCTTTACAACAAGAAATGTAACTTTTGAATCTGATAAGGTCAGTCAAATCCTCTCAGGATTTAATCTGAAAACCTATATTGCAGTTTGTAGATCCTTTGTGAGTGTCAGCCATGTGGATGAGTCACAGCCATTGCTTGACCAATTTGCTCTCTGTGAAAGCCTGAGAGAATGTTTTCTCTCCATGTAACTCTGCTTAGGCATACTCTACATCATCGATCACATTCCAATGTGGCCCCATAATCTCCTTGATCAGAAAATGTGGGACACAACTGAATTACACAATGTTACACTATAGGTCCTCCTATGCCCTGAGTCCTCACTAACCATGAAAGGCTAGGGTCAAAATGTTGACTGTCCTTGCAGCCCTTCTTTTCCTCTGATTTTTGTTCTGTAAACTTAGGTTATTAACCCAGCAAAAGAGAAGCTTATTTTTACCCTACAACATATGCAGTTGGGTTTAACCTATCTGTCTGAATATCAAACATCTTATGCATAATATGGAAGAGGTATTTTCCATCAAGTATTCATGTGTTAAACTTTAAATCCCTGCGGAATATGAAGACAAAAATTTAAAAAATAACTAATTGAAAAACTATAAATAAACAATTACATAATTTTACACAGAAATTAAGAAATCTAACAATATACAGCATTGTAGCAGGACAATCCTGTGACATTTTTTCTTGTCTCTTCTTTTCCTTTTTTTAATTTCATGATTATTTTTTTTTCAAATCAAATCGGTAGGACAGTTTCAATAATTAACACACTGCAAACATTCTTCTTAGTGG
>NW_004524639.1:602408-603518 GCF_000260255.1 Octodon degus
AGTTCTCTAAAATCCTGCACAACTTTATTTTATAAAATTCTTTCATTGTTCCTAAGTAGGTAACAAGCTAGGAGCACAATACGGAAAACAGCAAAAGTTGGATGAATTATATGCATCAGGGAAGGGTCTTAGGGACAAGCGGAACAGGGATTCTCTGGCCGCCACTAGAGAACCAAGTGTAAGGAGAGAGTTTTCAGAATTCTCTATTTTGTGAATGGCTGTATTTTGGTGGCAAATGAAACGACATAAATGTCTTCTCAGAAAAAGTAATAAAGTGACTTCTGGACCACACAGCATGCGTCACACAATACTGACTGACAGTTACGAGACGTCTTGCTGGAGGTACTAACCAAGGAAGTCTCCTAGGTGCGCCCACCCTGTAGCAGTGAAGTTCTATGAAATCCAAGCACAGGAGTAAAAGGGTCATTTGCAGAAACAGATTAATAAGACAATTCTGCCACAGAGTTCTGTGCCCTGGTCTGCCTTGGATTATAGTCACTTTCCTGCCACCCGTGTGTGAGGGCTACTCCCTAACTTATTTAACAGTATGTTACATGAACACATTTTGAAATTGGTCACAATTAAAATAGCGGCAAGTTAGCCCATTACTGGCAAGCATTTCAGCTCAACAGTGTCTACTGAGCACATGCTGAGAACGGGTAGAACTTTGGGTGTACAGATAAAAACATTCCCCTGAGTAATCATTAAGAGACAGCTATGCGCATGGAATCGCAAAACAGTGTAGTAAAAAAGCCTGTGACCGCTCCACAGGAGCCGCGAGCTGGTGCACTCAGACTGGCTTGCAGCAGCCCGCTCCGCTCAGGCTGCAAGCAGATACACAGAGTGCTTCTACCCTGTGCTTACACCTGCTTCTACCCTGCAACCTGCACACGATAATGGATGGTACAGAAGGTAGTAAAGGAATTTTTATTAAAAAGACCTTTCAATTTCCCAGCATGGCTTCTTATTATGCACCATTAATTTAATGGGCTCACTAAAGTCAGGTTTTGGTAGTTTAAAGATGTGTCTATTATAATAAAATTGAAATAATAATGATGATGAGAGATAGACAATGAATTGCCTGAGCAGTTTGAAAGAACAAAATCCTGT
>NW_004524639.1:618092-626421 GCF_000260255.1 Octodon degus
GTTAGCTTAGTGCATGGTGATAGACCTGGGTCAAGTTTTTGTTTTCAGCATTAGAGAGCCAGTTTTTCCAGCACCATTTGTTAAAGAGGCTGTCTTTCTTCCAGTTAGCATGTTTGGCCACTTTGTCAAAGATCAGATGGTGAATTGTATTCGTAGAGGCCTCTGCATTTTCTAATCTATTGCATCGATCCTCAGGTCTATTTCATTGCCAATGCCATGCTCATTTTATCACAGTAGCTTTATATCATAATTTGAAGTCAGGAATTGTAATGACTCCTGCCTTGTCTTTGTTGCCCAGGACTGTCTTTGCTATTCTAGGTCTTTTCTGGTTCCAAATAAATTTTAAGAATGATTTCTCTAGCTCTGTGAGGTATGTCGCTGGTAGTTTGACAGGGATTGCATTAAATATGTACAGCAATTTTGGGAGTATGGCCATCTTTACAATGTTGGTTCTTCCTATCCAGGAGCATGGGATATCTTTCCATTTTCTGAAATCCTCTCCGATCTCTCTTTTCAGAGTACTGAAATTTTCTTTGAAAAGATCTTTAACTTCTCCAGTTAGATGAATTCCAAGGTATTTTATTTTCCCTGGTGCTATTATAAAAGGAATTGTTTCTCTAATTTCCCTCTCAATATGTTTGTTTTCTGTGTAGAGGAATGCTATTGACTTTTGGATACTGACTTTGTATCCTGCTATGCTACTGAATTTGTGTATCAGTTCTAGTAGCTTCTTGGTGGAGTTTTTTGGGTCTTCCAAGTAAAGTATCATGTCACCTGCAAATGATAATTTAATTTCTTCTTTCAATATTCTTATTCCTTTTATTTCTCTCTCTTGTCTAATGGCTTTAGCTAATGTTTCCAGAACTATATTAAATAAGAGGGGTGATAGAGGACATCCTTGTATTGTACCAGATCTGAGAGTAAAAGATTTCATTTTTTTCCCATTTAGAATTATGTTAATTGTTGAGTTGTCATAGATGGTTTTTATCAGATTGAAGTAGAGGCCATCTATTTCAATTTTCTGTAGGCCTTTGAACATGAATGAGTGTTGGACTTTGTCAAAGGCCTTTTCTGCATCAATGAAGATGATCATTGTCTTTTAGTTTTTGATCTATTGATATAGTATATTACATTTATAGATTTTCGAATATTGCACCATCCTTGCATCCCTGGGATGAATCCTACCTGGTCATGGTGTATAATATACTTGATGATTTGCTGTACTCTATTTTCTAGGATGTTACTGAGGATTTTTGCATCTATGTTCATGAGGGAGATCGGCCTGTAGTTCTCTTTCTTAGTTGCATCTTTTCCTGGTTTTGGTATCAATATAATACTTGCCTCCAGGAATGATTTTTGGAGGATTGCTTCCTTTTCAATTTAATAGAAGAGTTTGAGGAGTATTGGGGTTATATCTTCCATAAATTTCTTATAGAATTCAGCTGTGTGTCCATCAGGGCCTGGACTTTTCTTTATCAGTAGGCTTTTTATTACATTTCGTATTTCATTGACTGTTATTGGGTTATTGAGAGTGTTATATCTTCTTGATTCTGTTTTGGTAATTTGTACCTTTCTAGGAATCTGTCCATTTTTTTCTGTGTTTTCTGTTGTTTGCAAGTAAAGGTTCTCAAAGTAGCTATATACAATCTTCTGAATTTCCACTGAGTGTGTGGTAGTTATACCCTTTTCATTCCTCATTGTCTGTATTTGAATTTTTTCTCTCCTCTTTTTGATGAGGCTAGCTAGGGGCTTATCAATTTTATTTAATCTTTCAAAGAACCAGATTTTTGATTTATGAATTCTTTGAATAATTTTCTTTGCCTCAATTCAATTAATTTCTGCTCTAATCTTTATGACTTCTTATATGTTGCATTTCTTATACAAAATATATTCAATATTTTAGCTTGAGCTTTGTCTTCATGATTTATTTCACTTAATGTTGGCATCTCAAGGTACATCCCTTTTCCTGTATATAAAACCTCTTGAGTTGAATAACCCTTTTTGGGGCCAGGGAGATAGCTCAGTAGATTAAGCACTTCTCTGGCCAGCACAAGAGTCTGAGCTCAATCACTAGTTCCACCAAAAAAAAAAAAATCCTTTTTGTTTTTCATTGAATAATTTTCTCCCTTCTTCCTTTCTTCCCCCCATCTTTCTTTTTTCTTCTTTTTAGATGCTAAATTTAAGAAACAACTTGTCCCACATAAATCACAGTAGATAGATTAATGCATAGTAACTCTTGCAGGGTGAACATGGTATGTAGAGCAAAGAAAGGATTATGAAGTTTCATATTGTACATTTTTGAGATCAGATAACAGAGCTGGAGGTGGGTAATAATGTATGGCAAAAGCTTCCTATCAGAATGTTGTTTAATCTGATCCGCTTATAGCATGGGCATACAAGTGGCACTGCTGGTGACCTTTTCAAATATAGGATGGGACCTGAGGATAGTGGCAAAGGTAGAACACCAGCTGCCTACCTTTGTGATGAGTGAATCCAGTTTTTAAACAAGGATAAACTTTACCAAAAAAAAGGGGGTTTAAAATGGCGCAAGTACAAGTACATCACAATTATGGGAGAGAAAAATGGATCAAGAAAAAGAATGATCATAGTGTAATTGTGTTTTCTAGGCCTAAATTTAAAAAGAAGATTACATTTCCTAATGACTAGTATATTTATTTCTTATCTGGAATATGGAGTATCATGGAATTCATTAAATGTAAATTAAGGGTTTGTTATAGACAATTCACAATGTGTAGTGAAAGATTAATTCTGAATTTTATTTTTAAATAAAAATTTACCTTCCTCTTTTCCTAAAAAGTAAAGCAAATTATTTCCTCTTCCTCTTATCCAACTCACATTATCATGTATACTTTTCAAATGACTTTCCATTTACTGTGGTCTCTTTATGAGAACAGCAAAAAAAAAAAAAATAGTTTCTTCAGAAAATTTATGACTATTTTGTATTTTAAATTTCTACATTTACTCAAAATAATTTTATGATATTCTTATTTATCAGCGTCTCAGTATCAGTATCTTTTCTCATTGCTAGGACAAATACTGACACTTTACTTAGCTCTCAGTGAATGGAGGTTTCAGTCCATACTCAGCTGACTCCAAGGCAGCGTGGCATGTGGCAGGAGTAACCTTTCATGACTGCTGTGGCAAAGAGCAGAGAGCACAGGGAGAGGCAGCAGGTCTGGCAGCTAGCCGGCCTCTCTTCCCTCCTTACACTGTAATGCAAATTACCTGCTCGGAGGCAGGTGCAGCATCCACACCCACAGTAATCAATTGCAAGCTCAAGAAACTGCCCCATGACTGCATGAGGCTTTAGGGGGACGCCTAGAGACAAACCATGACAGTCAGTAATCAAATATTTGTTGATATTTGTTATATTAGAAGATACTGTGTCTCCCTTGGGCTTGCAAAAATAAATTGTAAACCGTAACTGTCTTTAGTAGCTATAGGTTTCAGAGATGAAAAATATATTGATATAGACAACATGTATAAATTGCCACAAAAAAGGATTAATACTCAGTGTCATGTGGAAAATGTCTATGTAGAGACTGATTATGCTGAACAAAACAGTGAAGATAAACAGCAGTAAAAACTGGAGAAGAGGAAATGTTTGCCTGAAAACTTAGTAATTATAAAGAAGTAAATTGCAGACTTTATTTTTTTTCTTGTGTGCACAATGCTAATGCATACTTTTGAAGTATTACTTTAACAATTACAACAGAAATTATATCACTCCTCTTATTTTTGCTTTGAAACATTTTCTGACTTGGCCCTATTTCTCATGATAGCTTAGGTAAAAGTTTTAAAATCACTAGTTATGATTTTTCATAATCTTGCTTGTTGAAATGTAATCCTAACATTTATTTAAAAATGAACGAGAAGCCTCATTGAGGCCACGCTGAGCCCTATACCTCTTTGGGAGCCCACCGCATGTGGCCCACCCCACACCATGGTGGGAGACTTGGTAGACTGTTGCCTGCCACCCCCCCACACACGCACACATGATCTTGGAAGCATGTTGATTCCCACACAGAGTTGGGAGTCTCCGCTGAGCCCCAAGCAGCTTATGAGCCTCCATGAACCCCGACCCACCCTCAACCGTAGCAGTAGGGACTTTGAGCCCCAGGAGCCTCAGAAGCCTTGCTGAGCCTTGGCCCACTGCCTCACCATCCTGAGAGAAGAGCTGAGCCCAGGTGAACTTCAGGATCTTTAAAAATGCCAAAATGAAGGAGCAAAAGGCAACCTCAGATCTCAAGACAGAAGAACTTGGAAGTCACATACCAGACATTTTTGAAATGATAACACCTGAATTAAAGAAACAACTCCATCAGGCTATAAAGGACAGCAAATCACAAATGACCTCTCAAGTAAAAAAGGAAATAACAACAATAGAATTCTTGGTCTACCAAGTCTCCCACCACGGTGTGGGGTGGGCCACATGCGGTGGGCTCCCAAAGAGGTATAGGGCTCAGCGTGGCCTCAATGAGGCTTCTCGTTCATTTTTAAATAAATGTTAGAATTACATTTCAACAAGCAAGATTATGAAAAATCATAACTAGTGATTTTAAAAATTTTACATAAGCTATCATGAGAAATAGGGCCAAGTCAGAAAATGTTTCAAATCAAAAAAGGATTGAAAGAATTGTTCAGTACCTCTGAAGAAACATGATAAAAAAATACAGTAGTATAGAGAAATGGTACAAACATGAATGAACAATACAGGAAGGACTTAGAGTTCATTAAAAAACCCAGATATCCAGAAAATGAAGAATTCTATTGAAAACTGATGAAAGCACTTGGATGAAACTGAAGACAGATATTCATACCTTGCATACAGCATTGCAGCGAGTGATCATAAAAAGAAATATCTCTTAAAATAACAAGGAAGCAGAAAATAGCAATTCAGCAGCTGCAAGATGTTGCAAAGGATAACAACATAAGACCAAGAGGTGGCAATGAAACAGCAGGAGTCAATGCAAATGACAAAAATAGACTATTTGCAGAAGTAGTGGCAGACAACTTCCTAAGCATGAAAAAAGAATTAGACATACAGATAAAGGAGGTATTAGAGTTCCAGTTAGTCAAAACTAAAATACATGTACAAAACTCAGCAAAAGAACAAAATATTCAAAGCTGCTAGAGAAAAGAAACAGATCATCTATAATGGAAAACCCATCAGAATCACAGCAGATTTCTTAACACAAGTAATTAAATCAAGGAGAGCTTGGAGGGAAGTAATGAAGGTCCTGAAAGAAAAAAGCTTCCACCCAGATTGACATACCCTGCAAGACTCTCTCTCAAATTTAATGCAGAGGTAATATACTTCCATGACAAAGAACAACTGAAAAAAATTATTGACCACCACACCAACCCTACAAAAAGTACTCCCATATTCTAGAAAGAGACAAAAATTACAACTTCTAGAACAACAACAGAAAGGAACCACCAATCAGGGCAAACAATTAAACAGAGGGGAAAATTAAGGAACCTACAATAGAAAAATAACATGACAAAGATAAGGCAATACATATCAGTTACAACACCAATGTGAAAAGCCTTAATTCACCAATAAAAAAAGCAAGCTGGCAAAGTGGATCAAGAAACAAAATATATTACATAAAAGAAAAATATATTATATAAAAGAAATACATTTGAATCAAAAGGAAATTCATAGGCTGAAATTCAAGGGTTGAACAATATTCCATGCAAAAGGAACCCAGAATAAAAGCAGGGGTAGCTATTCTGGTTGCTGACAGTGTGAACTTCAAATCAAGAATGATACAAAGAGACACAAAAATTCACTACATACTTGTCAGGGTAAAACTGCAAGATGAAAAGATAACAATCATAAATATATATGCATCCAATGTAGGAGCACCAAATGATATATGAAAAATTTTAACAGACATGAAAATTTAAAAGAGCAATAACAAAACTTTAAATACCCCATTGTCACAAAGAGAAAACTCAACTAGGCAAAATATCAGCAAACAAATGGCAGAACATGTGAAGAAGTGGACTTAGAAGATCTTTACAGAGTCTTTCACCTAAAATATCAGAATACATTCTTCTCAGCTGCACATGGGACGTTCTCCAAAATAGAGCATATACTAGCAAATAGATCATGCTTAAGTATATTCAAGGTAATTGAAATTATTCCATGCACATTATCTGATCATAGTGCAATGAAACTGGAAATTATTTTAAAAATAACAAAAATTTCATAAACACAGAGAAATTAAATAACACCCTCCTCCTGAACAACCTATGGGTCACAGATATAGTTAAAGAAAAAGGGAAACAGTATTTATTATCCAATGACAGTGCAGATAAACTTATCAGAATCTGTGGGATTAAACAAAGCAGGCCTAAGAGCGAAAATTATAGCTATGCACTCTGACATCAGAAAAACAGAATGAATCCACATAAACAACCATCTGATACACCTCAAGCTCTGAAAAAGGAAGAGCAAATCAAACCCAAAGGGGAAAACAAAGGGCCGGGGAGATGGCTCAGTGGAATAAACACTTCCCTGGCAAGTGCAAGGGCCTGAGTTCAATCCCTGGTTCCACCAAAAAAACAAAAAAAAAAAAAAAAAACAACCAAACAAACAAACAAAAAAAACAAATTAAAAAGACCAGAGCAAAAATTAATGCAATGGAGACCAGGAAAACAATACAAAGAATTAATGAAGCAAAGAGTTGGTTCTTTGAAAGAAAAAAAATGGATAAAATCCTAGCTAACTTTATAAAAGAAATGAAAAAGAAAAAAGAAACAAAGAAAGAAGAAATTAAAATTCATTGAATAAAGAATGAAAAGGGTGAAATCACTACAGATCCTATAGAAATTCAGATCATCTATACTTACTCCAAAAATCTTTACTCTCAAAAGATGGAAAATACAGAAGAAATGAACAGATTTCTAGGTACATATGCATGACCAAAGCTCAATGAAGAATACATAAAAAGACTGAATAACCCAATATCATTCAATCAAATGAAAAATGTACTTAAAAACTTACCAATAAGGAAAAACCCAGGTCCTCATAGATTCACAGTTGAAATCTGTAAGAAATTTAGAGAAGATTTAACACCAATTTTTCTCAAACTCTTTAATGAAATAAAAAGGGAAGCAATTCTCCCAAAATCACTCCTGATGGCAAGTGTTACCCTGATATCTATACCAGAGGAGGACCCAACTGAAAAAGAAATCTGTAGGCCAATCTCCACAATTAGCACAGAGGCAAAAATCCTCAATAAAGTACTAGCTAACAGAATGTAGAAAATCTTCAAAAACATTATATATTAACTAAATGGGATTCTTCTCAGGAATGCAGGGCTATTTCAATATATATAAATCTATAAATGCAATTTATCACATCAATAGTCAATGACAAAAATCACATGATCATCTCAGTATATGAAGAAAAAGCTTTTGACAAAGTCCAATATTCATTCATGATCAAAAAATCCTACAGAAATGCAGAATAGATGGTGTCTACATCAATCTGATAAAAGTTATCCATGACGAACCAATAGCCAACAACATATTAAATGAACAAAACCTGAAAGCTTTCATTTTAAAATCAGGAACATAGCAAGGATCTCTACTGTCACAGTTCTTATTCACTATAGTTTTGGAAACATTGACCAGAGCAATTAAACAAGAGAAAGAAATAAAAGAAATAAGGATTGGAAAGAAAAAAATGAAATTATTATTATTCGCAAATGACAAGATACTTTACATAGAAGACATCTCTGAACTCCATCAAAAGACTGGTAAATTTAATGACTAAGTAGATACCTCAGTAGAATAAGCACTTGCCTGGCAAGCACGAGGGCCTGAATTCAATCCCTGGTTCCAAAAAAAAAAAAAAATCAGTAGTATTTCTGTACATGAACAACAAACACACAGAGAGAAATTATGGAGCACATGCCTTTTAAAATAAAGTCCAAAAACATGAAGTATTTACAAATTAGTCTCACAAAGGAGGTAAAAGACTTATATACTGAAAATTATAGTACTCTGAGAAAAGAGATTGAAGAGGATTTCACAAACATAAAGATATTCCTGGCTCCTGGATAGAAAGAATCTACAATGTGAAAATGAAATGGACATGGTCCCAAAATTGTTATACATACTGAATGCAATGCTTACTAAAATATCATTAGTATATCTTACAGATCTAGAGAAAATATTCCTAAAATTTTTCTGGAACCAGAAGAGACCTAGAATGGCCAAAGCAATCGTGGTTAGCAGAGACAGGACAGGAGGCAGCACAGTCCCTGACCTGAAGTTGCACTACAAAGCCACT
>NW_004524639.1:626521-629094 GCF_000260255.1 Octodon degus
AATAGATTATGAGAAGTACACACAACTACAGACACACTCAGTTTCCTTGTTTTTAAAAAATGGCCAAACATATTCACTGGAATAGATAGCCTGTTTAATAAATGGTGCTGTGAAACAGGTTTTTCCCCATGCTAAAGGCTAAAATTAGACCCATGTCTATGCCCGTGCATTAAACTAATTTCAAAGCAAATTAAAGATTTAAATATTAAAACAGAAATACTAAATTTACTGGAGAAGAAGTAGATAAAAATCTTGAACACATATGGACAGGCAGAGAATTCATGAACCAAAACAACTATATGAGCAATTCTTTAAAATATCAACAAATGAGCTCTCATATTTTTGAAAATTTGCTGCATGGGAAAAGAAATCACCAACAGAAAAGAAAACCCACAAATTGGGGGGAAAAATGTAGCTGTCTGTCCCTCAGACAAATGACTTCTGTCTAGAACACATAAATAATTGTTAAAAAATCAGGCTCCCAAAGTTCAAAGAATCAATCAAAAACTGAGAATCTGAGATGAATACATACTTCTCAGAAGAAATACAAATGGCAGATAATATATACAAATGTTCAGTGTCATTGGTCAATTGAGAAATGAAAGTTAAAACAATCCTGAGATTTCATCTCACTCCAGGAAGAACGGCTGTCATCAAGAAATTAACCAATAACAAATGCTGGAGGGGCTGTGGGGAAAAGGAGCCCTCTCCACTGCTGGTGGGAGTGCAGAATGGTTCACCAGCTATGCAAATCAGTGTGGAGCTTTCTCACAAAATAGGATCAAATGTTTTATTCAACCCAGCTATTCCCCTCCTGGATATTTTTCCAGAACTCAAAACATTATGCCACAGTGATATATGTGCACCCACGTTTATAACAGCACAATTTGCCATAGCTACGTCCTAGAAACAACTGAATCAACGGAGGAATGATAAAACCAAGGATATTTTCACACAACGGAGTATTACTCAGCTATAAAGAAAGCTAAACTCAGTGGCAAATGGGTGCAACTAAAGATCACATTCACGAGCTAAATAAATCAGACGCACATGTGTGAATATAGTATTATTTCTCTCATGTAAGAACCTGAAAGAATAAATAAAATCTGAAAGGTATAATAGATACTGTGAAAAGAAAAGTGATTCAAAGGGAAGGAACAACTGGGATCAGAGACAGGAGGAAAAAAAAAGAATGATGGAAAGAAAAAGAAATGTATATGTACATACATAAGAACTTGGATAATTGTACTGCTGATTGCTGCTAGTTAATATTTAAATTTTTTCTCTCTTTTTTAAAATTTTGACCAATTTTGCAATGCTATATTCAGTAATCTAAACAATTAATTTCAAGACAACAATATGCAATATATCAACCATTGTTGAATTCCTATCATTTTGTTTAGTGAAATTTTGTATTGTTTTTAATTTTTAAATTATTTTTTATTCTCTTTAAAGGTAAAATACAATTTAAAAAAATAAATTTAAACTGAGGGGAAACTACAAAAAAATTAGGTCTCCAAAATTCAAAGACCCAATCAAAAACTGGGCATCTGAAATGAATACATACTTCTCAGATGAAGAAATTCAAATGGCAAAAAAAATTTATGGAAAAAGTGCTCAACCTCATTGGTTATTTGAGAAATGCAAATTGAAACAAAGCCGAGATTCCACTGGCTAACATCAAGACGCCAACCAATAACGGATGCTGGGGGGATGAGAGGTCTCCTTTGACCCAGATACTCTCCTCCTCTTTATTTTTCCAGAAGACTGACATCAGCATACTGCAGCAATATACGCACACCCACCTTTACAGTTGCACAATTAGTCATAAGTAAATCTTGGGAACAACCCAAATGCCCGTTAACTGAGGAATGGTAAAAAAGATGTCCTATTTTCACACAATGGAGTATTACTCAGCTCTAAAGAAAGATAAACTCAAGGCTTTTATAGGTAAATGGATGCAACTGGAGACAGTATTCATAAGTGAAATAAATCAGACCCACGTGTTTGAAATCGTATTATCTCCCTAGTGTAGGAACCTGAAAGAATAAATGAAATCCAAAAGGGACAATAGATACTGTGAAAGAGAAGTAGCTGTTCAAAGGGAAGGACAACTAGAATGGGGGAAAGGAGAAAAGAAAGAACAAAGGAAAGAAAAAATATATAAGGGCGTGTGTGTGTGTGTGTGTGTGTGGGCGCATGTGCCTGTGTGTGAATATGTAAGATATATGTCAATTTCTACTGGTCTATTGAAAGGAACAGCTAATGCTTAATGTATTTTCTTCTTTTTAATTTTTTGACTGCTTTTGCATGCTTATATCTGGTATCCGAACAACTAATTTGAGGACAACAGTATGCATTGTTGATTTTCTATCACAGTGTTTACTGAAATTGTGTATCATTTCTGATTATTTTTTACTTTTTCATTCTCTTCAAAAAATTTATCTTGGTCTTAACCATCCAGCAGAAAAGTATAAAAACAAAGTATAAGAAGTAAAGTCACGCTGTTATGTTGAGCTGTAGGGGACTCAGGTCAACAATTTCTGACATTGCCAGTGAAGAGGAAGACCCAA
>NW_004524639.1:629612-636885 GCF_000260255.1 Octodon degus
ATTCAATTATTTTTAAAAATTTAGTTATTGTTATTTTAACAACATATAGGTTTCCATCATATAACCACATTATAATTTTTTTTTAAATTCCAAAATTATGGCCATTTGACTTGCCTCAGATGTTTTCATAGTTGTATATTACATATCATTAATGGATGACCTTTCAATCATTTCTTAATGTGTCCTTATAACAAATGAATCTCTACATAAAAAGAAATTAAAAAAATAAAATAAAACTGTGAAACATTACCCCCCTCCAAAAAAAGAAGAGGAAATCCTGTCTGATCAGCCTGGTCTGTTACCTCTCGAAGGCAGAAAAAGATTCCCTCACTGGGAGTCCAGTGGCGCTCTGAATATCCTCCGATCAAGAATGAAGACTTAATCCACCGAGCAGCAGTCCATTCAAAGTACTTTTGGGAGTTGTGACAGGGATTGCTATCTGTCAAATTAATTAAGTCCTTGCCGATGACTAACACACTGCAAAGATAAACCAATTTCAGTGTTTCCCATTGAAGTTTCCAAGTTGCAGTTTTGTTTTTTGTTTTGTTTTGTGACTTTGTTACTAAGGGAATAGTAGGCGTTCAGTACATTCACAAATCTATCAATAGGTACAGAAAATTTGACCGTGATTTTGAGAAACATTATCTTGGTGTTTCTCACCTCGTAGCCTCAGTTTCATCTCTTAATTCAGGTAAGCAAAGGACTGATTGTAATAACCTCTGATATATAAAATGTGATAGTCTACACTGCGGATGGATCAAAAGACAGAAATTATTACTGATGGGTGCAGATGAAAAATCAAATCAGGACCAGCCAGGTAGCTCAGTGGATAAAGTGCCTGCTTAGACAGGCACAGGGACCGATCCCCAGTGTCCCCTGGGAATCCCCACCCCTGGGGCACACTGAGGCGGTGATTGAGACTGAGTGTGGTGGCGTGCACCTGTAATCCCTGTGCTTGGGAGGCTGAAAACAGGAGGATCACTATGAGTCTAATCTGTGTAGCGAGACCCTGGACCCTGTACTAAATACATAAAAAAAAAGAACAAAGTCAAGTCAAGTGACATGCCATCTGTCTTTGAACCCCCATGGTAGATTTACATCAGTGCATTTAGCTCACCAGCCCTCCCATTTTCTTGATCTCACTCAGCTATAGTTTGCAAAAGTTCATTACTCACGTCTTTAGTGCTTCTGATGTCAAGACATTCACAAGACACACCACAGCCTTTCCTGCCTAGCACGATCAAAGCTTTGAAGTGCGTACAAGTTTTCGTACAAGTGTCCTGGCAGCTCTCCTATAATATGTCCTTAATACGTTTTCTCAGTCTGATTGGGGTTTGTATGCAACTAGTACTAGCATTTTATGAATAGCTTTGAAAATTGTGCCTTTGATACGGGTTCTATCTGAACATGTTTTACATCTCTCCGTGTTTTATTGCATTCTCTGTGAGGGAGACCTTCTGTATCACTCATTATACTCAGTTGTATTTTTGCTAATTACTGTTTGAATGTATAACACTAATTCTTTTCATGCTGAATTTAATAAGTTCACTTGAGTTTTTCAGGCTATTCAGAGATTTAGAGTTCCCAAAATTACGTTATCATGACAAACAATGTGTTATTTCTTTCTTCCTAGTGGCTGGACCACTGTTTCCTAGCAAGTTTTTGCTGTGAAAAATTAAGTCAAAAAAGTGATACTGGGCATTCTCTTTCATCTTTAATCTAGTGATATAAGTCTCACAGATTTCACAAGTCATGAATTGTACTACCAGGGTTAGCAGTTTAAAGAAATTTACTTCTGTAGTATTTCCAATATGCTAAAGATTTGTAATATGAGTGAATATTGAGTGATGTGAAATACTTTTGTTTTTCTTTCCTTTTCCTTTTTTTTTTTTTTTTTTTTTGTATTTAGTATAAAGTCTACAGGGTCTCACTACACAGATCGAACTCATAGTGATCCTCCTGTTTTCAGCCTCCCAAGCGCTGGGATTACAGGCGCGCAGTAGCACGCCCAGTCTCATTCGCCGTCTCAGTGCACTCCAGGGGCGGGGCTGGCACGATGTGCCGGGTGATTTCCATTTTTTTCTTTTAACTTGATGGTGATGATGGTGGTGGTGGTGGTGGCACTGGGGGTTCACCCAGGACCTCGCCCTTGGTGCCCAAATGCTGTGCCGCTGAGCTATGCCTTCGATCACCCCTGCTGTGCACTATAAAATAGTCATGTGGCTTTTAAATATATTGAGTTACATTGATTTCTGAATGATAAAATAATAGAAATAAAATCTTAATCTCACTTGATTCTGCAGCACCCAGTATTATGTAGTATACCTACGTTTAAATTTTGACCTGTAGTATTTCTTTCCTGTAATGTCCATATCAAGTTTTATCATCAAAATTATTCTAGCCTAGTAGAATTGAAGTACACTTTTTACAAAATCTTCTTGGAAAAAGTTTAAATGAGTTTTTTTATTCTTTAATTTTTGGAATAACTACCACCAATGTCATTTCTGTCTAGAATTTTCTTTGTTGAAAGAATTTTAGTTTCAAACACATTTGTTTACTACATATAGGACAACACAATTAGCTTACCATTTTTGTGCCTATTTTAAGGAAATTGAAGTTGGAAGCAATTTGTCTATTTTATCAAATTTTTATAATTTAAGGATACCAGTTTTCTTCACTTTCGTTACAATTGCCGTTTAAATTTCCTTAGCCCCTCATGGGAATGGCTGCCTTGACTCCTGATACTGTCTGGGGCTAGCACTTAATCTTCATAACAATCCTGGGTCATGAGCACTATAATTTATAGCAACAGTATTTTCTTAACTTCACACAAAGGCAAATGACTGGAAAGAGCGGAGCCGCAGCTGCTCAGGCCGGCCGGCCATCCGTCCGTCCGTCCGTCCGTCCGCGAAGCAGAGGCAGGCCCTGATCAGGTCTGCGCCTCAAGCGGCCCCGTGCTTCACCACCAGCTCACGGTCTCCTCGGACTCCCACTGGGGACGTAGCCACGTTGAGTCTGGGACTTTCACAAAATAAGTGTCGAAGCAGCGGAGCCTTTTCCATTTGCTCAACAGAATGAAAATAACAAAAACAATAAAAGAAACAACCAAAAAAATCCTTAGAATATGAAAAAGGTAATTGTACTTCATTAAATCTCTAGAAGCTTGTGCATTGACAGGAGGCCTATTTGAATCACATTCCACTTAATCTGCACCTTCTTGTGCTTTGCAGTTTCCCATGCCATTAAACAAAAGAACCCTCTACATTACCCTTTAAATATCCATTCTGTGGAAGACTTCTTCCATTTCATCCTTCTGCATCGTCTACTGCATATAGGATTCCTTAACTGCGCCGACAACTGTGTCCACTGTGTAATCACTGTCGTTGTGTAAATCTCTCTCACACCTCATTTACACATAATGTCATGAATATTCACAAACATCTTCTCTCCTGAGGAGCTATTAGTCTCTGAAGAGTCGCAGAAATCATGGGTCAGGAACATTTTTTAAAATCTATTATTTATTTCTTTGTTTGGTACAGGGTCTCACTGTGTGGCTTGGATTTGCAGTGACCCTCCTGTCCCAGCCTCCTCAGCACTGGGATTACAGGCAGGCATGTACCACCATGCCTGGTTTTGGTGGCCAGCTTGGCGCACCCGGGTTCTGGGGCCAGCCTGGCATATGGTGCCGGGGATTGAACCTGGGTCCTTGCTCTTGCTAAGCAGCCACTTAGAGCGCTGAGCTATCTCCCTGGGCCTGAAGAACCTTTTATGTGGAATGCGTCACACAGTCTCAAAGAACACATCAGTGGAAACATGACATCTGTTTCATATAGTTCTTTCTTCTTTCTTTCTTTCTTTCTTTCTTTCTTTCTTTCTTTCTTTCTTTCTTTCTTTCTATTGAATTATTTTCTTATCTTTCCTAAGAATTTTCTCTCAGGAATCTACCTCAGCAATGGACACTTTGGTAGACAGACATTAAGCATACTCTCTACAAAATCTTTTAGAAGAAAGCATGTTTTTTGTTGTTTTGTTTTGTACCAGGGATCGAACTCAGAGCCTTGTGCTTGCCAGGCAGGTGCTATATTCCTGGCCCACAAGCATGGTCTTACTGACACCATAGATTAAGGTTCCAATTTTTCTTGTTTTAAAGGAAGGAATACCGACATATAACTGCACAAATTCTAGCATATTTTAAATATTTACATTTAACTAATGATTAAAACACACGCAGTCTCAGACTCAATAGCTGTCTGTAATTCTCTCAGTTTAATACACCAAAGTTTAAGCTCGAGGCTTTCTCTGTTGTCTTCATTACAGACGTAGGGTCTGACCGAAAGGCTGAAAGTATCCCAGGCACCTCAGAGAAGCCTTCGGAAAAACCCTCTGGATTGTTTGGCTGAATTCATGCACCGATGGTATTTAGATGCCAAGGGAATACTCATGTCTGACAGGACTAAACAAAAAAGGGGACACAAAGGAAGGAGCACTTTGTATCTGTATATGCAGAATAGCTAGGGTAGATATAGAGCTGCTTTCTCTTAATTCAATGAGAAGCAAGATTTGTACTAATAGTGTTTGGACAGGATATCATGTCTGCATCTTGTACTATGGATAACCAATACGAAGATAGCAATGTACAATGTATTAATTATTGAAACTACCCTATTAATCAGTTTTGAAACTGTCTCATTGCTATTTATTTCTCAATAAAATAAAATAATAATAATAATAATTAATAATAATAATAATAATAAAACCCCCTCTGGATCTGCAATATCGAAAGGCGCCGCTAGGTGGAGTCCCATAAAAATCTCTGGTCCCCTCACGTTCCAGAATAATCGCTGAAGCGGCTGGGGATTTGGCTCCGCAGTAGAATGCTTGCCTAGCAAGCTGGAAGCCTTGGGTTTGGTCCTCGGCACTAAAAACAAAACGGAAAAATAAATAAACCTCCCCTAAAAAACAATTCAACCAGATGAATCACTGACGCAGGTGGAGGATAAGGCCGGAAGGCCCCAAAGAATCCACTGCATCTTCATGCTCATAAAGGAGAGCGCTGAGGCCCGGCCCGCACACCTTGCACTTGCAGCGCACCAGCCCTCAGCGCTCTGAAACCCTGTTCTCCTGGGTCGCTCTACGCCCCGTGAGGAATGGGAGAACGTACAGCTTAGATTAGAACAGGGGCAATCCTGACCATTCTTGCTTAGGGCCAGACAAAGCGGAGCCGGTCGAACGTTGACCAGCTCGCGTCCTGCGTCCCACGCTCAGGGCCAGAGCGGGTGCGCTGCGTGGCGCCCACCGCCCTGCACGTCAGAGCAAGGATTCCGGCTTGCTCTTAGTAGACCCAGGGGCCGCTCCGGTGCCCACGATTGGCGGCGAGGTGAGGAGCGGAAGGGGCTGCCCAGGCTCCTGTCCTGATACTCTGTGGTCAGAGGAAAGTATTCTGACGCCGCTTCCAGAGTCAAGGACACTGTGCACTGTCCACTGTCCACTGTCCACTGTGCACTGTCCACTGTCCACTGTGCACGGTCCACTGTCCACTGTCCACTGTGCACTGTCCACTGTGCACGGTCCACTGTCCACTGTGCACGGTCCACTGCCCACTGTCCACTGTGCACGGTCCACTGCCCACTGTCCACTGTGCACGGTCCACTGTCCACTGTCCACTGTGCACGGTCCACTGTCCACTGTCCTGGTTGCACAGAGGACAGCAAAGGCTGATGGGAACTTGGCACTCAGTGTTGGCAGAGGAAAAGGGCATTGTCGCCGACAGCTTCTCTGCCCCTTGAACTCCGGCAGACCCTTTTCCCACAGCGCCTTGTTCCACCATCTGACCTCTGCTTATAAAGGAGCATGGAAAATAAAGCCCAATTACATACAGGAATCTCACAAATAGAAATAATACAACAGCTAGGATGGTCGTAATAACAGCAATAAAACATGCAAAATGTCTGGCTTAATCCGTGGCATCAACAAATGGTTGCCTTGGAGACTGAAGCAAGTGGATCTCAATTTTAAGACCACCTCAGGCAGAGCCTATGTCCAAATGAAGAGCAGAAAGATCTGCGGAAGTAGTTCAGTGGTAGAGTGTTGCCTAGCGTGTGGGATTCCCTGGATTTGATCGTCAGCACTGTGAAAGCAAAATTATTGCTATTGTGTGCTGTCTCACGCCTGTCAACTGTATTTACATTTAGAACAGTACAAGCAAAGCTGCTCTGGTATGCCTACAGATGAAGAAATCTGGATGTCTGAAAGAAAATATGTGTCTATTAATATATTTATGTGTGATTTTTAGTAGTCATTCTGAATAGAGCGGCACCACAATAATTAATTTGCCTTCTAGTACCTTTTTATTAATTTACAAAACGAAAGTAAAATATAAAAAAATAAAATTTCTTACCACAGAGCAGGTCAGCTTGATCAAACTTTGTTAGTATCATTCCATATTAAAAAGTATTCAAAAAAATTTTCACAATTAAAAAAATAAAACATAGACAGTAAAATGTTACTGTCATACATAGTTAAAATATGAAAAAGTTTATGATATAATATTTTTAAGTATGATATAAATCAATACTGATTGTTTGTAGAAATTTTGATATACTTTGATTATTTTCCTTTGGGAAACATAAAGGAGAACTCATGTCAAGGGTTTTTATGTATGATATAGACCAGAGTAAGAAAGCAAACCTTAAAAGCTCATTTTGGCCAGCAAGCTCTGCGTATTAGAATGTTTTTACCCTAAAAGTTACTAAATGTTGTTTCACCAAGAAAGCAAGTTTTGAAGCCAAGCATGCTTATAATTTCAGCACTCCAAGAGGCTGAAACAGGATCACAAGTTCAAGACCAGCCTGGGAAACCCCACAACTTTGTGAGAGGCTGCCTAAGCAAAATAAACTAAAAGGCCAGGGATATGGGTCAGTGTGAAGGCCCTGGGTTCAATAATTGGTACTAAAGAAAAAAAAATCATTTGAAGCAATAATAATTATGTCATTGCTTTTGGTTAGTGGGATTGAGGAATGATGAAGCCAGTGAGAAGAATGCCCCAGATTCCAACGTCGATAGGTGGGAGAGGCTCTTCCTGCCTGGCATGATGGAAGCCGTGAGAGAAGGAACCACTGGAAATGTGCCGTTCACCTCAAGGAAGCTCTGAAGTTGACCCCTTAGCTTCTCCTTAAAGAAAATCAAGGATGAAAGAAGTTCCAGGACCTCGAAATTACTGACTAAAGACTATTAGTATCATGCTTATCACAGGTCACACCCAGCACGCAGATTA
>NW_004524639.1:637215-637755 GCF_000260255.1 Octodon degus
GCCTTGAACCCAAAGCAGTCCCCTTGCTCTGCCTCCCAAGCTCTGGGATTGCAGGCATGTGCCTGGCTTTACGTTAAGCTTGAAGTTATAAATCCTCTCTCTAATGCTGGTAATAGTCAGTGAACCTAAACATCCCAATGCCACAACAGAGGTTGTGTAGACGAGCACAGGCGAGCCGAGTAAAACATGCTATCCATCTAACCAGGGAAAAGCTGGCCACACAGCAGCCTTACTCGATTTTCCTACCATGTGCTCCTCCGTCGTTACCCACGTTTTCAGGCACTTGCCAACAGGAAGTCACTTTCCTCCCTGGGTCGCTGGCTTCTAGCTGGTTGTCTTGCCGCCTCCCTTCTTCCACACAGCTGCTACTTACTCTTTCACTTGTCCATTCAAAACATGTGTGCTTACCTGCTGTGCTCAGTCGGGCACCAGGCAGGGCTCGGAGCAGTCGCCGGCTGATCTAATCCCCGCTGCGGGCTCCAGGCTGCGGGCTGCGGACTGCGCTGGTCGGCGCTCGCCCTGTGGAGCTGGTCTGCGGCC
>NW_004524639.1:638903-639866 GCF_000260255.1 Octodon degus
CAGCTCCTGCTCCTCGCCGGATCCCCGCATTCACGCTCTTCACGTCTTCTCTCAGCTCGTTCTCTCCTCCTGGCCTGTTCGAAACACATTTCTTCTAGCGAAAGGAGACAGCACGATAGCTGGTGCTCTAATGTCCGACTGCTCTCTGCACTGAAAGACACACAATTAACATTTTTAAGTGGTAGAAAATAAATTTTCTAACCTGGTCACATTTTTATTTTCGAGAACTTTATTTCATGTCCATCGATTGAATTTCATAATGAGAAAGGTGAATATTTTAGCAAAGCACATGGGAGGAGGAAAGAGATAAGCAAGGAAGGGTGGAGGATGACAAGAAAGGGGTGAAAGTGTTGTGCACATGTCACAAGGCTAAACAAGTTGCACATAACATTAGGATGCTTGCCACCTCATCTTTTTGTATAATCAGAATTATCCACGTGGGGCTGGCCAGCTAGCTCAGTGGACTGAAACACTTGCTTCGTCAGAGCGCAGGGGCTGATCCAGAGTAGGCGTGGTGGCGCACACCTGTAATCCCAGTGCTCGGGAGGCTAGAAACAGGAGAATCACTATGAGTCCAATCTACGTAGTGAGACCCTGTAGACCCTGTAGTCCCTGTGCTAAATTCATTAAAAAATAAAAAGAATTATCTACATGTTTCCCATTTACATCCAACCTCAGTTAATTACAGTGCTGTTTGTGGTTGCTTCTGGGCAGGGTCAATACAAGTGATTAGACCCTTTGCAACTTTTGGAAAGAGACTCTGACGCTTTGTGAGACATCAATATCACATGCAAGGTGCATTAGGAAGAGATGTGTTGAGTTACAACCTGATCCGAACTCAGGGAAACAACTGAGGCCACTTGAGACGTGACTCGGAGGTGATTTGTTTCCCAATAACAAACAGCAATTTTTTTTTGTCAGAATTATTTAGAAAAAGGTCTCAATTCTGAGGTTCAGCAAAAC
>NW_004524639.1:641806-650766 GCF_000260255.1 Octodon degus
GGCTAGTGATGTGGAGCATTTTTTCATATATTTATTCTCTTCTTTAATTTCATCCTCTGAGAAGTGTGTGTTCATCTCAGATGCCTATTTCTGGATTGTGTCTTCAAATTTTGGGGCCCTAGTGTTTTTTAGTTCTTTGTAAATTCTACAGAGCAGATTTTTGTCTGAGTACTTATTTATCATGATTTTTTCCAAATTTGTGGGTTGTCTTTTCACTTTGTTGGTAATTTCTTTTGACGTGACAAAACTTCTTAGTAAAAGCAGGTCCAAAAGTGTTTCTTTAAATCAACTCAGAAAATAGTCACTTGGTGCTGAAACCTTTGGGCAGCATGACAAATTTCAAAGAATGGCAGTTACAGACTCAAATGACTCAGCTTTCAATTCTGGTTCCTTCCTTAGGCAAGAAATGTGGGCTTCGGGAAGTTCTGCTTCCTTAGGAATAGATTAAGGGTAATAACATCTAACCAAAGGGTTGGTTATGATAACAAATAAAATGCAGACTGCGTGGGATTATTTGGTGGGATTACTTAGGAACTGTCCTTAATGAATAATAGGGAAATGAGTTAGTCCTTTGGGAATTAAAATTAGACCTGAAATTTGCAAAATTATTGAATATATCTGAATAACTTGCATTCCGGTACAACTGGTTTGTGACTGATTGAATTTGTTAATGTTTAAAGAAAAAAATGTGAGACACACAATTCGAAAATCTGAGTGGCCTTCCTCATGTCGGGGTTCTCCAGACTATGTTCACGTCTAGCCAGTAAGCTGCAAGTCTGCTTTCGGAGGGCATCCCAGTGATAAACACATAAAGGGGCTTCCTACCGAGGAGCTTGGTCTGATCTGACCATCAGGGTGTCTGTAAGTAGTGTCTTTACACATTGCTTGCTTCCCGTCTCCCTTGCCCCGATGCCTCAGTACTGACACAACTTCGGGTGCTCATTTGGGATCCTGCACAGGTCAGCCTCTAGCAATAGTATGCATACTCCACTCAGGAGTTGTATTGCAGAGAGCTGGTCAAATAGCTCAGCAGAATAAAGCACCTGCGTAGGCAGAGCACAGCGGCTGGGGTTTCCATCCCCCGGCCTGCAGTGCTGGCCCCACCCCAGGGCTTGCTGAGATGGTGATTGAGACTAGGCCTGGTGTCACCCACCTGTAAGCCCAGCCCTTAGGAGGCTGTAAACAGGAGAATCACTGTGATCCAATCTATGCAGTGTGACCCTGTACACCCTGTACTAAAACACTCAGAAAAAGAAGAAGTTGTGTTTCAGCACTTCTAGTTATTATCGTCCATGGTAAATTCATAAACTCACATTTCAGTTTTATACCTCAGCTTATGAACTTGCTCTGTATGAAGGTGTTGCCAGAAAGGTAGACCTGTTCTTTCTTTGCTGGCAAGATGACCAAGACTTCTGACTAGGGAAGCTTCCCCCAGGCAACCAGTGTGCCCTGCTAGGGCATAGCTCAAAGTCTCCTTTGGCAGAACAATTCTGTACCACCTCAGGTGTATGTGAGATCACTTTGAAATTTCCGTCCTAACAGCCCACTAAGTATTCGTTGCATCTCTTCTCTTCCCTGAGAAGATGTGTTCAGTTAGATTCCCTCTGGAAAGTCCCTAATGCAAATACTTGCATGACCATAACAAATTTGGAAACTGGTTCCAGGAACCAACAATATCAAAGCAGGTACGAAAGAAAGAAACAGAAGGCAGAACGTTGATTCTTGTCTTCAAGCCCTGGTCCTTCTGGCTTTTGTGGTTTAAGGCCTAGAAAATGTGTTTAGTGAGAGTCACAAGGGCTTTCTGTATAACTGTGTAAGTATAATTACACAGGGGTGTAAGCAGGACCCACCAAGACCTGCTATAGAGGTAGCTCACAAAAAACAACCCAGTCTGTATTCCCAAAGTGCTTATAGTAACCGGACATAATTCAACTTGATCGTCAAGTTCAGAATGCTGAAATAGAAGACTTTGTTGTGTTTCTTAATTTGGCTGAAGAAGGAAAATCTAAAACTATGTGGCCCTACCCTGAATGCTTATGGGAGTGGAGCAACAAAAACTGAAGCAACTTGTTTCCCCAAGGTCGATGCTAAACCAGAATACTACACCTGAGTCATGCTATGTTGGAATACGTGACAGATGTCACACTTGGGGCCTCTGTGAACTGACCTGAATTTAAGCCAGAATAGGGTGCTTGCTTAGACTACAAGTCAAACTTCCAAGTACTCAACGAGCCTCTAACACCTCTTTTCAAAAGTTTTTCAGTTTTAACCTAAGATTCACTAAAGCTTCTTCATCCACCAGAATCTGTGAGACCTGCAAACTCAAGATATTTTTTGGTACGGCCAGGGCAAGAGAACCATTGTTCACCAGGCATCAAAATCATTTTTTTTTATTTTAAAGATAATAAAAAAGAATAAAAATGATACAGAATTTTAAAACAAGATGACAGGAAATTAACAATGGTTATTGTATTAGGTATTGTTATTATCAAAGCAGATTCTCAGATTACCAGATATAGGCTTGTAAAGTTGATCAGACTGTAAAAACACTAAGTCCTCCTTTCAATAAACTAGTAGAAACTAGCAGTGCAGTTATCTTAGCTACATACATTCCTTCCTTCTTTTCTCCTTTAACTTACCCCTGATGTTCTTTCCTTTTGAGCAGATTCTTTTCCTTTCACAATATCTAGTGTGTCTTCTGGAGCTTATTTACTCTTTCATCTTCTTACAGGGAGACAATATGATGTTTGTACATGCGGGTCTGATTTATTTCACTTATGAGTGTGGTCTCTAGTCGCATCCATTTACCTCTGAAAGCCTTGAGCTTAGCTTTCTTTATAGCTGGGTAATACTCCATTATATAAAAACACCACATCTTTTTTTATCCATTCATTAATTGATGGGCATTTGGGTTGTTTCCAAGACAGCTATGACAAACTGTGCTGCTATAAATAGGGGTGCACACATATTGCTGTAGTATGATTTTTTTTAATTCTTCTGGGGAAAAAACCTGACAGGGAATAGTTCGGTCAAATGGGACCTCTAGTACTAGGTTTCTGGGGAAGCTTCGCACTTATTTCCACAGTGGTTTTGCCAGTATGCAGTCCACTGACAGCAAAGCGGCACTGCGTTTCCCCATGCCCTGCCAGTATTTGCTATTGGTGGATTCTTTGATGATAGCCACTTTTTTTCTGGAGTGAAATGGAATTCCAGTGTTGTTTTAATTCTCATTCTCGGATGACCAATGATGTTCAACATTTTTTAAAATATTTATTTGCCATTTGTATTTCATTTGAGAAGTGTGTATTCATCTCAGATGCCCATTTTTTGATTGGGTCTTTGAACTTTGGGGGTCTAATTAGAGGATGCAGACACAACTACAATCACTCTTAGCCACCTTATCTTTGATAAAGGAGCCAGACATGTTTACTAGAAGAAAGACAGTCTCTTCAGTAAATGGTGCTGGGAAAACTGGCCTTCCACATGCAAAAGACTAAAAATAGACCCATGTCAATCACCGTGCACGAAGCCAAAATCAAAATGGATCAAAGACCTAAATATTAAAACAGAAACACTAAATCTACTGAAAAAGACGTTGGGTAGAAATCTTGAAGACACAGAAGTAGGTAGAGAATTCTTGAACAAAGAGCAAATTGTATAGGAAATATTTCAAGGACTCACCCACTGGGATCTCATTTTACTAAAAACCTGTTACACATCAAAAGTAATCACTAACAGAGTGAAAAGAAACCCCACAAACTGGAAAAAGATTTAGCCAACTCCTCAGACAAACGACTCCTATCAAAATCTTTGCCACCAAAAGGCATGACGGCTAATGCCTGTCTCTGCACCTTGCTCCTTGCAGCTCCAGTTGTGGGATGTCCTGAAGAGTGTTGGTCTCTAACTCTGAGACTTAAGCTGGGGTCAAGTCTCCTTCTCAGCTCTCAGCCAGAGAAGGGTCTTCTGCGACTAAGGGAATTCAGCGCTATCCTTCACACGATTCACTTACTCTGACCTGCATTCCTTCTGCCATTTTCTCCAGAATACCCCTGGTATGGCTTCTCCCATCCTCTTAATCCAAAAGAACTTTGTTCTTTACTTTCTTCCTCTTGAACAAGAAAGCTTAATTACTTCATTGGAACTGGAATCAGCATCATCTGCCATGGCTATTTTCAACTTCCTTTTTTTAGCCTATAATTCACAATATAAATAAACTCAAACTCAGGAAGAGAGTAGAGAAAAATAACTGGGTGTGAGAGGGTTTAAACAGAAAATGACAAAAAGCTCCAAAGTTCCTCACTACTGCTAAATCGCTAGCAGGAAACTAGGCACAGTGGCACCAATGTGTAGCCGCAGCTACTGTGGACCTTGAGGTGGAAGGCCTGCTTGAGCCCAGAATTCAGAACTAGTCTGGCAACACAGTAGGAACTCATTTAGAAAAGTTAAAAGGGGAGAAAGTCAGGATAAAGAAGCAGCACTCACAGCACTCTTCTGGGCACTCCCCAAGGTCAGCAGGCAGGCGGCCTCAGAGAGAGAGGAGGACGGTAGCTGGCAGAAGGCGTCATGGAGAAGGAGGTTCACAGAAGAAACCAGAAATGGTGGAGGTCAGCATAAAACTCAGGGACCTCACTACTGCTTTCAGCCCGGGTCTGTAAACAGGGAAGCTTCTGGGGAAAGGACCAGAGTGCAGTGGTGAGTAGCTGCCCAACATCACTGCCACTGTCTTCAGTATCCAACAAGTCTAAATCATTTCCCTCCAGGACTCAGGGGTTCACTGAGTGAGGTATTTGGAAAAGAGGGCCTCCCTATATCAGAGTACCATAGAAAGTGCAAGCTAGAGAGGCCTTCAGCACCCATGAGTCCTGGGGGCAGAGAAGTATGGAGGCCAAGACCCTGCCTTGAGACTTGGCACTGAGGACAACAGGATCTGTGCAACAGGGAGAAATATCGGGACTGTCAGTGGCTGAGACGTAAAGAACTGCGTGTGGAGGAAAGGTTGCTGAACTGTGGGGGGCTCGCTTGTGCTGGTCTCCAAACATCATGGAAATTTTGGGCTTGAGAGACTCCAGAGGGAAGCCGAGGCTTTGGGCCATTTGATCCTGGGATGGAGAAAGTACTCTGGATGAGTGCCTGCTGAGCTTTGCTCCTGCTTGTTCTAAGATGCCACCAAAACTGTGGGACAACGAGCAATTCAGAGGTAAGGCTGTGGCATAAATACAAGGGGCAGGAGAAAGCCACCAGAGCAGCCACAGATAGAGGGCTCCGTCTCCTGCCTCATCAGAGGCCAGAGAAGATGCGGTCTATAGACAGGCTTGTCAGAACAAAGGCAGCACAGCTATGAGGTGAGAGCACTGGTGCCAAAGGCCAACAGGCAAAGGAAGTTGCGGAGGCCAGAGCAGGGGTGATTTCAAAACCTATCAGAGGGAGAATGACAAGAGAAGGGCACACTATACCCCCATCCTGGGAAACAGCATTCCTGAAATCGCTGTCTAAAGATAGCAGTATAGAAAAGCAAAGACATTTAGCGCAGGATAGCTGTTCTCTTCCTTTATTATTTTCTTTAATTCCATCTTTACATATATGCATGTAAGATTTCTGCTATTGCTTTCATAACATTCCATGTTGTTTAGTCCCATGCCCACATCATCCATTGTTTCTTAGCGTTATTTAACTTCGACTGTCAGCTCAACAAATGGATGCAATTTCCGTAGCTCTCCCTCACCTCCCACTTCTGCTGTATTCTTTTCTCTGTGCTCTTAATTTCCTTGCATACCTCTTCTGTCTCTCAGGTCTTTCCCATTTTATTTTTGTTCTTTAATTTCCTTTTCTGTCTTTTCATATAGAGATAGATGGATGGATGGATAGATAGATAGGTTGATGTAGATTAATAAAATACAGTTTAATATTTTGGAGCATTTTGTATTTCATGATTCTCCTCAACTTTTTGCTATGGTTTGTGTCTAATTGTCCCCCAAATCCTCATGCAGTCATGGGACATTTTCTAATTTGTGAATAATTCATGACCCAATGCTGCAAATACAGGTGTAAATGCTGCCGAGATTATGGGTGTGAGTGCTGTACCCACCTCGGGACAGGTAGCCTGAATGCAGAGTAAGGAAGAGACAGTGGCTTGGCTCTGCCTCTGCTGCTTCTCTTGCCCTTTTTTCTCCTCCTGTTTTCCACTTCCATCAGCTGTCACCCTCTGCTATGTGCCACTTTGCCTTGGAGCCAGCCAAGTATGGACTGAAACCTCCACAAACCTTGAGCTAAATAAACCTTTCGTTCCTCAACTTAGGTTGTCAGGTATTTTGTCTCAGCAATGACAGAAAAGTCATGGCGACATTTTTCCTGAGATATCAAGATAATAGAATTTTCCTAAAACAGGTTCTTAATTACTCAATATTATGTAGGGCCAACTTCTCAAATGTGATGATTTTGGTAGCTATTCCTTCCTCCCAATACAGCATCAGGAATTGGACCCCGAATTCAGAAGAGAGTGGCCTAAAAGTCACCCACAGAGACCCATCCGCAATACTGAGCAGACTGCAAAGTAAAAAGCCACTCGCTAGAAAAGGTCCTCACATGAAGGTGGAAGATTGCCTGCCCGTGTGCTCTGAAAGCCCGTACCGAGAAACAAAAGGAGGAGAAAATGAACAGCAAGATGTGTACACAAACCTAATTCCCGACAAGCTGCTCCTCTACTGATGATTAGAACGTTTAAGGAGTTAAGGAAGAAACAAGCAGTTGAACAAATCAACTATTAAGATAATCAATGCGTTTAAAGGTCTAGATAAGCAGCTGAATGAATTGAAGAAGACAGTGCAGGATTTGAAAGACAACTTTGCTGAAGAGGGGCTATGAAAGAGTCAACTAGAAACCTTGAAAATGAAAACTTGAAAGTTCAAATTAAAAACTCATTTGGAAGTCTCAGAGTTTGGCAAGATTAGTCAGAAGCAAGGATATCAAGATCTGAAGACAAGATCAATATGCTAGCACATTCGATCAGTAAAATGACAATAAGGAGAAAAATATCAAAACATAATCCAAAAGCTCTTAGACCACTCTACAGGAAGAAATTGAAGGATCATCAGACTTCATAAAGGGTTCAAAATGTAGGATAATGGCATATACATTTTATGTACTATAATTATTGCAAAAAATGTCCCAAATCTAGGGAAAGAGATGGATACTGAGGTAAGGATATGAGGTGAAAGACCTCTGGAATGAGCATCGCAGTCTTCTGGAGAAAGAGACTGAAGAGGACTTTAGAAAGTGGAAAGATGTCCTTTTTCTTGGATTGGCAGAGTTAATATTGTTAAAATTGCCATATTACCAAAAGTAACCTATATATTTAATGTAATCCCAATTAAAATACCAACAATATTCTTAACAGAACAAAAAAAATTGTACAATTCATATGACACCCTAAAATATTTACAATAATCAAAGCAATATTAAGTGAAAACAAGCATCACAATACCAAATTTAAAGTTATGCTACAAAACTACAAGAAAAGCAACAGAATACTGGCCAAAAAATGAGCATAAAACCAAAAGACTAGATCAGAAAACACAGAAACAATCTCGTGTACTTACAGCTACCTGATTTTTGACAAAGAGGACAGAAATTACGTATTTGAGGAAAGATATCTCCTTTAACAACTAATCCCAGATATATTTATGTAGAAGACTGGAATCAGACCATTTCCTCTCAACCTGTGGAGAAAATTTTTAAATGGATCTAAGACCTGGATATCAAGATAAAAATTTTGAGACTGCTGCAAGATAACAAAGGGAAAATACTGAAGCCACAGGCATAGGCAAAGACTTTTTAATAGGACTCCAGTAGTGCAGGAAATAAAATCAAGACTGAACAAGTGGGATTCCATAAAACTAAAGTTTTTCGTACAGCAAAGGAGATAATCAAGAAAGTGAAAAATTAAAAGCAGCCTACAAGCTAGGAAAAAGTTCTGAGAGTTACTCCACTGGTAGAAGAATAATATCCATCATATATAAAGAAATCAGAAAGCACATCTCCCCAGCCAAATAATTCAATCAGCCTAGAAACAAGAATCTAGACTCTCGGAGACAGAGCTGGGCCTCGGGGAAAGGGACTAAGGAGGGAGGCAGTACAGGGATCGAAACTGATTAAGCTGTGTCCTGTACACAGGTACCAAATCCCCCCAGAGAACACTTGCCTAGTACAATACAAAGCCAAGTTGCTTGCTGCCAAAGGGAGCACAAATAATCCAGCCAAAATAGACAAATGAAATGAATAGAAAGTTCTCAAAATGAGTAGAAATGACCAATAAGTACGTGAATAAATCTTCAGCCATTAAAGGAATGCAGATCAAAATATAGCTGAGGTTCTATCACACCTCAGTCAGGTTGACCATCACCAAGAACACAATCCAGCAAGCGCTGGCAAGGATCTGAGTCAAAACGAAGCTTCCTGCATCGTGTGTGGGAAGGCAAAGTAGCACAACCACTGTGCAAACCCATGCGGAGAATCCTCAGAACAGAAAAAATAGGAATTTCATTTGACCCGTGTCATGGCTTGTATGTAGATATCCCCCCAAGCCCCCATGCGTTCACAGGTGGAGGGTGTCAAAAGTGGCTGAGTTAGGGTGTGTGACTCTGGGATTAATAATGTGATGCTGGGATTAAGAGTGTGATGCTAGTATTAATGGTGCTCCACCTTGATTGTAGGTGGCATCCCCCAAAGGGTGGGTAGCTGGGATGACAAGCCCAGAAGCAGGCCTGCCTTCTGTTTCTGTTTCTGCCTTTGCTTACTGTTTGGAGTCTTCTGCCTGCCCTGCCACACCATGAACTGTTTCTCCCGCATAACCCCTTTCTGTTGTGTCACACTGCCTGGAATCCAGCTGAACGTGCACTGAAACCTCTAAATACTGTGATCCAGAATAAACCGCCCCTCTTTTAACTTCTCAGTATTGGACATCT
>NW_004524639.1:651106-654407 GCF_000260255.1 Octodon degus
ATTAAGTGATACTATTTGCAGGAAAATTGGACTTGAGATCTTCGCGCTAAGTAGAGCAAGTTAGACACAGAAAGTTAACGCTGTTGAAAGTTAATGTGTGCATCACACATTATTCTGTAAGTTTTACAAGAGAAGCCTAAAATATTAATTAGCCAAATAAAGGAGAGGTGACAGGAATCAAGAATCTAGACTCTTGGAGACAGAGCAGGGCCTTGGGGGAAAGGGACTAAGGAAGGAGGCAGTACAGGGATCGAAACCGATTAAGCTGTGTCCTGTACACAGGTACCAAATCCCACCAACGAACACTTGCATAGTACAATAAAAAACTCCATCTCATTGAGGAATTACTGAAAGAATTTCATGATGTCATATCCTGAGAGTCTAGTGCAGTAAGTCTGGTTTGGGCCTCAGACATCTCTGTTTTCAACAATGACTTTCAAATGCACGGCTCAGACGACCCACTGGGCCAAGGTGCCCATCTGGAACCTTGCTACTCCCTGCGACGGGGAAGGAAAGCGAAGCAAAAGGACACCACTGTTTCTACTCGCGGATCACTGGCCACAGCAACTTGGTGGAGCATGCTTCACAGTAATAGACTAGAAAAGCACAGTTCTGCCACATGCTCACTGGCAGAGGGCTGAAGATATTTGTGAACAGCATAAAGTTTTCTGGGTAGACTGAAAACAACCAGACTTGGACAAAGAGGACCTGGGCTCCAATTCCAATTTCACAGTCTACTAACCAAGTACTTCAGTGCCCTAGGGCTGGCCAGATACCTCAGCAGACTAAAGAGTCTACTTAGCTGCCGGCCCAGGCTTTAATCCCCAGAGTGCTGTGCCGGCCCCACCCTGCTGACACAGCATGGTGATGTGTGCCTGTAATCCCAGCGCTTGGGAGGCTGAAAACAGGAGACCACTACAAGTCTGATCTAATGAGACCCTATAGATCCTGCACTAAATAAAAAAAGAAAAGAAAAATAGTTCAGTGCCTGAAGGATAATAAATATTCATAGTAAATTAGGTGAATTGAAAATAATTGCTTCGCTGATTGCAACTACCTATCACCTAGCAATGATGTTTCCGCCATGCACATATTTTACTTTCACATTTCAGTTCAAAGTTGGTGTCTAATGAAAGCAAAGTAGAAGAGCACCAGGCAATTAGCTAGCTGCCACCAGAAAATGCCATAGGCTGGGTTCCCCTGTAAACAGACCTGAGTGTGAATATTTGCTTGCAGAAACAATACCTGCAGTAGAGTGGGGGGACAAGGAGAGCACAAGAAAAGTTGATTTGTGGGGCAGAAATGACACAATCATCCTGAGAGCTAGAGCTCTGGGTCAGCTCTGGGGGCGGGGCTGGATTATGGTGTGGGGCCGGCCCTAAACTTGGGCCATGCGGTACCCTGAGGGTTGCTTTCCCAAGAGGCACTCTGGCTGAGAGCCTCAACCAACCAACCAGCACTTGCTTCAGCTGGGGAATCCAGGGATGGGGGCCTCAGGCACTTGCTTTAAAAGTAAATCTCGAAGTCCACTGGACTATAAAACTGGAAGACCCTGGATTATGATTTTTCATTACTTTTTCTTAAATCTTGCTTTACTTTGAGCAGAAAATTAACTGAGGTATTCAGTGTGTAATGCTTCAGTACACAAATAATGCCATTAATATAAAAATTAACAATAGTGTAGAATGTAAATCATTTTCTCTTGACGCTCTGTCACCATCATCTAGAAATAACTGACCTTGTAGGAATTAGTATCCAAATGTTAAGGCTAGTGTCAAAAGGAAATTGGTTTTGTGACAGTCAGCTCATAAATAGTTTGTCAAAGGCAAGATTCACTGTTCAACTTATTCCTACCTGAGTGAAATACTTGCTCAAGCTGACCATCTTAGGCTAGAACACTTCACCTGCTCAGCGCTTCCTAGGGAGGAGGCCCGAGCCCCCACAGGGGGAACGCACGCCTGGGGACCACGGGATGATCGAATGAGCTGAGTCGCTGTACTGGGAGGGAAAAATTTACAGATCTTAACTTTTAAAAGTATAAATTATGGGGTATAAAAATGCATTATTTTCATGATAAAATTATATATTTAAATAAATTTACTTTCAGAGGGATGTCAATAGAAACTTTGAAGATGCCTACTTTAAATAATTACTGTATTGCCATTATATATTATGACTTTTCTCAAATACCATAATTTCTTATATTGCAGAGATATCTCTAGAAATTATTTCCTTGAGATATAGAAAAATTTGAAGCATGCTTATGTTTATTTAGAGACCAAAGGATGAGGCAAGCTTTCTCCTTCCTTTAGTGTGGCACTATAAAAGTTAGTAAGCCCAATGAGTGTTCAAAGATATATTAAGAATTCTCCATCTACATCATTGTTGGTAGGAATGTAAACTACTTCAACCGCTATTCAAATCAGGGTAGAGACTCCTCAAAAATGAAAAGTGGAGTTTCCACTTGACCCACCTCGACTCTTCCTAGGTAGCCTCCCAAAAGAGTTACAATCACCATATGACAGAGATGCCTGCATGCCTGTATTTACAGAAGCACTGTAAATAGATCTTGGAAGCAGTGTATATATTCATTAACTGACAAATGAAGAAGGAAACCATATTTATAGTTATGGCTTGTGTCTAGATGTGCAGTCATGAGTGCATTTTGGCAGAGCTGACAGCGTCTAGAGTGTGTAAGAGTAGGATGGATTCACTGTGCAGTACTAGGGTAAAGGGCACCAGGATTAAGGGTGTGCGTGCTGCCTGCCCTAAGTATCCCGGATAGAACGTAAGGGATAGAAGAGCCGTGGTCCTCTGTTGCTGCTTTGCTACCTTCCCACCATGAAGTGTTTCTCCCCTGCGATGCCCCTCTGCCTCGCCAGCCTGTCTTGGAGCCAGCCTGTTACGGACTGAAAGCTCTACAAACTGGGAACCTTCTCTCCTTTGGGAAGGAGGTATTGGGTATGCTGTCTCAGCAATGAGAGAAAAATAGCTAAGCCATATATTAGTGAGCATTATGAGGCTATGAAGGATAAACTTGAGGCATTAGTAGGTGACTGGGCATAGCTTGAGAACAAATATTAAGCGAAGTAAGTGGCACAAAAGCTTAAACATTTCATTGCATTTTCTCTTGATTCATCCCCGCCCAAATGTCTACATCAGAAAAAGAAAAATGTAGAAATATTTTGGTACAAATCTATTCATACATCGTATAATTAACAAAAGTTACCTCAGGCCTCTACAGTTATAATAGGGGCTCAAAGTGGTGGCCATTAGCTTCCAGAAATTTATTATGTTTTTC
>NW_004524639.1:654607-679248 GCF_000260255.1 Octodon degus
TTGAACGACAGAGACAAAGCCATTTCCCCAAACTGTATGTTCCACTGTCTTAAACATATTGCAAAGTATCTGTCAGTGTTTCATTTATACTAATAGTTTAATTCATTGAAAATAATATTTATGCTATTTTCTGTTTGTTTCCATTTTGTATGAATCTCTTTGGCTTATGTCTTGTACTGAGTAACTACTTGGGAGATAATGATGCACAGTGGAATGACTATTGCTATTCTCTTACTTTTGTTATAAAAATTTGTCTTGTTCTATAAAAAGAAAAAAGAATTCTGCATTGTAAGATATATTACAACATAAAGGAATAATGGTAGAATGTGAGAATAGGATTTGAAACAAAAATGCCAGTCAAAATCTTCTCACATAGGGTCACTGAGATAGCTCAGAGGACTGAGTGCCCACTTAGGCAAACTCAGGGGCTGGGCTTTGATCCCCAGAACTGCATGCTGTGCCGGCCCCACCTCTGGATGTGCTGAGCTGGTGACAGAGTCTGGGTGTGGTGGCACACACCTGTAATCCCAGCACTGGGGAGGCTGGAAACAGGAGGACCACTATGAGTCTGATCCGCATAGTGAGACCCTGTACCAAATACAGAAATTTTTTTTTAATTTTATTTATTTATTTATGTGTGTGTGTGTGTGTGTGTGTGTGTGTGTGTGTGGCCAGCTCAGCCCACCAGGGGGCGGGGCCGGCTGGCATGTGGTGCTGGGGGATTGAACCGCGGTCTGTGAGCTTTGCTAAGCCTATTCCAAGTAGGTGCTCTAGACCACTGAGCCATCTCACCAGCCCCCAATACATAAATTTAAAAAAAAAATCTTCTCACATACTTCATCTAAGATAACTTGATGTTTGAGAAGTATTTGTTATGTTGATTTTATGGCTTGAAGAAATTAAGAAAATGGAAAAGGGCATAAATGCAAGGTATTAGTCTTCAGTTCTCTGTTGCCAAAATATTGGCATATATAATAGATAATTTCTATAGTACAGAAAGCTATAGAGGATTAAGGATCAGCCAGAAGCTCAGGTCTGGATGCTGTTGTTCATCTATCCATTCTACGACATAAGGAAAAAAAGAACTAATATATTTGACGCCCAGATACTGTATCTGAGCAATGCAGAATACCAATGTTGGGTTGTGAAAATACCACACGCATCACACACACACACACACACACACACACACACACACACACCCCTAATGTTATGTAATGTTAATGCTACATTCAGTAAGTATGCCTAAATGAATGCACCACTTCCAGTGTACTTACTATGAAACAAGTGCAGCCCTGGCAGCCCCCCCGCAGCTCTGCATGGGGGAGACAGTGCCCCATCCTAGCCAGCCATTTGTCCTCATAACTCAGCCCAGCCCAGGCAGCTGCTGACATTGGGAGCACAAAGAATCCTTCTTCAGTTTTTGTTTGTTCTGATTTGTTTTCACGTATTTAGTACAGTATGTAGGACAGGGTCTCCAGGGTCTCACTACACACATCAGACTCATAGTGATTCACCTGTTTTCAGCCTCCCAAGTGCTGAGATTACAGGAGCTTCCCACCACGCCCAATCTCAATCCCCGTCTCAGCACACCCCGGGGGCAGGGCTGGTAAGCCTGGCACAGCAGGCCCAGGGATCGAATCCTAGCCGCTGCACTCTGCCTAAGCAGGTGCTTTAGTCCACTGAGCTATTTGGCCACCCCCATCCTTCTTTAGTTTGCATGAAGAAGCTCGGCAATGTTCTCAGCATGCTGTTTTCTTGGTCTCCTGTTTTACCTGGCCCATTTTGCATGGCATGCTTTCTGCATAACTTGATCTCCTTTTAATCAAAGCTGATAATTTTGGGGTACTCTTTGCATGCTTTCTAATGTTGGAATGCAATATTAATGGACGTAATAAGCAGGCCAGCTAATATCGATGGAGTCTACAGCTGCTTCTGCTAATTAGGGACAATAAAGGCGTTAGGGGCAAGAGTTCCCATCCAACATTTGTTTAATTAAAGCCTTTGCTGCCCTGCTCAGAAGGGTGAAAAATATTCCATTTAAAATGTACTAAAAACAAACATAGCTTTTAGAATGCATAACATTCTATGATAGCCCCTCCTAATGTTCCAAAAGGAAATTTTTAGGACAAAATAGCATCTTTTATATATACGATGTTGTTATTGCCATTGTTTTAATTAGACTAAATAATTTGTTCTATTTTGAAATCTAATATATACATCAAAGCCCGTATGGTCAATAGGCTTTACAGAAGAAATATATTCATAAATGAGGCAAGAATGACTGGAGTAGGGAAGATGGGAGAGATTGAACTAGGAGAAAGGCACTTTGCCAGCAAAGTGTGGGCTCACTGTGTCAGGACCGGTGGTGGGGGGTGGTTTGATTGGGGTGACGGCTTTGTGTGAGCACACTTATCAAGTTTTAGGCTTCATAGACATGCAGTTAGTTGAACACCAATTATGCCTCCATTTTATTTCTTTATTTCTTTTTTAGTATAAGTTCTGCAAGGTCTCAGATCAGACTCATAGTGATCCTCCTGTTTTCAGCCTCCCAAACGCTGGGATCACAGGTGCATGCCACCACACCCAGGCTCAATAGCCAGCTCAGAGTGCCCTGAGGGCAGGACCAGCATGGCATGGCATGTGTTGTGTGATCAAACCCCAGTCCCTGTGTCTGCCCAAGCAGGCGCTTTGATCTGCTGAGATATGTGGCCAGCCCTGCCTCCATTTTATAAAGCAAGAAAGACTGAAATACCACCACGATAATGACTTAAAAACTACAAGAAGACAAAATTAGTTTAATATCACTTTTCAGTTGTGAACTTGAGATTTAAACCTTGTGATAATGAAAAAGGTGGGCATTAAAGGTGGGCATTATAGACACAAGTAGATAGACCCACTCAGATAAAAACGTAGTCTTTGTTTTTAAAGGTTTTTTATTGCAATAATATAATATCACACACAAATAAAGTAAATTATGGTAATGTTAGAGATGTAAAATGAGAGAGAGAGAAAAGAAAGAGAAAGAAGTTGAATTCTGAGCCACACGTAATTACTTAAGAAACCAGTATCCATCTTAGAGTATGACTTTCATAATGAAACCTTAACTCTTTCTGACATAAAATTTGAGAAGATCTTACATGGGATCAAGCATTACCAAAAGGTTTGATGGGAATTCATGGGTGAGGAACGTAAGTTTGGTGCTAATCACAGAGCTCAGAACTGTGATGCTCCTTACTACCGCCGCTCTCGAGAACAGTGTCCCGTGCGCCCTTCCCACATTCTCGCACGACTGTGATCCTGTCTGAACCCTTCCCAGGTCTGTGCAGTCGCTGATCTTATGAGCAAGCTACTACCCATCTAGCACAAACTCGTCATGCAGGAAAGCGTTCAGGTAGACAGAAATAAAGGTATCATGATAGAAGTTGAAGCAACAGGTTGACTTCACATAAGTTTTCAACATTATGAGTGATTCCTCTCAGCAGTAAACTCTAGAGTATGAATATAAAGTGACCAGATACCTATGGAATTGTAAGTAGGAGGAATATAATCTGATGAAGTTCAGAGCTGCTGAGCTTACAACCTCTGGTACACAGCGTAGAGCGTTACGGCCCCTCTGTCTCTTGCAATGCCCTTTGCTTAGAGGGCGTGCACCCATCACACAGTGACCTCTGAAGCACAGTCAAAGACTTTAAGCCTCCGTATCCTCCTGCACAGCTGCCAGAAGTGCAGTAATACTTAAGGCTTTTCAACCCAAAAAGTAGAAGTATCTTTAAATAAATAGAACAGCCTCACTCTGATGGTGAATAAGGACAACTAAGCCAGGTCTCTGCCTACCAGGCGCTGGATCTGGAACAGGACCTCTGTCGCTGGGGGGGTGTAGCTATGGTGCCCCTGCAGAGAGAGGTACCTACGTGCACCTGTGGAAGAGCCACGAGGCCTCCATCCCCCACTGCAGGATTCAGGGCTCCAGACTTAGAGACGATCAGCCTAAATTTCAAAATGACCTGACATGGGGTGGGAAGTCGCTTCTTGGGAGACCACTTAGTTCCTGTGGTTGCTTGAGGTCTTGAGTTTTATCCTCAAAACTGTAAAAAACAATGCTGCCCCCATCCCTGCTGGGGGGGGGCAACTTATAAAAAAAGGGACTTTTGTTTTGAAAAGGTGATCATTTGATGACATGTTGCTATAGAAATCAGTCTTCCCCGTCTAAGTGACTGAACATGATACTTTACGTCTTCATGTGCACGTGATGTACTTACTTGTCCCACACGCCACTGAGCATTAGAGACTTATTTTTTACTCTGATTTTATTCTATTTTTTATGATGAACTTCATGATTGGAAAAATATATAGAGAGAGATTTTGAAGCAGAGTTTTGCTCTGCAGATCAGGCTGGCCTTGAACTGACTAGGTAGCTCGGGCCGGCCTCAAACTCAAGGCAATTATTCTGCCTCAACCTTCCAAGTGCTGGGGTTACATGCGTGTACCACCATGCTCAACTCTCAAAACAAATGATTAAGTTCACCAAGTTCATTCAAGTTTGCAATGTCAGTAAGAAAGCAAGATACAGAAACAAAAATGAAGTGTTCAGTCATCAGGACTTTGTAGAAAGAGGTCAGGCAAGGACGAAGGTGAGATTGGGGCAGCAAAGCCCTCCGAGCTAATCTTACTGTTTCTAGTTTGGCTCCTCTTTAGACTTTTGTCTCATGGTTTACATATAAAATGTCCCCTCAAATTCTCACGTGCTTGGAAGGTGACAACTTGTGAGGTGCCATGGCTGACTCACTGTTGGAAGTTGGGGCTCACTGAACGTGATCACGGGAAGCAGACCTGGGAGAATCCATTCACCTGCTATGCTCTAACCTGTGTGTGCTTTGCTTTCTGGGTGCTGGGGCCTAAGGAGCTTGGCTGCCCCAGACCCCACCTCTGTGCCCTTTCTGCCTTGGGGTGAGCTAACTATGAACTGAATTTTCTAAAACTCATGAGATGAAATAAACCTCTCTTCTTGAAGTTCTGGTGTCAGGTATTTTGTTGAAGTGATGCAAAAACAGCAACAGCTGACGTTACCAAGGAGGAGCTCTGACCGTGTCATTTTTCTACACAAAATCCTCTTCCCTTTGGGCCCTATCCTCACCAGCAGGTACGTCTATTCGTTATTACTACTATTAGTAAAATTCAGTGTGTGTGCAGTGAAACCCAGACCCAAAGTTGCCATGTCACCTCTTCCCCTGAGCACTGAGAATCCTCCTTACTTGTACTCCAGTTCCCTCACAGGCCACTGGCCATTTTCCGGGGTCTACATCTAATCTTGGCCTACTGTTTTTGCTGGGTGTTAACTTTGCACCTGCCTACCTCACTCACAAAATAACGGGAAATATTTTGTAAACTTTAAAGCTGTGTGACCAACCCCGCACCTGTCAAGAGACTGCCACAGCCAAGCTCTGCCCGGCTGGAGATGCTGCCTGTATCACATCGCTGTGTTTTGCTGGACTCTGTAGGCTAAACCACTAACAGTTGAGTCCACATCAGTTAACACCTGTGGTGCTAGATTGTTTTAAACATTTAGGGTTTGTAACACTGTGTCCCATTTGATTTTTCCCTCACCAAATTGTAATCTTCCCCCACTCAATAAAAAAACAAAGGATGATGGGAAGTGTTATGCACAGGCTGGATAAAGCCAGAATTATTATCAAATTAAAAGACAGGGACTTAATGCTATTACTTAATAACAAAGACTCTATTTGGAGGTGCCATGAATGAGACTGTAGGCTAATAGGCTAGTTTACAAAGACAGGGCATCCTAGTTAATGCAAAATTTGCAGAAAAAAGTAGCAGAGGTAATCCTAACTTAAGGCATTAGGAAGCATTTAATTATACACATAATCATAGACAGTCGAACTCAGTGTTGTTTGATAGTAACAGATGAGTCACGAATAAGATAATCAACTTTCAGGAGAGTTTAAAAGAATTGGAGAGATAGACTGGAGAGAAGAAAGGTCGATTTGGGGGTTGGGAGAGCGGTGAGGAGGAAGGAAAAAGGATTAAGTTGAGGTATGAATAATGATCAATTTCTCACCATGAATATATTTGCTAGGTATGGAAGAAATGTATAGTAATAAAAAAATTAAAAATAATAATAATGATAAAAATCATCCTGTAAATCATTTTTTACTAACAATTTTAATTCTCAGGTATAGTTCAAGGACAAATTACTAACTCAAGGCCTACTACACTGGATTTCAGAAAATATGCACTGAAAATAATATGGTAGACTCAAAAGAGGCTGGGCTTCCATCTAGAGTGGTGAGCGCAAGTACCGGTCCTTCCAGGCTCTTGGTCTTACTACTCATCAGTTTTTTTATCTGAAAAATGGACTTTTCAGACATGTCATATCTCAAAAGTTGTCATGTTGAACAATATAAATAGTACAGTCCTATTCCAAAAGTTTTACTTTATCTATGATTATTGCCACTTGAATAAACAGTATTTCAAAATTATACTAGCATAAGGTCTTATTTTTGACATGTTAAGTGGCCATTAAGTATTTTAAATCCTTCTTTAACCATGAGATTTGAAGATCAGCTTTTGAGGGCCGAATTTTGGGCAAAGGCCGGAATAATTCAGCTGTCAATTACAAAATACTACAGGCATTTGCCGAAAATGCTACTCATTCTTGAATGGGAAATGCTAAACCAAGTCTTACACGGGCTTATAGTTGCTTCCCACATGCTCCTCTGGAGAGGTCATTGTTTCCATCTTATTTTTAATGGGCTATCAGAATAACAAGTATCAATTGTTTCTCAAGCCAGGGAAATTGATCTAGCTAAACAAATTTGAGGAAGGGGAGTATGTTCAGAAATTCCAGTGACTTACGCCTTGAAGTCCTGGACAGAACAGATTGAAATGAACACATGTGGCTGAGGACCAACCTTCTCTAGTTAGTCCATTGGCATCTGTTTCTGTATTGACAGCTCCCAGAAAATCCAGAACTGTCAACAGCACCTTTGAGACAAGGGTCAGGGCAATGTACTTCTTTCTCAATAAAATTAATATTTTAAAAAAATTAACTCTTAAGAATCCCCACCCTAGGAGTTGCAGGTGCACAGGCCGTGACTGCGGACCTGTGACCGAGCATCCGAGGCAGTGAACTCTTCAAGTCTGCAGTAAAAAAAATGGCCTCCAATAAGACTACATTGCAAAAAAATGGGAAAGAAACAAAATGGAAAAAGTAAAAAAGTTTAGGAAGCAGAACCTGAAGAGTTTGTGGTAGAGAAAGTACTGGACTGATGTGTAGTGAATGGGAAGGTGGAGTGTTTTCTGAAGTGGAAAGGATTTGCAGATGCTGACAATACATGGGAACCTGAAGGAAATTTGGATTATCCAGAGCTAGTTGAAGCATTTCTTAATTCGCAAAAAGCTGGTAAAGAACAAGATGGTACAAAAAGAAACTCCTTATCTGACAGTGAATCTGATGACAGCAAGTCAAAGAAAAAAAAGAGATACTGCTGACAAACCGAGAGGTTTTGCTAGAGGTCTTGATCCCAAATGAATAATTGGCACCACAGATAGTAGCAGAGAATTGATGTTTCTCATGAAATGGAAAGAGTCAGGTGAGGCTGACTTGGTGCTGGAAAAAGAGGCAAATGTGAAATGTCCTCAAATCGTCATTGCTTTTTATGAAGGGAGACTAACTAGGCATTCTTGTCCAGAAGATGAAGCTCAATAACTTACATATCTTGGTTTTGATTTACTAGCGTGGAAAAAAAACATGCTAATGAAAATCAAGTTTAATATGTCAGTTTTAAAAGTAGTATTTGGGTATTTGGGGGAGTGGTTGGGTTTTGTTTTGCATCTATAGCACTGGTTACTTTGAGCAAATAAAGCTTTTGTAGTTGCTTCCTTTATCAAAAATGAGCATTTGGCAGCCTGATACACTTCCTTTGTTTCTCTAAGTGTTGGGGGGAGTTGTCCATAGTCCAACTCATATTTTAGCTCATATGCTTAAGGACCATTCTGAGTTTTGTGTATGTGTATAAATAAAATTCTTATGTAAGTAGTTTTTGTTTTTTTTTAAACATTCACCATGAGAGATAACCTCATGTTTGAGACACCATCATTCTGAGCAACCTAAGAAATCACTTCCAGTTAAATAGAAAATTTTCCTGAAGCCATGACCTTTTAATTTAAATAGATGGTTTTTTGGTTAACTGGACAGTTTAAAGTAGGTATTTTCAAAGCAGCCATATCAGAATCTGTATCTGTCTTTAGTCACAAAAATGCAATTTACTTCCAAAACTTCTCCCCCGCAAAAAAGTCTTTATCTAACTGGGCATGATGAAGCATACCTGCAAACCCAGCTCTTGGGAGGCTGAAGCAGGAGAATCCTGGGCGTTCAGGGCTAGCCTGGGCTACAAAGTGAGCGCAAGGCCAGTCTGAACTGCAGAGTGAGACCGTGTCTCAAAAAGAGAAAAAAAAAAAATTCTTGTCTCTACCAACAACTTCCCCACCTGCATATGTTAGCAAGTCAAAGCTTGGTTTGTTTGAATTCAGTAAGAAAGACTTAAAGGTAACATTAGAAGTTTCTCAAGACTCATTACTTCACAGCAAGTTGAAATCTGCGCTCAAAAGTCAGGATTCGTATGTGTCTTAGGACTTGGATCTCAGAAACCTACTGAGTGGCTGGAGATGTTCTCGGTTTAGGACCTAGAATAAATGAGTGGACAAATTTGTAATCTAAACTACTGACCTGCATGTTATTTCTTGACCCCAACTTGTTCCTTACATGTAGGCTCAATCTTTTCATTATTTTGGTTACTGGTTTCAGCAGAAGCCAGGAAAACAACTTTGTAGTAGTCAGAATGTTATCCTAATGTATATTGTTTACTTTATTGTAAATAATGGTGAGCAGTGGTCAATACACAGTTTTATATTCCTTTAAAAAAAATAAAAAGGAATCCTCACCCTGTGATCAGATTAGCAGATAGGGTCTGTTGAGAGCAGACAATGACATCTCCATATTCCAAGCAGCTAGAATCTCATACAATCTTAGGAGGAATGGGAGCTCTGAGATAGGATGTGAAGGCTTTGGCCTCTCCCTCTGCCAGAGGGAAGAGGGGATCGTTTGTCTTTTCTTGGACTGATATCCTAGGGATGAGCAGAGCCTTCCAGAAATTGAAATGTTATAGCAAACAGCTATGAGTGTATTGGAACTGGTAGGAAACTTAATAAATAAAAATGTCTAGAAAGTTATATATTAAGACAGAACCATCTTCAAGGTATTCAGCCTTCCAAGAAGATGCATTTAAAAAAACTGATAACCATTACTGCAAACAAATGTAAGTGTTTCAAGCTTAATTCCTCTTGTTTGAGATTCTACATGACACTACTTCTTGCATCTTAGTAAGGAGTTTGGATTTTATTCAAAAAGAAAACTATACCCATCATGTTTGCCACTCAACATGCCAAAAATGTGTCACTGAGTTTAATTTCTGTAGCTCATATTATGAAAACCTCAAGTGTATTGGATTTGTATCTCCAGCATTTCTAGTCCAATGCGCCTTGAAATAGTCCTGAGCCATAGAAGATCAATTCAACAAAATTTTTTTAAATTTTTGGTACCGGGGATCAAACTTGAGATCTCACTTGGCAGGCAGATGCGTACAGCATGGAGCTATCTGTGCAGCCCCAAGTCAATTAAAATTTTAAGCAGGTATGTGACACTGTTGCTTTGGTGAGATCTGGAAGAAGGCAAGGCTGGGGAAGGACGCTTTGTCAGGAGAGAAACACTTTAGCCAGGGACACAGGTAACAAGTCAGAATGCCTTAAGACTGGCAAATAGGGAGAGAGAGAGAGATCTGATAGGTACTTAGAATCGTAGGAGGTCAGACTAATTAAATGTTGAGGAAGAATAAATGTAGCTAGGCTCCTGATTTTTGAAAACTAGTGGGTGGTTGTGCCATTAACTAAAAAGTCAGAAATAAACTGTTTTCGAGGATGAGAAAAATGTGTGTTCAGCTCCGTGCACGCTGCACTAGGTCATCACTTTCACCCCATGAGCAAGTCGGTGGACCTGGTTCATAGGTGTGGTGGGAACTCTTAGGTGGGTGGTTAGAACTAAAATCTGCCCCAGAGTTGCATATGTGCAGAGGTGGGTTCTGGGGAGAAGATTTGTTCGTAGTCGCCATCGCCATCCCTGTACAATCTGCTGGTGAGTTCCTAGTAGATGTGATGGTGGAAGGGGAACTTGGCTGGTGGACATGGCTCGCTGGGAGAACGACCTGGAAGGTGACACTGCTGACCCCGGCTCCGCCACTGCCCTCTGCTTCCTGATGGCCAAGCGCTGCACACCTCTCCCCCACACGGCCCTGCTGCCATGCTCTTTCCACTTTGGCACCAGTTTACTTCGAACTGAACCCTCTGAAACTGAGCCAACATAAGCTTTCCCCTCTTAAATTGTGGGTGTTGGGCACTTTGTCCCAGGGACAGAAAACTGACTGCCACAAGAGCAATTATGTGAGGGAGCCCTCCATGGGCCTCCTTTTCTAATACTCAGAATTTATGCAATGCCCTCTTCCTTGAGTAATTTGCTTCTCACTAACAGAATATCTAGATATTGAGCTGTCTCTTCCATGACTAGGTTACGAAAGGTTGTGAATCCTGTCTTGCAAGTCCAGCTCTCCGCTCTCGCAGCTCAGGCTTTGATGTAGCAGACTGTCGTGCTGGCGAGGCCCACATGCCAAGGCATTCAGGGTGGCCTTCCGCCAGCAATCAGCCAGGAGCAGGCTTGAGTCCAGGGCCTGCAGAAACAGAATTACTTTCACCATCTCTGAAGGAGACTTTCCTACCGAAATTTCATGCTCTGTTGTACCCCAGTGATGGTGAGCCTTTCAGAGCTGTCAACGGTAACAGCCCGCTACAGCGCCTGTGTCATAACTTCGCCACCACTGGAGAGGGCTTAGGCTCACATCACACGTAGCCTTGAAAGAGAATGGAAGCAAAGACCCTAGTGAAAAATATGCCTGCATTCCTGACCCAAGTAAACTAAATCATTGGCAAGTGCCGGTTTACATCACTGAATGCTTGAGAAATCTGTTATGCCGTGACAGATAATGAATGCAGGAGCCCTGCGATGGAGGGATCTGTGGCTGAAACGTACGCAGAATATACGCCATGCGTGAGGAAGCCCCCGAGAGGATGTGTAGAGAGAGGAAGGAAAACTGGTACAGAAGCTGTAGGAGTAACACAATTTAACAAAGAGATGAAAGACTGGAACCCTGCAAAGAAAACCTCAGAGAAGTTGTTCAAACATCAGAAAACCAGGAATTGCAGAGCTAAGGCATGATCAAGTATTAAATGCTGAAATAAAGACTGAGAACCATTTTCTGTAAGGTGAATTTCACTTACTGTGGTGTGAACAGTTTCAAAGATACAACCTGGAAGAAGGCAGATTTTAACAGATTGAAAAGAAAATACAAGGCATGAGGATAAAAGAATCTTCTTGGTAAGAATTCAGCTGTTGAAAGAAGGAACAAGTAAAGTTCTATTTGAATAGGTGAAATGGTTTTGTGCGAAGAAAGCCTTCGCATATTTATTTGATAAGGTCATGAGAACTTTCATTACACATTCTGTTGTTTATACTACAGCCATTTTATATATTAAAAAATGAAAGCCATGGCTTAGTTGGTGATTCATAAACTTCCTGCACCTTTGAAGAGCCCTACAGGTCCATTTGCATTTATATAATAAAACACAGCATGTTTCCCATATATTGTGCCGCAAACATTTCTTAATGGTGTTGTCCAACTTGTGTGCTCTAAATCATCTATTTCCTATTTGCTGGGCCTCTAGGTTGTTTCCAACTTTTTATAACTCTAAATAATTCTGTGATTAATTACACAAACTTGCTCCAAAACAAAAACAGAGAAACTTCCTATAAAAGATGTTTTCAGAATGATTTTTAATGCCAGTACTCCTCAGGCTAAAGGCCTCTGAAGTTACTTCAATAAAAATTCATGCAAAAGCTGCTGGGTCTCCTTCTTTATTCTTATATTATCCCAAACTACAAAAGCCTAGCAAGTAGATAGTTGAAGTAAACAGTCAGCACTCAAGTGCCTGGACTAAACTGAAGCTCTCTGGGAACCCAACTATGTTCTGTGAACTCACTCTAGGTTGATGTATTTCTCCTAAAATCCTGAGGGCTATGAAAGACAGCAGGGAAGACTTCGATCATCTTTCTCTTTCTATTTATTTATTTTTAATCCGAAGGAATGTTGTCCTCCTTGCTATGGCATCCAAGGAAAATAAGTTATTCTCCCTTCAACAGCTCAGTGTACTGGCAGAAAATATCTTGTATTTGAGTTTATAGAAATTGTTAAAAAGCTGCTAAGCTTCACTTACAGAACCCTTGCTACAAATTGCTGTCACAGTTCTAGTTAGTCTCTTGTGGCGAGGAAAAGCTGAAATCCAACATGCTTAAAAGAAAGCTTTGCATCCCTTTCTCTCAGCCTCCTGTGTGACTTGATGTCTTTCTAAGCTGAGACGGACCCCTGTGATGGTCTGGGCGTGTTCTGTCCTCATGGGAGCTCATGTTGAGGGGTGGCCCTCTGTGCAGCAGCGTTGATATTGTGGAGCAGAGGAAGCCGATCGGTCCTAGGGGTGGGGGATCATGAGTGGATGGATGACTTCCCGCAATGAGTGAGTTCCTGCCCCAGCATGACTAGATTAGTGAGCACAAGAGTAGGTGGTTAAAAATGAGCCCATTCCTCTGTCTCTTTCAGATCCACCTGCCTGCTTTCTAGTCTCCACCATGTGGAAGCAGGACAGAACCCTCAGCCCAAGCTGATATTTTTAAATTCTCTTTTCTTTATAAGTTACCTCAAATAGAAAATGGACCAATCCTTGTTTTATTTATCATATTTTAAGATGCTGAAGGTGTATTATTTTACCTTGGGATTTGTGCACATACAAAGATGAAAAGGAAGAACAAGAAAGAATCAGGGCCTGAAAAAATCAACATGACCCAGGGGAAGTCACAGGAGGGACATTCAGAAGCCTGTATAAGTGGTTACGAGGTACTGCTCTAGAAAAGTCTGTGTTCAAGTCCCAGGTAAGTGTATGAGCTCTGTGCTTGGCAAAAGTTACCTGACTAGTCCTATTCCTTATCTATAAAACAGGATCTTTAGAAGGACTTAAACGAGACATTGGTTGTATAGAGCTACTGCATCAGCTGGTACGAAGGGAGACGTTGGTAAACAGTAGCTATTGTCACCATTATTAAGACAGAAACAGCTGGATGCAAATATAAAGCACACCTCACCCCTGGAACTGTCCCCTAGTGGAGCCGCTCCTGTGCCAGTCAAGGTGAGGACGAAGTGGTACAGGGGAGTGAAACTCCTGCCCTGACCTGGATGGGTTTGTGTTCTCTAAAACCAAAGAATGAATTTTAGGAATAAACAGAGCTTGACGGTAGAATATTTATCGGGCAAGAAAGCTTCTGTCTGAAAGGGACGGAAGGGGGACCTAAGCAGGTTGTCCAGAAAGCTGTCTCTTCCGGGTTATTCTCATAGGGCAAAAACATGCAGGGCTAAGGTGGAGAAAACGGGGACTCGCTTAGGTGGACATGAGGTAGGACAAAACTATGGTCAACTGATGGGACTATAAGCACCGTTGCTCGGGTAAAAGTGATTAAGTCCAGGACCAAACAGGGAAGCAAGTTACACAGCAAGCGGAGAACAGGACTTTATCTGGCAGCCAGCCAGTAGTAGTCAGATCAGTGATTTTTCCTGGCTTCCTCAGGGTGACGATCAGTCCCGGATGCTAATCTTTAGGGAGGTCAGCATTTGTTTGATGTTTGGTCTTTAGGTCTGGCCCACAGCAGGGGCATCCATTCCTCTTGCAGTTGCAACATATCTTGTCCTCCCTGCTATCTCCCTGAGGGCCTGGCCCTGACTGCCTATAATAGTTCTCTGTAACTCAGCCGCCTGCAACAGTAGCAGTGAGCTTCAACAGGAGGGCCTGCGGAACGGCACCAAGTGCTTCCTGTGGCTGATAGCGCAGGCGATGCAACTGGCCCGGGTGCGGAAGCTCGCTCTGGGCGTAGGAGTCTGGGGTTCTCCTGATCAGTCTTCCTTCTAGAGCTCACGATAGCAGGACTGCACCCCAGCTTCAGAGCAACCAAGAAGGAGCAGCAGCCAAGGCAGCCACGAAGGCTTCAGGAATAAATGAGGAGCTCAGTCTCCAAACAGGGGCGATCTTCCAGCGGATTACGACTCAATCCTGTTATTTAATTGGTACAGCTCCCTAAACTCTACCAGCCAAGCCTCTTCAATGGTTCTACCCTGCTTGGAAGTGAAGGGGAACAGCAAAACTATCTGAACTTTGGGATAGCTGTGGAGTGGGAGGAAAGCTACCTGTATCCACAGAAGGTTATGGCATGGGGCTTTATAAGCTTCAGTGAGCCTGCTGAAATTTTATACAAAATGTAGGAATAAGGACACTTCTCTTGGGAAAAGAACCATAGTGTGCATCTGTCTCAGAAGGGCCCATTAACTACAGGATCGATGCTTTCAACAAATGCATTTATAAAAGTACAAATACCATATTTACCTTCTTATTCTTTTCATGACAAGATGTTTGATAAGCCAGAAGGTGTGGTCATATTTTGGGGCAGGACTTTCTCAAATACATGAGTCTACCATTATTCCTGTACTTTCCCATTATTTTAAATGAAAATTTATTGCAATTTCTTGTCCACAAATGAGTCCTCTCATGCAAATTATAGCTGTGTATTTAATAAATTATATGTTTTTAAAATATAGGTCAGTGGGTAGGAGTCACCACTCACTGAAAAGAGCAGGCTCAGTCTGTCATCCCGAAACTAAAGGTTGTCATCTTTCTGTGTCACTGTCGCTACTCTCTCCCATCCTCATGGTTGCACATGCATTTTACTTCTGTTATTGGCTCGTGAAGGCTGAGCTCAAGGTGCCACGCATGTGTGGGAGGTTGGTAGAGTCAGATCAGCCCACATAAATCCCTCCTTCCCTGTAGTCTGCAACAATTATTTTGGTGCTAGGAAAGCATGCAAGGGAATGAGTACATTGTTGACCCAGCACTTTCAACTTTAGCACTTTAGATACTCCTTCTGCTATGTATCACCCAAGTCCTGGTCTTGGCAATTCCTTCTGCAGTCTCTCTTCCCTCGTCGCTGGCTCTCTACTGGTCACGTACTGAAGGACTGGTTCCCACAGCCAGTTAGGGCTACGCCTATATTTAGCTTCCCCAAATTTCCTAAAGCATTTAATAATCAATGTCATCCCAAAATTTCTTAAAGCATTTAATGATCAATATCAGTGACAATTTTCTCTTAGAGTGCAGCTAGTGCACACATGAAATCAGGCAAAAGTACAGGCATTCTGCGTTTCCATGAGGTGCCCTGTTACAAGTTTGCTGACTGCTGTCCAACGAGTCAACCAGAAGACAAGCTCACGCTTATCTCTAAATCTTATCTGTGAAAATGACAGGCAGTATCTTTATACATCTTAGTGAAAAATCACAAGCTTGGTTTTTAAAAGCCTACTTTCACTTTCATGTAGCAGCAAGGCTAGAGACACAGAAACTGAAATTACATTCAAGCAGTAACAAGGAAAGCACACACTGTCGAAGTCCTTGCAGTGACAGCAGCCATTGCTACACCTCTAATCGGTGTTTGCTTCTTTGTCAGCATGTGGCCAAAGTTCAAGTGCATGTGGCAGACGCCAGGAGGCGCAGGAAGCCAGACTTTGAACATAGTACAGTTTGGAGTACCACCCTCCCCCCATACAAAATGGGACTAGACACTAAACAACGAGATGTAAAATGTCGAGGTGAACTTTCCACATATGCAGCCAATATGCCTGATGAAGCTGCTCAGGTAAGAGGTGCTCTAAGGTGACCTAGGACAGCTGCATTTGGAAGATGTGGCAGAGATTCCATCACTATCCAGCTGTGTGACCTCGCATGTGCACACTCTACAAGTGTGCTCTTTATTTGTGCAAAGAGGAAGGGAACCCGTAGGATCTTTCTGGCCCTTTTGAGAGCCAAACGACTTTGCAGTTTAGAGCGCTGACTACTTGCTTTGCCAGGAACACCACTCCTAACTAATGCTTACTCAGCACAGAGGTTTCATACCATTTGGAAATACCCAAAGGGCTGTGCAAATCTGGGCCACTAATACTCCACTCAGGAAGCCCTACTGCTCACCGGAGAATGCTCATTAACCAGACGCAAAATACAGACTGTAGGAAACAGCTCAGGGGCCGGGGAGATGGCTCAGTAGCCTGAGTTCAATCACCAGTTCCACAAAAAAAAAAAAAAAAAAAAAAAACAGTTCAATCAATACACAGTTTTCATCAAAATTCTGTTTTCCTCCGTGACCTCTCATCTATCAAATATCCAAGGAAGACTGTAGAGTTCACTAAGCATTCTCATAGAGGTTAATGGCGGTTTCATTCTGGATTAGAAAATCTCAAATATCTTTTCTTTAAGAAATATTTTCTTAGGTGACAGAGTGGGTCTGACAGAAGGAGTTAAAGGTACAATGTCTCTTAAGCATGCATTAAAATGCTGTCATAGACATCCCCAGCATTTTTATAAAAACTTTTAAAATAAAGCTATGTCACATAAATTTCAAAAGTACAACATCTGTGTGTATGAAATGACGAGCAAATTCCATTATCTGACAGTTTAAACATCACTCTCAAAAATGTTATGTCACTGAGTACCTGGGGAAAAACAGGCCAGGGGTTGATAGACGGTATTTAAAAATCAAGAGTGTAGACTGGGTGTGGTGGCGTGCACCTGTAATCCCAGCATTTGGGAGGCTGAAAACAGAATTACTGCAGAGTCGGATCTGTATAGTGAGACCTTGTAGACCCTGTACTAAATACATAAAAAATAAAATAAAAATCAAGAGTATTTTTAATTTAATTTATTTATGTATTTATTTTTTGAGGAACTGGGGATCAAACTCAGAACCTTGTGCTTGCCAGGCAGGCGCTTAAGCCACTGAACTAACTCCCAGGCCCAGGTGTTCTTAATTTTAAAAGCGAAAAAACTTCATAGAAATGTATTTGGCCGCTTAGGGAATTGCTCTTAGGCACAGGGCAGGTCTGTGACTCACCACCCCCTCTCCTGGCCGAGGACGCGCGCCCTACAACCTCGGAATCGGCGTGGCCGCCAGCGCTATGCTTTCGATCGCGCACTCGTCCGAGCCTCTGAGGATGCGGAAGTAGCCGTTCTCGCCCCAGCTGCTGCCCCAGCTGTTCTTCACAGTCCAGTAATCCCGCCCGCTGACCGGGTCCGTGCCGTAGCCCACGAGCAGCACGGCGTGATTCGTCAGCTCGAAGGGGTTGAAAGGGTCTTTCAGCCCAGTGTGCTGATAGACCCCTTTGCGGTAGTGCAGAAAATCATCGTAGACTTCAAAAGCCACGGCCAGGGGCCCGTGCTGGACCAGCTCTAGCTTCATCAGGGCTTCATTGCAGCCCCCATAAAAGCCTCCCACGTAGTGGTACTCGGAGGTGTAGTAACGCACACAGTCCTTTTTCACTTTGCAGGGAGTGTCGGTGCCTGTGTAGGCGAAGCAGGCTTCTTCTACCAGCCCAAAATCCTGGGCATACTTTCCCGCGATGAGGTATGGGAAACCACCTTCACAGCCTGGGGAAGATCAGACAAGAGGAGAAGCCGGCACGCAACGGCATGTTAGAGAGGAGCACACCAGAAATCGAACCACGTTCTACGTTTTTGCTCTCTGACCCACTAGTTTTTATTTGTCACCCCGGCAAGCTGTCCTCAGCCCACAGGCCACGTCTCTGATCCCCCTGACTGCTACCTGCCTAACCATCGTCTCACCCTACCTGCTGAACGGATATTTATTTACACCTAAGCTGGAAGGCCACTGGGACATAGGGCTTAAGTGGGGACACTTGGAAGCCTGTGCAGGTTCAAGTCCAAAGCTGTGTGAAGAATGTAACTGCTCTGTACCTCTGTTTACTTATCTATAGAAAATGAATAGTGATAGTACCTTCCTCAGGGGATAAACTCACTACTTCATGCAAAACCCAAAATTTAGCGGTTACGACCACCGCGACATAACCAGACACACACCTCCGCTCCTCCTCAAGTACATCTTCCCTGGCAATCTCTTGCCAAAAGTCACATTTCCTTGGGAGACCCAAGTCTATGAGGTACATCCATAATCTTGTAATTTTTAAATCTCTGTTCCCCTCATCATCACAGCTCCCTCACCCTTACATCTTTCCCTTAGCTGTAAGCTTGATGACGATTAGGGCCACCGTGGTAAGGCAGGAGAAGCCTAGCAGGCCCACGGCTGGTTTGTGGTAAATATTTCGGAAAGCACAAAAGGCTCACTGCTAACTAATCATTTGACAGTGGTTTCAGCGGAGAGCTAGGAAATTTCCCAGTGGCCAAATCTAGGGTTGACAATGAAAACTTTGAAAGAGTAGTGTTTCTCTCTGAATTGGTTAAATAGTTATAGCTGGCCTTCTTACATACGTGTGGTGGCTCTGGAAGCCTGTGTACAGAATTTTAAAAAGAAAGCAGTATTAGTATGGTGTGAGAATGGGATTGAAAACGAAGTTCTAATGATTTCAAGTTGAACCACCTTCCAAATACTATGAATCTTCCTTTGCCTCGATGGGCACAACACCTTCTCGTGGCTCTGAGCACTGTTAGCTAGCATCTGTAAGAGGCAGCTCTCACCTAATGCATAACTGCAGACACTTTGCTGGACGATGCACTAATTTCCAGGAGAAACCATCCGTCGGCGAGTGACAAGGCCAGAGCTGCAGTGCGCCCAGGTTTTCCACTGCAGAAACTGCTCTCTGACTGCAGCGACCTTTGGCTTTGCTACTGGTAGCCAGCTATCAATGGGTAAGTAGCTTGTAAAATAATGCTGAAATATAATAACACTTACCTTGAGAGTACTGGCTACAGGATACAATCTCCTGAGGACTCAAGATTGGGGTCTGAGTATTGTTGGTTAATATGCGGATTCTTGCTTCTAACATACCCACCGAAGCAAATGAGTAGCAGCTCCCACAAGATTCTGGAGATGGAAAAGAAATATAGATATATTCCAAGAGACAGCTAATAAACCATACAGAAAGCTGAGTGGATATGATACGGTCATGTAGTGAATGTTGTTGTTGTAAGGTTAATCACAATGTCAGTAGAATAGGCAATAACAAATACTATGTCTGAGATCCACTTGACATATTCTTGATGATGATTAAAAGATTTATGTCTACAAAATTCTAAGCCTCCAGGTTGAACAGAAGCTGTGGACAGATGTGTGAGCTGAGCGCTCAAAGATCGGGATTATAATGAGATATTTATGTCCCCCGAAACTCATGCTGAAATCCCAGCCCACAATTACAGTGTCGAGAGGGACGAGTAGGACTAGTGAGGACCTTAAGCGAACCACCAGGGAGCCGCCGTATCCCTTCCAAAGGGTGAGGTCACAGCAGAGGGCAGTCCAAGGGAGCACGGAGGTAGATTTTCAGCAGATGCCAAGGACTGGTGGCACCTTGAGCTTGAACCTCCTGCCTTCCCAAAGTGCGAGAAATACATTTCTTCTGTCTCTATAAGCTACTCTGTTTGACATTATCTTAAACACACAACTTGAACAAACTAATACAAAAGGCAGTTTTAAAGTACAACATTGGGCACAACTAATCCTGAGAACAGCATTGGTGTGGCTGTGTTTTGGAGTGCGAGATTTAACATGCACTTTCCTAGGACAGCCTAGGAAAGGTGAAAGAAGCTTGTGGTTTTTTGAGACTGGGAATCAAACTCAGGACCTTGCACTTGCCAGGCAGGCACTGAGCCTCTGAGCTATCTCCCCAGCCCCCAAAGAGAAATTATGCCGATGAACATCATATGTTGGGTAGGCAGTGAGACGGTAGGGACAGTCAGAACATGGAAAGTAGTTGGGGAGAAGTCAAGTCTATCTATATTAAATACCTTCCTGCCCTTTCAAGGACAAACTCAAGTATCTGCTAGAAATACAGCTGCTATTCAAGAAAGGAGAAAAGGCTCTACTGGATCATATGAATTCTTCTATGCTTCCCCCCCCCCAATCTGTGTAAAAGAAATATGTATGAGAAAATATGGGCAACAAAACAGGGACTTCTGCTTCTTAACAGATTTTGAAAGAATACAGAATGTAATACTGTTTAATATCCATTATTTTACCTCTTGTCTATTATTTTCCTTCTTTCACTTAAAAATTTTTTTTAATGCATTTGGTACAGGGTCTCACTACACAGCTCAAACTCATAGTGATCCTCCTGTCTTGACCTCTCCAGCTTTGGGGGTGTGTGTGCCACTACACCCATTCTCTGTGGCCAGTTCAGCAAGCCTGGGGTGGGGCCTGCCAGCATGTGGTGCTGGGGATCAAACCTGGGTCCCTGCGCTTGCCTAAGCAGGTGCTTAGTCCATTGAGCTATCTCACTGGCCTACTTCTTTCATTTCTGTCACTGACACAAAATCTACCTGGAAAGATGTTTGTAGCAAACCCCAGATAAATCCCACTATGCGCAAATAACATGTTATTAAATGTATTAATATTATTATTACCAAATTATTTAACTGTTTTGAATTGTGAATATCGCTTATGAATTCCCTTGTGAGCAGTCAGTTATATAACTCAAATGACTCATTCTACACAGAAGAAATATCTGTAGTAAATCTCAATTGAGTGATTTAGCAACTACCCTCATTACAGAGAACCGTACTCTAAGGTATTATGCATTCAAAACACTATTAGGACTCCTTTTCCCCCATCTCCCGATAATGACTTGTGTCCTAAGAGGCAAATGAAAGCCAGGACGTTTTATAATTAGACACGAACATCCGAAACACTATTTGAAATACTTAAATTGCTTTCCTCAAAGGGAAGTGTGCATTTTTTCAGTGTTCAAAGGAAATATGCTTTGTTTATCTTGCTGCCTAGCACCATGAAGAAATAATACTTGGCGGAAGGGAGTCAAGGAATGAATTATAGATCCATATTTATACCTGGGAAATAAAATAAATTGAAAGGAAACACTCAACCTAGTTCTAGAGTCCTGATTTCCTATTAAATGCTCTCATTCCTGATGATCCTCCAAATTAGCTCACTAAAAAATATCTCAGACCTCTCCATGTCATGTGCTTGTTTGATGAGGACCATCTCAGTCATGAAGATTACAAAAGAGACCCCTGTAAGGGCCCTGAAATCCATCCACCATGCAACTCAGCCTCAGTAATGGTCATGGGGTAACTGAGGCATGGAAAGAAGAAATGGCCCACCCAAGGTCACGCAGCGAGTGACAGATGGCCGGGAGCCTTACTGTCTCCTCCAGCAGGATTAGTGTCCCTTATAGCTTATACGTCTGTCTCTACTTAAAGCACTTTCAGATTTTCTTTTCCATGTCATGTAGTCACTGAATAGAAAGAAACTCAGACTTTTTGTTTTTCAGACAATTCAGATATTACTACATTTGGGACTTCGCTTACATATGACAGGATGTCAGAGTGCTAGATAAGGGAACAAAGGGCCAGAGCCATTGTTCCCTTCCTAGAAACCAAAGTCCTACACAAGCACAGACTTGCGCTCCGAGAAAGTCTGGAAAGGGTCCTGCGTGGCTGCCCTGCCTCCTTAGCGTCCTGCTTTCTCCGCAGCCCTAATTGTTGGGGCGCATCATGAGGCCCTCATTATCTGGCCAACGGGCACTAGGGAAGGGGCCCTAAGATAGCCAAGGCTCCGAATGCTCTTTGTTAAAGAGAAATCACAGGAAGGGGAAATAAGGCAGCCTTCCTCAAGCAGACAGCCAGCTCTCCAGGTCCTGAGAGCCTCATGTAAAAGGCAGGGCTTGGCGGCACACACCCAAAGGAATGCTATCAGCGCGATGAGGCCGCACACAGGCCCAGGCTGCGGTCCAGCTGCGAGCAGCCATTGCAAGGGGCCGCCTGGTCCTGGCAGCCCGCACACAGTGAGACCTGGTCTCAAAAATGCAAAACAAAACTACCTCACCAAGATCAAACAGAAAGGAGCATTATCCAGTAAGAAGATTATGATGCAATAAAAATACCTCAATTTATGCTTTCTTTTTCTCTTCTTTCACTGTGTGACCCAAGAGAAGTCATGGTTACTTTTGGGAATTAATTTTTATCTTGTGTTTAGTATGGCTTAGGTGGAGCTGATAATTTAAAATCTCTTCCTTTCTACTCAAATAAATAGTATTTAACACCAAATTTTATATATTTTTTTAATGTATTTTGTACAGGGTCTCACTATACAGTTTGGACTTGTAGGGATTCTCCTGTTTTCAGCCACCCCAACCCTGGGATTAGAGTGGTGCACCATCATGCCCAGACTTGGTCTCAGGCTCTGTGTGCCGTGGTAGCAGGGCCGGTGTGGCACGTGAGACCGGGGATTGAGCCCTGGTCCCTGTGCTTGCCAAAGCAGGTGCTTAGTCCATTGAGCTACTGCGCCAGCCCATGATTTTATTTTATTTTTTATTCATTTATTTATTAGCCCATGATTTTAAGTATTCGGAAAACATGCTGCATTTTCTAGGTTAATGTGGCCCATCAGGACCACTCCTGTCTCACACACATTAAGTGAAGACAGCACTGCACAAGCAGAGCAGACGGTCACCTCCTCCAGTTTCCTAGCGCCGCTCCTTCGCACAGCACTAAGTGCTTCCAGCAGCAAGACTTGCTCCTACGGCTGTTGTCAGGCATAGAGGTGAAAGTCCATGTGTCCCTCCAACTTTGTTTTCTTTCATCTTGATTTACTTTTTACAGAGAAGTTGTACAAACCTTAACTGTGGCTGATTCACAATAATATAGGACAGTGGTATTTTTAAAATTAGTGGAAATTTTCAAGTAATGCAACTGATAGGAAAAGAAAAGAAGTATCCTTTCCCAATCTACAGTACAAACAAAAACAGAAAGGAAGTCAAAAGGGGGAACATTTTAAATATGTTTTCTCAAGTACCTGACATGATAGCACAATTCCAGGCAACTAATCCATCAAAGCTTTCTGCTTTGAAATTGCCATTTGTTTGTGCAAATCATATTTATAACACTGAGAAAAGGAAGCATTGGAGACAATAACAGCTTTTACCCAGGTATAAAAAAACAGGGTCAAAGAATTCTGCTTTAGAAAGTCTAATTTCCTTCCCCTCAATTATTGCTTCATATCATTTGTTAATCTCTCTTTTAAAAAGAAGGGAATCGAATTAAACTTTTCCTTCTAACCTGGCCCATTCACTCCCTGAATTTTAAAAACTCTTCATTAAAGGAGTTGTCACATTGTACTTTAAGGTTTTACTTGAAAATCTTGCTAAATTGTAAATTTCTAGGACAAGGACCAGATCACATTCGTCTTTATACCCTCTGCCATTATCAAAACATTCTGACTTTGATGAAACACTGTAGAGGCAACAACAGAAGCAGAAATGAGTCACCAGTAACTCACATGACGGAGCCCTGACGTGCCAGGCCTTCCATTGATAAGTTAAGACAGGATTTGTATCACGACCTTTCTCTTCCCAAATAAGCACAGTGGATGTGTTCAGTGGATATGTTCAATGATGGCGTGAATTTCAATCTTCTCTTACTACTAACCTGTTATTTTCACTTGCTCTTTATTCCTCAATTACATTCACATTCTTGTCACTTCTAATCTCACCTTTTCAAAGGCGTCTCCAAGAAATACAGAAAGAGGGACTGACTCCATGGTCTATACTTCCCTACTCCTAGAACTGGCAGAAAGGCAAAGGGATGTGATAGCTGGGGTCGGAGGAGGGCAGGAGCCTGGGGACCAACCAGCTGCTAGCCCTGCAGAAGCACCACACCCTGAATCCACAAGAACTGGAGCTTAGAAGAGCAGGTGATGAAAGGCCAGAGTAGAGGAGGTAGACAGAAGTACATTTTTGGAAAGAAGCATAATTTATCTTCTCGCATTAAAAACTTATAATCCTTCCCAAATACATTAGAGAGTTTCCATATAGCAAATGCTAGGCAACTATTTTTTTTTAATAGAAACTCATCAAGCATGTAAACCATTCTTTTGCTTTTTTTCTTCTTCCTCCTCCTCCTTCTCCCCCCTCCTCTCCTTCTCCTTCCCCTCACATCCCCCTCCTCCTCCCTCTCCCTTTCCTCTTCCTCCTCTTCCATCATCTTCTTCTCTTTGGTGGTACCAGGAATCAAACTCAGAACCCTGCACTTATGCCTCTGAGCTATCTCCCCAGCCCCTAAACTATTCTTTTTAGATAGAATAGAGAAATAAATCTGAATACAGGTTGAGTATTCCTTATCACAAATGCATGGTACCAGAAATTTTTCATACTTTGGAGTTTTTGGGTTTTGGAATATGTACACAGATTTCTACTAATTAAATATCACTAACTAAAAAAGTCAGAAATCCAAAACCTCAAAACTTTTTCAACATGACACTTCGGAATCACACAAATGATTCTCCAAGTAAGTGTTGGCTAAAACTAAGATAATTTGCTAACAAGTAAAGGTAAAGAAGTTCAAGTCATACTTATCAAATTTCTGAAAGTAAGTGACAGAATTCAATTCTTAGCAAT
>NW_004524639.1:680498-685992 GCF_000260255.1 Octodon degus
GAGCAAAGTAACTAACACAGTGTTTATTACACAGCAATAGTTTCCATTAAGCATTCCTTTTCCAGCATCCAGTCGCCTTTCCTTTCAAATCACACTGACTTCGTTTAGCACTGTGATGGATCTTGCCAAGTGCCTGAGTAGCTGCACTTTCGTATTTGCTCTTGGCAGATTTTGACCAAGAAAGAAGATAGGAGGATTTGCAAATAGCACATAAAAGAGGACAGAGAATATGTAGGACTTACTTGCACAAATGTGACTCAGAAGACAGTGGGTTGGTTATAAAAGCCAAGCTGACAAAGGAAAGCAAAGGTCACAGGATAAGGCAGGCAGGCTCACGCCACAAACGACAGCTAAAATTGCTCCTTCATTAGAGAGTGAGGTGCTGTAGGGCATGGCAGAAGGCAAGACACACAGAGGAGGGTTGGCTGGGCTCATGGGACGAGGGCACGACTTCTGCAAATGCAAAGGTTATTCTACAAGCAACTGCATTTGTGCACAAGGTGCACACGTCCACACACACACACACACACACCCCATGTGCCCAATGTCATGTGCAGGAGCATCCACAAGAGCACAGCACTCTAGCTCTACAAGCAACTGTGCATTTGTGCATAAGGTGCACACGTCCACACACACACACACACACACACACACACCCCATGTGCCCAATGTCATGTGCAGGAGCATCCACAAGAGCACAGCACTCTAGCTCTGGACATCTTTCCGCGTCAGCCCACGCCAGCAGGCTGCACCTCTGCGCATCTGCTCTTTCATCTGAACTCCCTGATGTCCTCAGCTAGCATGCTCAAAGTTTTCTGCGACTTCTAATTTTAAAAACTACTTAGGAAGCAGCCTTGACCAACCAGCACCCACAGAAAACTCACTTTGTCTCTCTTCCTCCCTCCCTCACATCTCTCTCTCTTTTTCTTCTTTCAATTCATTCATTAGAAATATTTTATTTATCTATTTATTTTTTCATTTTAGGGAAGGGTGTGAAGGGTGTTCAGGGTCTCACTACTAGACCAGACTCATAGTGACAGGCTTTTTACAGCCTCCCAAGAGCTGGAATTGCAGGCATGCACCACCCCGCCTAGTCTCAAGTGCAGTCTCAGCATGTCCCAGGGGTGGGGCTGGCACCAGCAGGGTAGACCCAGGAATTGAACCCCTGACCTCTGCACCTGCTTGTAGGCACTTTAATCTGCTGAGCTATTTGGCCAGCCCTTAGGCCACTAGTTTTATGTTGTGGCAAAATGCATTCATTTTTGTCCCTGTAAACTATTTGCATTTCTTACTTTACTTACTACTGGCATGTCTCACCATTCCATTTTTCCACGAGTTACTCAGTGTGTGTCACCAGGCTCCACTTTAGTCAACAGCAAAGGTTTCTCCTGGTTTACCTCAGGCCCTCTGCACTGACTGCCTGCCCAGTGATGCCCTCTCCCACAGAGGTGACACATGTTGAAATTATAAAACAGTGTGAGATAAAGCCAACAAATAGACCCCAAATGAATTCACGAGGAGCACAATCTTTATAAGTGTATGGAATAGATGTACTGTGTAAAGAAACAATTATTCCCTGAAATATTAAATAAGCTGAGGACATTTGTCTGAAATTCTATGACACAGGCAGCCTTGGTCCCCAGGGAAGATAACGTTAGCACTCACACAGCGCAGACAATACCGTAATAGATATGATCATTAATACACACATGCCAAAAGGAAAAAGCCAAGAAAACAAAGCGCAGCTGAGAAGGAAGGCTAACTGCGGTGAGAGAGAAGAAATTAAGAGAGCTTACAGGATACTGAAGGGAGAACGAACATATTTTTAAGAAAACTATACATTGCTTGCTCTTTGTATTTTATCTCTAGATTCTTTAAGAATCTGGTAAAAATTCTGGATATGCGAAGATGCTGACAATAAACTTTGTCTACAATCTGAGCAGATTCAAAGGCCCTTAAACCTGAGATCAAAAAAATGCAAACTGAAACAAAAAGAATCTTTGAGAGCTCTCGTTACAACACAGGATTTTGCAACAGAACAAATATAGATACCTCAATGCTACTGAAAATCTGGCAACCAGATTGTACTATAAATATGTCCTTTGTCACTTGATTGTGTTTTAAAGTTTCTATGGAACTTTCATAGTAAAAGCGGCCCTTCACAACACTAACCCTTCTTCAAAACAAAGGCAGTGGAGAGGACGGAGAGCCCAACGAAGCACTTAAGTGGCCCATGGTAAAGGTGCAGAGTGGAAGGCTCCGCTCTTCCAAGGAGAAGCTAGCCTCCTAGAGTGAAACAGCAATACAACACGATGTGCTGGCCTCTAGAGGCTCCTTCGGGTGCAGGCTGTCGGTTAGGTCTCAAAGGCCTACTTCAACAGACACGTTAGGACTCCACTCAGCGCATCCAGAGGGGGCTCTGACATGCTCGCCTTCTCAAATTTTAGTAGCTAGAGCATTTCTGCAGTAGATATTTGCTAGAATATGCCTGAAGAAATATCACAGAAAATTATTTTATGAAAGGCAAACACATGTGAAGATATTCTTAGTTAGATAACAAATAACTCCATAGTCTGCAGATTCAAGGCTGCTAATGTGTTCTAGTTATATGAGTAACCAATCAGTAGTCTGCTTTGTTAATAACCATTTAGCCACAGACTCAGTTTCTAGGGAATTAACCATTCCGTTTGCTGAGAACTAAATAATATCTCAACATAGAAAGGTAAAGTAAGCTACTCACATAAATTATTGACCCTCCTTTGCTCCCTACCATTTCAATTCTCTTTCCTTACTCCTGTTTCCACCTTTTCCTGAAACAAGTTATGGTATTATAGGAACATCCTTGGCCACTAAACGAATGCTACAGGACTTTGTACAAATCCTTTGCTGATCTAGTCATGATTTTTAAAAACAGTTCTTAAATTCATACAAACTCCTACCCAGACAAATTCAAAATGTTATGACATAATTCCTCAGAAGAAGAAATGCACAATGAGGTATGTGAGCTCAAGATGGGAACACCACTGACAGCAGAGGGGATTGGATGGGCATTAATCAATGAAGCGTTTTGGGAGTTGTTTTATTTTGCTGCTGGGCCTTACCGCACTGAGACTTCAGATATCTACAAGTGTCCAGTTTGGCAGTTCATAATGTGGCAAAGTGAGGGTGGACAAGGAGCAGAGCAGTGAGGTAAAATGCAAACAAAGTTTTCATAAATAATGTGTCACATTGTTTGAAAACAGGTCAAGGCAGTAGATACAGTTACACTCATTATGATGACTTTAAATATCTGAACACATATATTCCTCAGTAAATAGACATCAATAGTCCTAGATAAATAGAGTAAGATCATTTTATAGACTGGTGAAAATAATGACAGGCAGCAGAAGGAGCAAAGATAGTGACACAGGTGGTAGGACGCCACTCTGCACTAGGGCAGAGACAACAAGGCCTATGCCAGACTATGGAAAATGGGACGGGCACGACACACGCGATGCACAGAAAACCCCAGAACAGGACTTGGAAATCGTAACAGGAAGAGTACAAATGGGAGAGAGATCGTAAATAAAAAGTGCTTACACCCACTAAAGTAGTGGGCTCCCTGGGGAGAACTGGGCTCAACACCAGCATCTTTCCTAGTGAGAAATAGATGTGTCTTCTTACCGCGGGAGGATCCGGCTGTGGCCACCACGTCTTCGCTTCATCTCCTTCAAGGTGAAGGCCTCATATTCCATGTACGCAGTTGCAGTCCAGGACTTCTGGGCAGCATTGATGGCCTTCACAAAGCTGTGGTCATACCTGTAGCGCCTGCTGGAGGGCCTGCCGACAGAGAGACACAGCGTCAGCCCCACCGCTTCCTGACCTGCAGAGATGCCACTAAGACTAACACACTCTGTACCTAAGTGACAAGTGGAAGAGCTTTCCTAGAAGGCAAATCGGCCACAAGCATCAGTATCCAAAACTTCTATGTCTTCTTTGAAAGTTCAAATTAACAGAGAGGCACATGTAATGATACGGAACCAAATACTTTTACACTAGTAGTAGACTGTAAACAAACTGAACAAATCTTTAAGGATAAGGGACTCATCAAATAGAAAGGGGTACTTCTTGAATTATGCATTTTATTCAATAAAATTTATCTACAAATTGTTCAGTGGTATGAACAGAGTTCATACAAAGTGAATTGCTAACAAATAGTTTATATAAAATTAATCAACTTTATAATTATATATATATTTATGTCTGTATTATGCCAGCCATGGTTCTTTCCATTGTCTGTAGTTTCTACACTATAGCTTCATAGTCTTCAGAACAACAAAAATGAAGAAAACAAGACAAACTGTATGCAGCTTATACATACAGTAAGTTTGTAACACATATAAGTAGGTGTTATACACACATTTGTGACCTGATAGGGAGAGTGTTACATGGTATAGCCGTCAGAGTTCACAACTCGGATGTTCACAGATTGGAGACATAGTATAGTATAGTATGCAAGAATTACAGTTATGGGGCTCAAAGAACATTACTCCATGTGTTTGTTTTATATGTTCGTTGTTTAAAATGTAGTCCTTGCACTAATATCAGTAATACCCTGAAATCTCTTCAGAAATGCAGGTTCTAGCTAACCCAGACCACCCAGGTCGGAACCTGCATCTTAGTAGGTCTCAAGGGGACTCACAGCAATATTAAAATGTAAGAGACTAGGCACAGTGGTGCATGCCTGTAATCCCTGCGCTTGGGAGGCTGAAAACAGGGGAACCACTATGAGTCAGATCTACGTAGTGAGAGCCTGTGGACTCTGTACTAAATACATTTAAAAAAAAATTAAAAAGCAGCGTTTTACTTTATACCAAATGCTTGCATACAGACATAAAAAAAATCTGATACGGAAAGCATATTTACAAAATAAGAGTTGACAAGGCACGTACCTCAAATATTTATTAAAATTATGTGCCAGGTACTAGAAACTATAGAATTCACTATATTATTCCTATTGAAAAACTTTGTCCTTAGAGTGTGACTCATTATTGAAGACTCCCGTGAGCATTCAGTTGTACACAGCACGTCATCGCTCAGCTGAGTGACGCTGCAGGTACAGTAGAAATCCCTCTTTCTCCTTCAGGCCACACGTCGGTAGAGACCCTGTCCCAGCACAGTCAAGGAGCCCGAGAGCGCGAGCACAAGCAATCCAAGCCGCCCCACTGATAGGACTTTCATGCTGTACTCCAGCTCCTCCTCGCTGCAGCAGATGCGACAGCAGGGCTTTCATGAAAAGAGCTGCACGGTCGCCCGGGCCACATTTCTGCAGTGCCCACGCAACAACAAAAACGCGCGACAATTTTTCTTTAGGCAAAAGAGTAAATTTTAAATTTCACGTGCAATATTTCTGAAACGTTTTCCAGGGCAAAGAGCTATTTTCTCACCAAGTGTAATAAAGAAGCTCAAGGAGCCCTTGCCGCATGGCTTACGCAGACGTCTGGTGCCACCTCAC
>NW_004524639.1:689924-691103 GCF_000260255.1 Octodon degus
TTAAGCACCAGTGACAGGGCAGTGGGAGAACAGATGGACAAAGAAGGATTTTAGTAAATTACTCGAAGAAAAAGGGCAGATTTCAATTTTATACACTTCTTTGTTTCCACAGCAGGCTCTCCTACCAGCAGGGCAAGGGCTGTGATCTCCTGACCAGTCTGCTTGCTGCTAGCTGCCTGAAACATGCGGTGAGAGGACTGCTGAGGAAGTGCCGAGCTCAAGTGGGAAGCTCCGCTGTCCCCCAAGGCAGCAAGTGGAGACAGAGGAAGGAAGGAGAATTCACAGGGCAGGTATTATGCATGTCTGTACTAAAACAGGTCATGCCATCCAATTTCCATATTGCCAACACCAAGTCACAGACCGCTACATAACAAATACTGAATAGTTAAGAATAAATAAAATCTCACACATCATCATTAGCAGCAGTAGTGGTAGTGGCAGTGGTACTAGAAGCAGGATTTACCTTGGTTTCGAACAGGGGAAACAAAGTTGATGCCATCAACATTCCTCCAGTCCCAAGATGTGGGCAGCTGGGAAATCTTCCGCTGTATTTCAGCAGTCAGTGGTGCAGGGCTGGGCCTAGGACGGAGACATATACTGGACATCAACATATAGGCCTTCCTTTGAGGATGATTTTCTAGCCTCTAATTCTGTGATTTCAACATCAGTCTCTTAACATCTATTTTTAGGTCCCCAAAGCATGAAATCCCTTGTCCCAGAAATGTTTCAGTGTGTCTGCTAGGGTTTGTGTGTAGATGTCCCCCCAAAGCCACCTGAGGTTATGGGGGTGGGCTTTTCGGAGGGGGTGAATCTAGAGTTTGTGTTTAGCTCACTGACTAGTGCTGGGATTGGCAGTGAGTGCCACCCGTGCCTTAGGGCAGGTACCCGCGTTCCATGGATGGGCGGAAGAGACGCGGCTCTGCCCCTTTTGGTCTTGCTGCTTTCGGTTTTTGCTGCCACGAACTGCTGCCCAGTGCCTGCCACCCTGCCTTGAGACCGGCTGAGTATGGGCTGCAACCTCCACAAGCGATGAGCTAAATAAACCTTTCCCTTCTTAATTTTGGGGTCGGGTATTTTGTCCCAGCAATGAGAGCAAAGTAACTAACACAGTGTTTATTACACAGCAATAGTTTCCATTAAGCATTCCTTTTCCAGCATCCAGTCGCCTTTCCTTTCAAA
>NW_004524639.1:696743-715324 GCF_000260255.1 Octodon degus
GGAAAGACACAGCTAAAGGACCAAGCCAAACAAAACTATTTAAAAACGTCAAACAAAAGGGCTGAATTAGCCTACAAAGGCACCAGCCCCTTGGAGACAAGCGCCACTCTCCCTTTTACCCTCTTCCTGCTTCTCTCTGGCTGCAGGCCAGTGCTGCTTGGCTCTGACAGACTGGTTCACCTATTTATAGTGGCTTTTACAACCAATTGAGGCAAGGCAATACTATTTGTAGATGTTTCTCTTCAAAACTAAAAAGCCTGAAATTTCTTACTCATGTAGTTCATAGTTACTTAACGTTAATTTAAGAAAAAAAACCCAAAAACATTAGCTGCATGTTATAAGGTAAAAGTAGTCCCTTTACAATACTTGTGGTTGAAATTTAACCTCCAGCGTCTCTGCATGTGACTGCGTTTGCAGATATGGCCTTGAGAGGGTAATTAAAGTAAAATGGGTTCATTAGGGTCAGCGCTCATTCAGTGTGCTGGTGTCCTTAATAACTGACCACAGGGAAGGCAAGATGAGGACACAGGGAAGAGGCAGGGCCACCGGGGCCACCTGCAGGCCAAGGAGATGTCAATGCCTTAGTCTTGATTCCAAACCTTCCAACTATAGAAAATATCTTTCTTGTGCTTAAACCACCTGGTGTGTAGTACCATAACTGCATAAATCCTGAAGACTTTGATTTCAGTTACTTGAAAGGTACAAAAGATACCGTGAAAGGGAAAGAATTTGTTCAATGGGAAGGAAAAACTGGCATGAGGAAAAGGACAAAAGAAAAAAGGGAAAAGGATATATTTAGTCATACAAGCAGCATACTTTGGATAATTGTACTGTTGATTTCTGTTGGTCTTTTGAAAGGAGCAGTTAATGCTTAATCTTTTTCTTTTAATTTTGAATAACGTTTTTGTTCTTGTTGATTTGTTTTGTTTTTTAAAATCAATTTTGTAGGTTTATAGCTGATAACCTAAATAATGAATTTGAACATCATGTATTCAAACGTCATAACATCATGCAATACAGTAATCATTGTTAAATTCCTATTACTTTGTTTAATGAAATTTTGTACCATTTTAATGCTATTTTTCTTTACTATTATATATTCTTTAAAAAATAAAATGTATCTAGTTTGTATCACTCACACATATGACAACATAAGCATCTGTACTCACTTCTACAATGCAACATATGCTAGCTGGGGAGATGATCTGCTTTACTAGTAACATGCAATCCTGTGCGTCTTTCTATGAACTTCTTTTTTAAAGCCATCTATAGTTCATTACCTTTTTTTCTGTCCATTACTTTTGATTATTGAAAAACAAAATTTTTTTTCCATCAGTTATCTCAGTCAATATTTTGCAATAAAGTTTTATACGACACAGCTTATGTTTCTTTTCTTTTTAAAAAATGTATTTGATACAAGGTCTCACTAGGCAGCGCTTCCTCATAATCATCCTCCTGTTTTTAGCCTCTGCAGCACTGGGATTACAGGTATGTGCCACCACGCCTGGTCTCCGTGGCTGGCTCAGCACACCCAGGGGCCAGGCCTGCGCAGCATGTGGTGCTGGGAGATCAAACTCAGTCCCTGGGCTTACCTAAGCAGGTGTTTAGCCCACTGAGCTTTCTCACCAGTCCTTATGTGGTTTATGTTTCTAAGCCAAACAAATTCAACACAACCCAGACAGAAATGATAGACAAGAACATGCACATGTATTTATACATATCCTTAAACAAAGCCCAACGTACGCTTTGCTGTGACAACTCACTTTCCCTTTCCCGGGAAGCTTTCCAGGGGAGCCTCGTCCACATTCACTCTTTCAGGACCGGCTACCTTCTTTCCCACGAAGCAGGCCCAGTTGCGGCCCAGCACGTCGTGCACCCAGCCCGTCATTGTCTCGTGGCAGTAGCTGACCACCGTGCTGCCTTGGGTTTCATACTGTAAACACATGAGGAAAGGAAAAGTTGCGATGACCTCGATGGCGGCACTCAAGTCCAGTTCTCCGGCTCTTACTCACAGGGTAGAAGACACTTCCTGCCACTTGCCAAGCAAAGCAAAGACTTCTACCAGAGAGGTCATGTTCTAGGAATTATTCTAGAAAACAAGGAGACAAACTTTCCTAGAGTTACCATGACTGCTGCTCTCCAAACAAAAACTAGGAAGCTAAATATTCCCAGGAATGAAAAGACGGGAAAGAAACTCAGATGTTTAGCGCATTCACCATCTGCAAGCCATTTGACAAAAGTCACTTCTTTTAATCCTCACAGTAGACCTATGAGGGGGAAAGAGCAACAGGCTCGTTTTACCAAGGGACCCAATGGAGTCTGAGCTCGGAAAGAACGAGGAACGGCTGCTGAGGGGGATCTAGCCTCAGTTCTTCTAGCCATGTTTCTCCAGGCAAAAATTCACACCAAAAAGTTGTGCAACAAATAGTAATTATTTTCTATAGAAATAGACAGAAATCAGTCCTGTCAATGAATCCATTTATGAAGTCATGCTGATTGTGACTAGAGGATAAGGTAAGTGGATTATTGACTACAGTATTCTGCCTTTGTCATATTTCAATGTTAACACTGAAAAATACTTCTAATATTACAGAGCCAGGATTTGAACTCAGATGCTTCATCTGCAGTACTCAGGCATCCTCAGGAAACAATGCTGTTTCATTAGAGAGGATGGCCTTGAGCAGGCAGGCAGACCAGAAGGTACAGTGCTGTGCTTCTTGGGGTAGAGATTTGGACACAGGCAATTTCAGCTGCTGAGACTGTTTAATGGGACAAACTATTTGTAGAACTTTGGGCAAGATTTTTATTTGGCTTTAGATCTTTCAACTAAAATGAAGGAACTGGAAAAACTACCCTCAAAGATTTCAACCCTGAGATTCTAGGACCAAATGGAAATGCGTGAACATTTCCCAGATCAGCCAGACAACAGGCGTTTCGGGCCCTCCAGTCATTAAGGGTGCTGTGTCTACGTGTCTCCACAGCACAAGAGCAGTCACAGACAACACACCGACAAATTTACACCGAGACCGGGGATGTTTAAATGCAACCTTTTTATATATATATATAAAAATAGGCAGACTGGTTTTGGGTTCAGGGGCTACAGTCTTCAGAACCCTACTGTAATCTAACGGATGCTATATTATACATTTGTAGAGGTTGGCAAGCTTCTTTGTGTAACAGCCAAATATAAATATTGTAGGTTTGCTGAACGGGCTTCTGCTAGAGCTATCCAATGCGGACACCACTGGGGTGAAGAGCATGGAAGGAACACACAAGCGAATGAGGTGGGCCATGTGCTAACAACAAAACCCAGCCTGCCGCTCGCCAACCCTTGGTCCGGAGGGATGAGGCCGTACGCTGCGGCTCCCCGTCAGCCGTGGACTGCAGGTCCAATACCCCGCGGCATACGGTGCTGCTAAGCTCTGCTGCTAGGTAGGTGCATTACGTGTATTTTTGATATGATCTGTTTCAACTTTCAAGAGAGCTTATCAGGACTTAATCCAAGTTGAGGAGCATCTTTATTACGCTGTATTTAATTTTATTTTTGAAGATAAGACAGAGCTTAGTGTAGGTGATTTCATAGGAAGCGATGTAACCCCCTACAATTCAATTATGTGCTTTTCTCTGGCACTGACTCTTAATCAAATTCCCTTTGCTGGTTTAGCTGGTGGCCAGGTAGGGCAGGCCAGGGCCCCTTGGCACCTTTGCTGTTTTAGAAGGTAGTCTGCCAGCGTATGACGATTCCTTGAGATTTGTTTTAGAAATCAGCCTCACATACACACAGACACAAACACAGTACTGTGCACACTCAATGCTGTACAAGAGAAACGTTAAAAACAGAGAATGAACTTAAAAAATTCAAAATGTTCAATATAGGTATGTTTTATTAACACAAAGGAATATTACAGCACTTGCTTAATCAGTTTACAGGCAAGGGGTGAGCCACAGGCAGGACAGGGCTTCCTGCTTCTGCAGACATAGGTGGGCTGGAAAGCAGCACGTCCGTTTCTCGGTGCATGACTTACAGCTGCGTTTGCGTTATGGCAGCGCAAGCTTCACACCTTGGAAACACTGTACAAGTTAGTCATAAATCTTAGAGGCTCAAGAGAACACAAGAAGTAAATATATTTTCAAGAGACAAAAAAGAAACCTCAGAAAGTGACTGAATTAGAATTTATAGTCAAAGATTCCTATAGTCATGATCATTCCCGAACCTATGCACTACTTCTTCATATGAAGTGCTTAGCCTTCTCAAAAAAAAAGCTATAGAGAGCTAAGCAATTACTAAGACATCAGAGGGAGAAACCCAGAGATGACGCAGAAAAAGTTAAAATCCAAGTGGCTTCACAAAATCCTGTATTATTTCAGCTTGACAAAATATTTTCAGTCTCACCAACTTGACCTGGTTAGCTTTGAACTCCCTACACTCCTGCCTTAAGCTGAGCAGCTGAGATTTCAGGCATTTGTCACCACATCCAGCAAAAACAATAAGCAAAACTGGAGTAATAAAAGATAAAAAACAAATGGCAAGTCCCATTCCAATAAGAGAAAAAACAAACTTAAAAAAATAATTTATAGTCGACGAGTGGGACAATGCCACATCAGAGCCCCAAACTAACTTACAGAATAATTTCAGAAAAGTCTATTTTCCTCTACAACCTGGTTTTCTATTGTAAATTTAGGTTAAGTTAACACTTCCAAAAGTTCCACTGAGCTTCCTAACTGGACATCTGTATTCTGTGGTTCTACGTAACACCAATAGTCAGGACAATAATCCTTAATAGAGACACATTCTTAATTGCATACTTAGAATCTTCTTTCAAAATCACTACTTTGACTTTGTTGCTGTAATTTAAACAGTTTAAATGTTCTGAAATGTTTTACTTATGAGTGCTGATGGAATTTTCTTCTCAAAATTTTAAACTATTCTGTAGTTTTACAATCTAATTTGGTGGTTTTTAGAACCTGAAATTTTCTTATAAAGTGTACAAACAAAGCTATAAAAAAGATAGACCAGAACTGTGCAGTAGAAAACACAGCAGAAAAGAGGAACTCCCAGTTCAGAAGGCAGGTACCTAACAGGTAACTAACACTGTCACTTGAGGGACCACACACTGTACCCCTATTTCCTCGAATATTCTACTATTCTAAAATCATGAGTGATTTTTGACATTAGTATTAGTTAAGAAGTTAAAGCCTTTGGTCATGTTATCCAACTGTCTTTTTTATCCCCAAAACAATTTTTTCCCAAAACAGTTTTCATTTACATAAACATTGATCTCTGAAGACTGCTTGGGACAGATGAAAGGATTTAAGTTTCTATCCATTTATGCCAATTTCTACGGAAAGAGATAAATTTCTCAAAAATCTGAAGAGCTTCCAAATCCCAGTCCTTAAAGTCAGAAAACTACCATGATGCAATAACCATCCATTCACTTCTTCACAATTATCATTAAGTTGCCTAATACGCTCAAAATCCCCTTTCTTAAATTTCCCACTTGGTTTTTCAGTAGTTTAGTTAGAACTACCTAGAAATATGAACTAATTGAAAACAACAGCTTGGGAAACTTCAGAACTTACTCATTCTAGAATTGACACTGTATGATCTTTTGACGCTCAGGAGCCAGATTTAAAAAAAAAAAAAAAAGGATCAGTTCAGCTAGTAATATAGTTAGAAAATCTTGAAATGTTTATTTTATATAACATTTTGGCTCACAGTTAAAGCTGGTTCTGCCCCTGTCCGAAGCCTCAGTTTCTGATTCTGCTATAGAGATGATAGCCATGACTGATCTTTTTCACTAGACATTATAAAGAATAAAGACGATTTTGAAGTTTGAAAAGCTTGAAATGTTATAAAATATCGAACAAGTAGCAACACAAACACTGCCATCTGTTGCCATGCCGAATACAAAGCGGAGACGTTTGAGACACCCTCAACTACCGTATGTTTTATTCTGAACTCTTAGTTGCCAGTTGACAATGGCTTCTCCCTGTCTCTCCGGTTTCCAAAATGAGATGAGGGGACCACTTGAAAAGTAATGCAGTTTTTGTTTATGCTCGCAACATACAAGTAGTTATCTTTTTTCAACTTTATGTATTTGGTACAGGGTCTCACTAAGCCACTTAGACTCGCAGTGATCCTCCTGTTTCAGTCTTCGCAGCACTGGCATTACAAGCGTGCGCCACCACGCCCAGCCTAGGTGGCTGGTTCAGCGTGTCTGGCGCAGCACGTGGTACTTGGGATCGAGCCCTGATCCCCGCATTTGCCTGAGCAGGCGCTTAGTCCACTGAGCTATCTTGCTGGCCCACCATATAAAAGCAATTCTGATCACTATTTCCACTACTATTTAATATTAGAAGCCATGCCGATGCCCTTAGCAGTTCCCCAGTCAGACGTTCACCTTGCACGTACAATGTTCTTGCTAAGGACTTGTGACGAGGTGGGACACAGCACACCCCTCTACACGTGCCCAATGGACCCAACTAAGCGTTTCAGCTGACTTAGTCAAGCTAATTCTCATAAAATAAAGCTGTGGCCTAAGACATAAAGAAACCCAAATCTACCAATACTGATGCAACAAATGAAAATGGCAAAGCATGTGCTCAACCCTGTTCTGAATTGTCTTAACCATGTTAAAAGCTCAATCTTTGGAAACAGATGGTTGGGTTTTAAATGCTTTTCTTTCTTGAAGGCAGATACTTTGAACGGTTCTATCACTATGATAGTCGATTTAATCGTATGTATCTAACAACTGCAAATGTTGCAGTTAAGATCTATTGCTGAATTATCATTCCTTGTACCAATCAGCAATTCATTTAAAGTTGTCTGAAGCTGTGACACCTCCACACTGTAAACAGAATTGTCCAAACCTAATGAAATTATTTTATTTAAAGGATTTTAAAACATGTTAGAAAATTGTGCCCCAATATTGAAACTCTAGCCATCAGAACTATTTGTTGGTAAGATTCCAAATTTGTTTTGAAAAAAAATCATGCTATGGAAGGATATTTTACATAGATTTTCAAATTTTATCTCTATGAAATACATAACAATTTTGCAACATTAATACATACTGATTAAGCACTTAGTATTTCATATATATTATAACCATAATATTAGTGTACTGATGTATACAATTTGTAAATGTCTATACATACTGGGGAATATATGAAAGTTCAGTGTCTAAATCTAATCCAGCAAGATGATTTACTACTTCAAGGGCTAGTGAGATAGCTCAGTGGACTAAGCGTCTGCTTAGACAAGGACAGGGATCAGGGTTCAATCCTGGTCCCACATGCTGTGCCAGCCCTTCCCCCGGGGTGCGCTGAGCCAGCGACTCAGTCTGGACATGGCGGTACACACCTGTAATCCCAGCGCTGGGGAGGCTGAAAACAGGGGGCTCACTACAAGTCCGAGCTACACAGTGAAACCCTGTACCAAATACATAAATGGACAAACAAAAAAATTGATTTACTACTTCAGAAAATAGTACATTGCTTAAAATAATTTAATCATAAAACATGTGGAGATAACCTGATCAATTCTGAAAATAATCTTTTAATTTCTTGCCCTTTGTTTACAGCAAATATCTAAGCATGTGTTAATTAATCCTGTATATTTTTTGCCAAGTACACAGCCTGAGCAAAAGCCTTTAGAAGGTAACAAGAGAGAACAAGGCACGTTTTACCAAACTCTTGCCCCTCCCAAGAGGACCTTGTCTTCCTCAGAAAGAAGTCAAATTCCTTCAAACAGTTCCAAGAATTAGCTCTAGTTTTCTGCCTATTAACAAGAATGAATGGTTTATTTAAAAAGATGAATTTTAATGAGTTGCTAAACTGCCAGGAAATTGTTATCGTGGCTGTAACCAAAGAATATGAAGCATTTTACAGAAAAATCTGGCAGTTAGACCTACTTGGAGAGTAAAGGAACTTGAGTCTGATTATTCTCAGTGCTAAAGACATTTCATTTTAACCAAAATGCATACTCTAGAATTAGATAAGAAAACAATCATTTGCCACTCAGCAAAACAGTCAAAGTATTTGGGCTCATTCCTCATCAACTTGCCCTAAACTTATAATTGTAACGGGAGCAATTTAAGAGTTTATTTAATCCACCCATCAGTTCTTGTCCCTCATTATGTTTAATAAAGGTGCGGATCATCGGAACATTCCAGAATACATCAAATCTGTCATTTCTCTACCTTTTGAAATCCATATGAAAGTATTCTCTTTGACAGCTACATATGTTTTTAATAGTTCTAAAAGTTAAAACTTTGCTTTTTTAACTCAGAAGCCTATCTTAGCCTCTATAGTAAGCAGAACAAAAGTGGAACATGTAATGTCTTTTCCATTGAGTCATTCAACAAATATGGCCTGAGCATCCACTGTAGCCCCTAAGGACACAGAAATGGCTCTTTGGAAACACATCAATTTTAAAAAAAAAATCAGTTATGTACATACTGTTTAGTTTTCTTTCTTTCACAGCTATTTATTAAAAGGCTACATATTCAAATTATTTGTCACATGTTGCATTTTACGTTGGAAAAAAATGGTTAGTAGTACAGGGTTAAATTCTGCCCAGTGGAGGTTAAAAAACAGAGTGTGATTAAAAACACAAGCAGGAGATTACAACAGAAAAGGGGAAGCACTGTGGCACAACCAGGCCCTTTAACACACACCTGCAGCTTCAACTGCTTGCAGAACTGAAATGGTTGGATACAAAATTAGTCAAAGGAACAAACATCTTTGGTGATGTTTCAAACCTCCATATTAGATGCATTCCATATGAATATATACAATATCTACCTATCCACATATACATACACATGCTGTTTATAAAGTATTTACATCTTGAAAATAAGCTTGAAATCTGTCAACTCTTTATCATTATATGATCATTATATAAGCATAATACAAACATGCACTAATAATTTTTATATAAAAAAACATACGCTTTAAAGCTCCAAAATCAGATAACATTGTAGCGCAGATAGCTAAAATAAACAGCACCATTCTGATTTGTGTCTCTAGAATTCAATAAAATTATTCACAAATTTTCTACTATTATTTGTGAAATACAAAAACATGTCATTTTTCTTCTAAGCATCTAGGAAGCTCTGCGTGTATGAAGTGCCGAGACACGGAGGAGAACATACACAACTGAAGCCTGGAAGCAGATGAGCACATGCTACCGATCACTGCATCAGGGCAAGCACGAGATCCAAGGTACCTGCGGAGCGCCGCGTGAGCCCCGGCAACAGAGCTTCCTCCACTCACAGGCCTTCATCACTAAGCGCCTGCATGAAGAGTTTATCAGGCCGCGAGGAAAGCTGAAGTACTTGGAAGGTATCTACCAAGCAAGTCAATAGCAGATTAGGCCCTCTCACGTGGTAGGTAATTGTCATCATTGCTGACTGCTATGCAGACAAAAGTTCCTCTGCTCCAGCAGACATGCTGGAGAAAAGCCGTCTGAGATAGTGTGGATGAGGTGTAGCCCATGTCTGAGGTCTACCTAATGTTCTAAATCAAGTGAAGAGGAAATGACTCTATTGCTGAGGAGGAAAAAGCTAAAATTAATAGGAAGCGGTATGAACAATAGGATAATTAGGAGAGGGTAATTTGGCAAGAGATTTAATGGGTATTTAGCTTGATGTCTGACTTTCTCTCCAATTTTGACACTATAAAGGCAATGAGAAAGTGACTTTGTCCCAAACAAATTCTAGTCCAGAACATGAACAGTTAACTGGTACAGAAATCTATACTTTAAAAGCAATTCCTCCATCCCCGAGCAAGCGTCAAAGCAGTACACAGCTAGCCCATCAAGCAAACATCTGTGACGTTTGTATGCTGGAATTCTGCAGAAAAATCGACCTACATGTGTCTCAATACGATTTGCTTATTTTGAGAAATGGCCTTTCTTTTATGTTTTACCCCAGGGAAGACCCTGGCCTTGAGAGATTAGCTCTAGCATTTTACAGCTAGTTGTATGAGCTTAGGTACTATGGACTAATTTTCTTTATCTATACAATGAAATTCCTATTATCTACTTTATAATCTTTTAAAGTTATAGTATGTTATATTTTTAGCACAAGGTTGGAACCTAATCCAGAGGAAGTGGAGGTGTGGTCTTGTGGTCTTAACCACACCACCTTTCTGGCCGGCAGCCTAACACCTACAGGTCTGCTGGCTATAGGAGTGCTGGTTTGAAGAAGGACCTTCAGCAGCCTCCCTTGTCTGACACAGCCTCTTTTTCTTCCTGTAAACAAGTCTTCCACAGTGTCCCTCTAGTAACTTATAGGTATGCATCTCACGTAATTCCCAAAACCTTATTTGCTCCTTACATCAGCTTCTTGGGTTGGTTCCTCAAGGTAAGTAAGAAAGCACTCAGGAAGAGGCATTTGGCCACAAAATTTACACTGTGAATAATCAAAGAACACAAAATTCAAATCTCCATTAGTCTGGAAAAAATTATTTCAATAGAAGAATACGCAAACAAATCAATAGCAACAACACTTAACACGCTGCATGTTGCTCCTTTTATTAAAAAGCTGAACGGTGCAGCCACCTAAGACTTCGTCCAGACAGGGTTTTCCTTTCTCCTGCGCAGTCTCTGGCTGTTCACGTTCCATAATGTTGGTTAGTGCTTTCCAAGGAAATGTTCAGGAGGGTAGCTGCCTTGGAGGGAGGGCTCACGACTCCTCTGCATTTACATGCACATAAAGATGCCAGAGGGCTGCAGCTGCACAGGCCTGCTAGCTGCTAGAGGTGGGTCCGCTGCTGCACGCTGCTCTGTCTTTTAGGCCCCAAGTCTGTTCTCGGCTGTGGTTTTGCAAGAGCCCCTGGAGAAGGGCTCTACTTAATAACTACAAAACAACAAAAACTAAAGTTACAAGCCAGCAAGATCATGCTGTCTCTTAACAATAATTTAGCCTATTAATTTATGTTAAAAGCAAAACACAGCACTGATATGTGAGACTCTGGTACTTTTTAGTGCTACGTAAGACATTCACAGAAAGCTGCATGCTCCCGCTCAGCGCTGCGCGACAGGCATGGCTCATGCAGCCAGCATGCCTGCAAGCACATGCATCTGAAAAGAACCACCGCGCGGGGGCCTGATACGCCTTGGAAGCGCAGGGAAGGAGCATGCTGAGTTCAAGCAGCTTAGTGCGTCACGTGTGTCACTTGCAGAGCCTATGTGGAGGCGTGGTGCTGTTGGTGGGACTGATGTGTCTAAGCGGCAGGCACTCAGCCATTTTCCAAATAATACCAGGCTTACTCTTTTACTGGTGGGGTATGTCTCCCTAAGTAGGAGGAGGAGACAGAATTTCATAACCTGCATTCTGAGGGTACTTCATATTTTGTAGACAAAAAAATCATCAATCTGTTTTGGGGGAAGTTTCCTATTCCATCTTCCTCTTAAACTACTACCATGCAAGACACTGAAACTCCTGAAATAGAGAGAATAAACATTCTATACTTACAGAATTGAAAAAACCCCAGCATGGTAGCTGCATCCCTGTGTTCACTTGAGCTGTTGTTAGTGGCTACGTGGAACAATCTGGAAAGCTCGACAAGAGAAGTGAACACAACGGACGAAGAATTTCTACCTGGCAGAAGCGTGGGCCACTGCTGCCTCTGAACGAAGTCCGTAAGTGCTGCTGTTAGCTAAGGCCAGCGAGCTTTCAACACTTGCTCTCAGCTCCCTTTGGAGTCTCTGGGTTAGTACTTAAGATACAAGAAAAAGAGGAAGGAAAAAGGGGAAAGAAAATGACTTTAAACAGGACGAAGGGTAAATCCCTATTGGCTTTTTTCTTCTAACCACCCAGTTTTTCAATCAAAAATCTTAGACTCCTATATATTTATGTGGCCAGTGTGAGCTGTGATTTAAATGCCTATTCTGAAAATGGAAAGACAATGTAAAGAGGGAAAACTATCCTTTTCTTTCTAAGTCAATATTCTATTGTCTTAGGAGAAGCCAGTTTAAAAAAGATGCTATTTCCAAGGGAGGAGCGATGCACTTCAACTTCTCTGCAATGGCCTTGTGACTGCTGACATGGTCTCCCCTAAAGCACTGTGTCTCACAAGGGCGTCCTGTGTGAAAAGAGTGGGCAGGGGCCAGGGAGGTAGCTCAGTAGAATAAGGCTTCCCTCAGCAGTACAAGGGCCTGAGTTCACTCCCCAGCTCCGCAAAACAAACAAACAAAACAAAACCAATGGGCAACTGGATGTAGCACAGTGACTTCAAGACCATGAGCTGAATGCAAGCCAACATTTTCTTCACGGGGACTTTACCTTTGTGAGTTCGTGTCTACTCAGATTACAAATACTAATCTTTGGATCTGATGTGTGCAAACAACAGGAAACTGAAAGCACAAGAAACAATGCAGGTGTGTCGGTGGTAGCAGAGAAGCAGGCTTAAGCGAAAGTCCTTAAGAATACAGTGACCTCTGCAGTTCCCTTCTTTCTGATAAGCGGACATTGATATGCATTAGCCAAGAGGGAAAGGGAGAAACTGGATTTCAATAGGGAGTTAAAAAAATATTTCATTGGAGCTCACCCAGCTTGTTCCTCAGATGTGGCAAATCATACATCCCCACAGATCCCAGCTGCATGAATAAGTGACTGAGAAAATCTGTGACATCCTACGGAGAGTTTATGTTGATAAACTGAGTTACGTTAGAAATCGTCACGAAAACAAAATTGGCATGCAGGGAACACAAATCTTTTCTTTCTTCAACTGAAACACTCATACAAAGGGCAATACTCTGAGCTTGACATACTGAACCTTGAACACTTACCTCAAAAACAACTCGGTAGCTGTCATATCTCACAAGTGATGGCAGAAGACTTGGCAAAAAAGGGAGCACAATTGCTAAATCCTTGATTTTGGAAACATGAAGGACATTTCTGGTTGTCCTCACAAGCTTAAAACTGACAACTAACACACAGCCCAGTCTTGTCCTCCGATAGATGTTTCTTGAAATGTTGGTTTTAAGTAACAACTGGCTTTAGAAACACCTATGGCACTGCCATTCTTTAGTTTGTAATTCTGTTAATATGGAAGGGTATGAAAGGAGAGCTCTATTAGAAATCATAGGTACATCTCATTATCATCTAAGAAACCTTTAGCCTTAACAAGTCTAGTTTCCTTTACAGATATTTTTTTTTCCAGTCTTTCAATATCTTAGTCTTTTTAAAATAAAAGTCAGGTCCTCCTCTACTGCTTTGCATTCCAGCAGTTTCTTTTATTGTCTGAGAAAAAATGAAATTAAAAAAAAAAACACACAGTAAAAGGCTAAGAGGCCTATTCAACTAAGAATGCATTTTTCAGAACTTAGTTTCTGTCAGATGACCTCTGTCCTCTGGGTGATTTGGTAGGAACGTGAGGTGCTGGACACACCAGCTTCACACACGCTTATCATCTAAAAACAATGAGCCAAGTACACAAAAGCACAAAGGATAAAGCATCATTAAGCCACTTATCACATGAAGTCAGATACCATTGTGACATCCTGTTTGATTGCTCTGTGCTTTTATATGGGAGATCAGTTACTTTTAACATAGACATTTTACAGAGGTGCAAATTTGCTAGTGTGGTAAGTATAACTAAGTGGTAAACACTGTTAAAATCTGGTGGTCTTAGAAACTGGCCTGCAGATTGTATTATCACTAATTTTGGCTGCAGTCTTTTAAAAGCAAGCTTCTGAAAAGTTTCCATGTGGCCAGGGCCCTACTTACCCCTGTTGTTTACATAAGGTTGCTCCACAGGCTGAGGGGCCTGCCTGGGTGGGCCCTGAGTACATCTGAGTTGCTAAAGAGTAACAAGCGTTCAGATGACACAATGCAGGGAGAAATTGAGTAGAAAAAAGGAAAAGCTTTTAAAAACTTTTAAAAATATATACCCAGAGGGCAGGCCAAATAGATTAAAGCACCTGCAAGCAGGGGCAGGGGCCAAGTTGGTTTGATCCCCAGGCCTGCTGTGCCTGGGGCACACTGAGACTTGATTTTTTTTTTTTTTTTTTGGAACTGGGGATTGAACTCAGCCCCTCGTTCTTGCCACGCAAGCACTTATTCTACTGAGGTATCTCCCCAGCCCCAACTATCTCCCCAGCTCCGCTGAGATGTGAGACTGGGCATGGTGGTGCAAGCCTGTAATCCTAGCTCTTGGGAAGCTGTAAACAGGTGGATGACTATGAGTCTGATCGAGCAGTAAGACCCTGAACACCCTGTAGACCCTTCCCTAAAAATGAATATCTATCTATCTATCTATCTATCTATCTATCTATCTCCAGTGTTACCTGCTCAACTCCAACTATGCAAAAAACATTCAACATTAAGTTTCTAAGTTGTTTGAAATTAGATGCAAAAATGATAAATTATTCCCATTTCAACCCAAATTTCTCAAGCAGTTAAATCAAATACAGGGGCTGGGGAATAGCTCAGGGACACAAGAGTTTACCTGGCAAGTGCAAGGCCCTGACTTTGATTTCACTCATACACACAAAACAAAACAAAACAGTAAAGGCTTAGGAATGTCAAATCATAAAAAATCTCATCTTTTAGCTGAGTCCTAAAGGGGGAGAACTGAAGACATCCCAGTCCCTAGGAACAGGAGAACATCATAATGGAGGCCAAGCCGGAGCACACGGACTGATAAGGAAGCTGCGCCTGCTTGCGGGGCTGCAGGAAACTCCAGGGGAGGAGAAGGGAGAGCAAGGGTTCTAGTAGGAGACCCTGCAGAAGCACCTACTGCCCAGATTCTGGGTGGCACAGCACGCAGAGACGGGCTGACTGGTGCACATCTGAAGAAGGCACGTGAGGGAGGGAGATCTGGAGGCCCCACTGGCTGTGGAGTAAGGGTAGCAGGTGGACACCAAAACTTCCAGTTATTTCTGTAATGGTTTGGGTTGAGCAGATCCTGTTTGCCTAAAACACTTTGAAATAAAACACCAACCATAATTCAGCTTTCCATAATTTCTTACTCAAATGTGTCTAGGAGAAAATTCTCCTGTTCGTTACTAATTAAAAAGACTTTTCTTGAGGTACCCCTCCCCTCCACTGTGGTTGTCCAGCACACCGTAGGACATACAAGTTTGGGGTTCATAAATGTAACAAAATTTGCCTCTTTCCTCAAGTCAACAACAAGACCGTAAATTATTCATGGGGTAAAGGTATATCAAAAATTTGAATCCTTTTTTCCCCCTTGGTATTAGAGAATTAACTCAGGGAATGATGAGCTTCATGTCCAGCCATTTTATTCTGAGCTGGGGTCTCTCTACCCTGCCCTGGCTAGTCGTGAACTTGTGACCCTCCTGTCTCAGGCTCCTACAGGTATGACCACCATACCCAGATGCAAGGTGTCTAAGGCTGGTCTTCTGTCATCTTTAACAGATCCATTCTCCACTTTCCCACAAGTACTTATTATAAATCTGCAACTCCTGCCAGATGGTCCCAAGTCTCTAAACTCTGCCCCCTAAAAAGGTCTGTATTTATACTCTGCATGCATAATGACAACATTCAGTTTCAGATAGTACTCAAACCATTTCATACGTAGCTTACAGGGAAGTTGCAATATTTCAGAGGTACACGTGGGAAAGACTGCACATTGTGCTAGGTTCCTTTAGGCTGAGCGTGTGTGTGAATATAAGAATGGACAAGAGCCTTTCCTAGTGAAAGAAGGTAAAACACAAGCTGTACCACCTGGGTTAGCTTTCATTTTAATCAGCCCAGTGAGCCCAGGACCTCTTGCCCTGTACGTTCCTTGGTTATTTAGTCCTAAAAATTACTCCTGGGGCCGGGAAGATGGCTCAGTAGAATAAACGCTTCCTTGGCAAGCACAAGGGCCTGAGTTCAATCTCCGTTCTGTCAAAAAAAATGAATAAAAGTTCTTTTTTTTTTTTTTTTTTTTTTTTTTTTGTGGAACCGGGGCTTGAACTCAGGCCCTTGCGCTTGCCAGGCAGGCACTTATTCTACTGAGCCATCTCCCTGGCCCCAAAAGTTATTCTTATTAGCATAACTAGTACTTTGTACTATTTTCAAAGAGCCATTCCAGTCAATCTCTCAGTCAACAAACAAGGTAAGAGAGGTAGTGTATCCTCCGAGAATACAAAGCTTATAACCTCCTCTGCTTCCTTCACATTCATAAGAAGGCCAGGTGAGTAAGGCCACATTTAGAAATAAAAGAGAAGAAACAAAGACAGTGTTTTGTAATATAATGGATCGGACATATTCAAACAAAGAACTGGTTCTGTTTTAAAACTTGAGCTCATAATTTTATTTATTTATTTATTTTGTATTTGAGGGAAGGGTCTACAGGGTGTTCAGGGTCTCACTACTAGATCGGACTCATAATTTTAAATAAAGTGAAAACACGACACTAATTTGTCTTGGAAAATGTGATTATCAATATGCTCTAATAATTAAAATTCTAAAGCTCCTGATCAGAAGAGATTTAGATTAAACCAATGGAAACTTAAACTAACCTTAAAGAAGGCAAACCACTTGTAGTCATTCAACACGATCTCAAAGCCTTGGTTATAAATAATGGTGAAATACCCGGAATTGCCGAAGTCATCATGGGCTGTGTCCATCTTCTTAAGGTGTATCATTACTTTTTTTTCTGGTGGTCCTAAAGAAAAGGAAATGGATAAAGACCAAAGTGAAGTTATTTGAACACAGTGGAGATGGTGAATTCTTATAATTTCGAGTATTTAACTAAGCAACTCTTCTTTATGCCCACTCCAGTTTGGGCCTTCAATGTGCATAATGAAGAAATCAGCGTCCACCTTCTGGCCTCTACAACCTAGAAACGGCATGCAGTCTGCGAAAAAAATTCCACTCAAGAATCAGCGATGAGCTGGCCACACACACACACACACACACACACACACAATAAATAAATAAATGTTTAAAAAAAAAAAAAAAAGAATCAGCGATGAGGGCTGGCCAGATAGCTCAGGTTGATCCCTGTAGTCCGTTGCCGGCCCCACCTCCAGAGGCTCACAGACTGGCCGTGGTGGTGCGCCCCTGTAACCCCAGCATTTGGGAGGCTGAAATCCGGAGGATCACTATGAGTCTGATCTGTACAGTGAGACTCTGCAGACCCTCTGCTAAATACAGAAAGAAAAAAAAGAACCAGCAATGAGTGATGCTCAGAATCATAGGCAGAAACAGATGACAAAGTGATAGTCAAAGAGTGAAAAATAAAAGGTCTGACAAATAAAGACCAGCCACCTATGAACCCACAAGGTCAAAGTGGGAAGCCCAAAAGACAGGAAATGATTAATTCAGAGAAGATAAGAGCAATCCTTCTTTTCAACAGCTCTAGAGTGAGAACCTCATCAAGCTTGAGGTTTCTAACCTTCAAGCTAACGTGTGCTGACAGGAATTCTATGCTGACCTTTCAGATCAGGACTTAAATCACTGGACGTCTTTAATTATAGATTAAGGTCAAAGGTAGGTTTACAGGCAAAGCTGCCTGCAAGGCAGATGTGTAGGTAGCTCTGGAAACCTCCATCCTTTACAGCCTTTCCTTATTTCAGACGAGTGAATGGAAGGGAGACCGCGTGGGGCAGGGCAGTGCATCTGACTTCACTGCCACCCGTCTCTGCTCCATGTATAAAGGGACAGTGGTGTACAATGCCCAAGGCTGACACAGCCTGCGTTAGATAGTTAAAAACCAAGTTATTTGACAACTGCTCTGTTGACGAGAAAAATTACATCTAGTTGTGTATCTCTCACCCTCTTTACTAGCTTCTTTGTCCGAGGGCTGGCAGTCCAGCTGCTGGGTGCCGTCGTGCCCACGCTGGATCTGATGGCACCCACGAGGCTGGCCTGCCCCTGGCTCCGTGGACTCCTCTACGTGTAATTACTGGGTAAAGACTTTAGGGGAAAAAAGTTTGTATACTCCTTGCAATGCCCAAAACCCAGCACAGAGGTAGGAGAAAGTTTCTAGACTAGAAGCAAACTATCACACCTCAAATTGAAACTGCTGGGCTAGGGAGTCCTTTGCTAGCAAGTCAGAGAAGGATTCAAACAACAAAACAGAGCTTGCTAGGTGCGAGTCTTGGAGCGCAGCTGTCTTCACAGCAGAACTTAGAAAGCCTTCCAGACCGGACCAGGGGTTAGAGGACTGCGGTTCTCAGCTGTCTCCTAAACCTAGGCACCCGAGGGGAAAGAGAAAAGCCGAGGGGAAAAAGTTCTTCGGAAAGAGTAGCGGGCCCGAGACAATCAAGTCCGTGCAGCTCAAAACTGTCACCGCGCGGCCTACCGGGCAGAGACGGAGGCACCTGAAGGACGGCCACCGCGGCCAGGGCGCAGGGCGGCGGGCGCGGGCTTACCCAGGGCCGAGCAGTTGACGTCGCTCCGGCCGCCGCCGCGGCCCACCTGGAAGAGCCAGGTGCCCAGCAGGTCCGGATAGGTGCAGTTGGCAGGGGTGTCGCCGCGCACGCCGCGGGGGCCGCCCAGGAGCAGCAGGAGGGCGGCGAGCAGCGGGCCGGACTGGAGAGCCATGCTGGAGGGGCCGGAGCGCGCGCGGGCAGCAGCGCAGAGCCCGGGATACCGCCTGAAATAGCCGCGCGCCGG
>NW_004524639.1:715700-726469 GCF_000260255.1 Octodon degus
GCTGCACGCTCCCCGGTGGCTCGGACCCTGCTGCTAAGGGACTTTTCGAACTTTATCACAGCGGGGTGTTTAACCCAGGCCCAGGTGCGGAGGAGGCCAAAGGTGAGAAGAAGTCCGAGGGAGAGCGAGATCTAGTGAGTGGGGCCCTCTTATTTGTTTTGCGTGTCTTCTGTTCTGAGGTCCGTTTGGTTCATTGGTACCCCTCCCCCCAAAAAAAACTTTATTCGCTAATCTCAAACCCTCATGTCTCATCCTTTTTTCAACTGTCACTTTTTTAGGGCTCAGTTTCCTGTTAATGCCTGTTTTTCTGCCAACAAAACTCCGTTGTGTTGCAAATTGTGGGGGCAGCTCCACTCCTCTTTAACTTTACCGGATTTAGTTACTCAAGAGGGAAAGTCTCAGCGGTTCTCTTGCTCTTGCCCTTCTGCTCTGCAGATGAAAAGGCGGAGGGGCAGGAAAAGGAAGTAGCCTGCTAGGGTGACGGACGTGTCCCAGGGCGTGGCACCTCGGTGCTCTCAGAGGCCGCGAGGACAGGGTAGCACTGTTTGTAGTTGTCTTCTTGCCCAGTTGAAGCGTCGCCTTTGGGTGAGTGTTTCGACTGCTTGGCCTTTGCTCACAGCTTGCTCTTCCCCTTGAGCGAAGTGGCGGTCAGGCCCTGTGGACACAGTGGCGAAACAGGCACATTGACACCTCACTCTCATTTTCACCCCATCCCATTAGTCACAGATATTTATATGTCCACTTTTTCCATAGGATTGTAAGCTTTCAAAAGGGGAAACTCCAAATCATTCCCTTTTGTTTTCCCTAGGTTCTGGTTTGAAAGCACTCAGGGTGTGTCTTGGAATGTTAAATGTGGACAGCTGACTTTGCAAAAAATGCAAACGCAATTGCCGTGGATGTTTAGAGGTGAAACATGCTCCTTAATGTGACAGTACACGCCAAGGGTGGGATGCGGCGCCCACGCCTTACCGCTAGCTTTCAAGAAACTTTGGTTGGATAGATACCCTGACGAGTAAATTGCCCTCCTAGGTCTGTGCAAATGTCACTGTTCCAACGTGAGAAGTTTCCCCGAATCATCAGTATTATAGAACAGGACAGCTGGAAATTCCTTTGGGTGTAAACAGAGTACACACAATCGGGAAGGACGTTTAAGACAGCGACAGCCTTTATGCAGCAAATAGGGAGGAGGGCACCTTGGAGACCGCGGCTGTAATGAAGTGATTTGAATATTGGAAAGTGGAAATCTAGCCAGTTATCAGTTGTTGAATGTCACCTTGTCACGTAGTGAGATTCATAAACACACCTGAATCATGTCTCTGCCTGTTTCATTCCCCAAAATTCAGTATATATTAAATGATATTAAATAAAAGTAAGTGTGTATCTAAAACAGTTTGTCACTAGACAAACTGTTAATGTAATTATAAGTCCATTTACAGGAGCAGTTTTGCTTAGCAGAAAATGTCAAGATAGATCCTAGCAATCTATGGTTTTCAAACTCTTCTTTCAAAGGTTACAAAATAAAGTTGGACAATCACTGATTTAGGGATTGTGGAAACTCAGACTGAAGTTTGAAGTCTGGCTCTGACACCAACTATTTAATCTTGAGCAAGTTATTTTGCTTCTTTGAATGCCTTGGTTATTTCTTTTTGTCTTCTTTTGATCGTCTATAGAGTGTACATAATTTTATTTCCTGTAACTACTGCATTTGGTTTTGAGATGACTGAGTGAGTTCATACCGATTTGACTACAGATTAGACTACATTTACCACTGGGTGTAATTCTGCTAGAAAATGCCTTACTCACTAGACCAACAGGTTCTAAAGTTTGATCATTGTTATTCTAATTATCTTAATCCCTGACACATTACACATGCTGAAACATTTATTGAATGAATGCATAATATAATGGGTATAAATTAATCCATTTTAGTATATGGCAAAAAAACCCAACATGATTTCCATGCTGTCTGCCTTGTGAATAAATCGGAGCACCACTATATGACAGTGCATTATCAAAATAAAAAAAATCTTCAAGACAGAAAAACAACATGATATATATCAATTCTGTAATATGTTTGTTGGTATCTTGCATACTACTGGCATTGGTAGTATAAACAGGTACTATAATAATTTTGCTTATTTAATACTTCACATTTTATCAAGTAATAAACATTTTCCATCCCATTTAATGATTACACAATTCTATAAGGAAAGCATTACCTAATATTTATTGTATCCCAATCAAGAGTGAGACTCAGAGATTTTATTAGGGATTACTGCCTGTGAAAGAAACAGGAGGGAACAAAAAGAGAAAGAAAGCCTCAGACAACAATTCAGGTCTGAGCCCTGGGAAGAAAAGAAAGATAATTACAGAAAAAAAGAAACTTAGAAATGTGACTCTGAGGTAGTCTTAGCTCGGCGGAGAACGCTGAGGCACCGACTGCCCGTGGGAGAGCCTGGACTGGAGAAATGGCCTGCCGTGGCTCCTGGGCCGTACCCAGTCGCTGGGTGGGGTGAGGAGCTGAGGTGTACCCATAAGCCCTGAGGTCAGCAGGTGACACCTGCCCAGCAGATGTCTTCCCACAGAGAAATGAAAGCACTTCTTTCCATGGAGGTTAAGGTGGGGGCAACTTTGGTTCGAAATCAAGAATTGATGACAGTGGCCAAAAAAGAAGCAGGACCATTTGTGGAAGTCTTGTGATGTTCCTACTGCAGTCCCATGCTCTGCTTCTGTTCATCTCCTAGGCAGATGTCCAGACTGTGTCGTGTCCTCATGTTCCCATGTTAATTCATTATAATTATCCGATTGACTATTCCACCAAGCTTCATCTCCCTGGTGGCAGGGCTATTTTTGTACATCAAGTTATACTTATCTCAGAGCCTGGTCAATACTTATACATCACCTTAATTAAACAGATGGATGGAGGAAGGGAAGGCAGGAGCAAATAATGAAATTTCTATATATGAACATGCAGGTGATGACAGATTACTCTGGTGATAGACAATAGCCCAGGATTACATTAGTATTATCGCCCTGGTCAGTTAATTGTTATACATGGATGCTTTTGAAACTTGTTTTTCAGGAGCCCTGTCTTAGTTACTTTTCTGTCGTTGATGGGACAAAATGTACAACCACCAAAATGAAGGAAGGAAAGTTTTATTTAGCTCACAGTTAGTGGAGGTTTCAGCCCATACTCATCTGGCTCCAGGGCAGAGCAGCACGTGGAAGAGGCCAGCGGTTCATGGTGGCAGAAAACAGTAAAACAGCAAAAGCAGAAAGAGGAGTAGTGGCAACAATGGCGACAGAGAGCAAGTCTGACTCCCTGATGTTGCACTGAGACCATCTGGCCCAGGCGGGTGTAGGACTCACACCTATAATCCCAGCACTGGATCATGAATTAATCACAAAGTCTAGAAGTCTGCCCCCTCGCTGTGTGAGGCTTTGGTGGGACAACCAGACACAAACCATAACAAGCCGTTTGCGTTTTTTCGTTTTGTTTTGTCTTAATGTATTTAGTACAGGGTCTACCGAGTCTCTCGCTACATAGACTGGACTAGTGATCCTCCTGTTTTCAGTCTCCTGAGCGCTGGGATTTTAGGTGCATGCCACCACAGCTGGTCTCAACCTGTGTCTCGGCGTGCCCTGGGGGCAGGACTGGCACAGCACAGCGAAGATCAAACCCCTCAGCCGCTGTCTGCCGCCGTGTCTGCCTAAGCAGGCACTTTAGTCCGCTGAGCTATCTGGCTGGCCCCCTCTGCATTCTTGAAGATTAGAAGATTTAAAAGAGATTTTGAGTTGTATTTTACAATATTTACTGTACTATAAATGCAAAATAAAATGATTGATTTATTCATTTCATACCAGCAAAATTTAAAACATTGATAAAAATACAACATCCCTTAGCAACAGGGATACTTCCTGAGAAACATGTGCAAGTGACTTTGTGCTTATGCAAGCACCAAAAAGTGTACACACACACACACACACACACACACACACACACACCCCACAGGCAGTCCAGGTCAGCCCCTCAGCGGGAGGTCTGGCGAAAATTCAGAGACAGGGCAAACCTGAAGCGTGCGAAGCTGCGGCCAGCAGGCACACAGATACTAATTTACAGTGCGCAGTCTTTAATAATTAGCAGGAATGCACCTTCATATAATGATGAAGTAGAGGATGGTGAATGTGAAAACCAGGACCGGAGTCCCTCGTTACCGACATCGAGTATTCCACGCTTTACATCACTGTGCACGCTGTCCCTTCATGTAACTGGCAGCACGGTCTGTTCATATACATCAATATCAGAGCAAACTTAGGAGTAACCTTTCTGAATTCTGAAAAGCGCTCCACTGGAGAAATTTTCCACTTGATTCTCTGGGCGGTATCTCAACAGTGTGTGCCTTTGTCACAGACAGAGGAACACAGCAGTGCAATGACAGAACTGTAAACGTATTGCCCGTTAATAGTGGGCCATTTGTGTCAGTTTTGTATAGCCAGTTTGGGGATAGTCCAGGTTTAATCACGTAATAGGTGAAAAATAGAAGAACATCTTTGAATTTGGGTGAGGGCTTATAAATTAATAATTAATAGTTCTTTCTCTTTGAATAGCTTTATTGGCACAGTGTATGTCAGTGTGAGAGTCATCTTCCAAATACTATGATTTTCTTCTACAAGTAGGAAAGGAGCTCAGAGTAGATGAGGGATTTTTCTGGGGGCAGACCACAGGGCCTAGAGCTCTGACCACCAACAGGAGACTTTTGATTTTAAGTTAGATTGATACAATGGAATTAAGAAAGTGAGACTCAGTGCAGTTATTGATACAATGAAGAGAAATAAAGGTTTGATAAGCAAATGGCTCAGAAACAATGCCTGTTCATGCCCCTGTGGAACTGTGAATTGCTGAAGTTTTACAAACCCATTTTCAGTTTACTTTTGTACTTTTGTTAAATAAACCAAGCTTTGGAAATGAAAATACTGAGGAACATTATTTTTCATGAATAAGGCAAGATTTTCTCAGAGGCAACAAAGTAAAAGGAATCCTACAGAGAGAGCTTGACAAGCTTTTTTTTTTTTTTTCGGAACCAGAACCGGGGATTGAACTCAGGCCCTTGTGCTTGCCAGGCAAGCGCTTATTCTACTGAGCCATCTCCCCAGAACCTTGACAAGCTTAACCTCTATATTTTTCCTCTATTTCTACCCTTACTACCCTGTCCAGCAAATCATGGTTTCCTGCTGCAGTTCCTTATAAAAATTACCTTTTAATTTGATTTGGTTTTTTTCTTTTTTTTTTTGCAGAACCGGGGATTGAACTCAGGACCTTGAGCTTGCCAGGCAAGCACTTATTCTACTGAACTATCTCCCCGGCCCCAAATAATATGGTTTTTTTTTGTTTTTGTTTTTGTTTTTTTTTTTTTAATGGGGGCAGGTTTGTAGTACTAGAGCTTGAACTTAGGACCTTGCACTTGCCAGGGAGGCGCTTATGCCACTGAGCTATGTCTCCACCTCGTTGATCTGTTTTCTTAATTCAGTGCAAAATCCAGGCATCCAAGTGTCATCCTTCATGCCTCTTTCTCCTGTGTCTCTGCCCCTGACGGGACCGTGTGTTGGTATCAGGTCTACGCTGCCAAGTTTTACTTTGATGTGAGTCTGAGCAGGTTATTCTTGGCTTCCTGTCTCTGTCACTGTGGATAAGTCCTCCAAGGTCCTGCATGGCCAGCCCTCACTCGCACCTTCATTTCTCCAACTTCTTGCTCGCCCCAAAGCTCTTTCTGTGTAATCCTCTCCTTATAGCTTTGCATTTTTGTTCTCCATACCTGAAATATTTTACCTAGTCTCCATTAATTTCTTTCTCATAAAATTTTCATGAATAAATATTTTACCTCCTCAAAAATTTCTGCCCTTTAAATCAAAGATTACACTCCTAAGTATCGGATTGAAATGAGCAGAAATGTGTAATATGCAAATAAGGAGACGCACGCAGCTGACAGAAGCCTCCACACATCATGCATGATAATATAAGAACGTAACTATGCTCTCATTTATTTCATAATAGTAAGCAGGAGGATACATTATAAAGAAGGAGACCAGATGAGCAGCGACCACACCTGAGGTCTCTGTCACACGGATGCAATATTCTGGATCTGCGACTTCGCCCATGCATGCCTCCCCGGGGCGTGTCGTCCCCAGAACCGTCACGCCGCCGGATCAGAGGTGGATGGAGCCTGCAGTCGGGCAGAGTGGGACTCGGCTGTGTGCAAATAACTTTCACTTTCACTCGTTGGTGGACACAGAGACCTTTATGAGGTTTAGCTATTGCATACCATGCTGCTGGGCAGATAGAGTATGTGCGTCTCTGTGATCTGATTTCTTTAGCTCTGCACTGTCCGTGCACGGAAGCCTCTCAGACACTGAATCAAAATAAGCCTCTTCTCTCTCTAGGTTACTGTCCCCACGTATTTCTCCCCACGACCGAACTAAGAACTCCTGCGGAACTCTCAGATAAGGGTGTCCGGATCTTAAGTAGGGGGTTTTGGTTGGTACTTCTTTCCGGCTTTCTAGTGACTTTGCTACGGGTACATGAACTGTGGAAATCCAGTGAACAATTGTTCCTCTAGCTCCCTCTTCATTTCTTAGTTTAAGATTACGTTTACTAGTATCACTGCTGACACAATAGCCATAACTCTAAAAATGGAACGCTGATTGCATAGCAGCTCGCAGCCCCTACCCGCCCCTTCTAGGAGTTAGCTAATCTCGCGGAAGTTCCCACTACTGATTAGTTGCAGCAATTTCTCCAAGCGCCAGTTTCTATTATATGAGAGATCATGATGTACAAAATCTAGTGTATTTTGCATTATGTGATTTAATTATTACATTTATGGGAAGAACAACAAGAATAAAACCTGTTAACAGTAAATAAAAACTTAAAATTACTGTATTTTATGGGAAGCAGTGTGTCAAGTCATAATTTCAGCAGTATTGAGTCAAATTCATCAAATGAAGTGACCCAAACACTACCTGTGTGCAGAAAGACTTTTAGAAATATATTTTAAGATAGAATTCAAATAGTTTGTTTCTATGCTCATGTTAATGCCACTGAATATTTCAGGAGCAAAAACAAAGATGTCATCTTGCGAAAAAATGTGAATACAATACAGAAAATAAAAGTGTCCTAGAAAATTAAACATGACAGTAGACAAAGAAACTGGGAAGTCTAAAATTACATGGCTTATTATTTTCCCTGTTCTCTAAAAATATGGGGCATTTTTTATTTCCTCCAGTATAATGTTCTCAGCTATGTATGTAAAGAATATGACTTCATAATTACACTGTGAAGCAAGCACGAGTTTTAGGAAATCTGACTTTGACAATAGACAATTGTCTTGGGAAGTTTCTCTGCAGCCTCGATGCTCCTGTTACCAAAGCCAGATAATTCTCACTTTAAAAGCATTGTTAGCATCATGGGCCTTTTGACAAAAAGGAGCAGGCAAAAGTAAGTCGGTCACGACACGTTAAAGAAGAGGGCAAGAAGCGCTACACAGAGTCTTTGAAAAGCAGCTTTTGGCATTTAGGAATTCTGATTCCCAGGCATAAAGAGCGACCAAACTTGCAGTCTTTTGAAGTTGTTATTTGAATTTTTTTTTTCTGTATCTTAGGGAAAGGTCTACAGGGTGTTCAGGGTCTCACTATTAGATCAGACTTGTAGTGATCTGCCTGTTTACAGCTTCCCAAGACCTGGGATTACAGGCATGCGCCACCACACCCAGGCTCAATTGCCATCTCAGCGCACCCAGGGGGCGGGGCTGGCACAGCAGGCCTGGGGATTGAACCCCTGGCCCCTGTGCCTGCTTGCAGGACTTTAATCCACTGAGCTATTTGACCCACCCTTTTTTTAATTTTAATTTTAATTAATTTATTTTTTTGTTATTTGAATTTTTGACTAGAGAAAAAAATTATTTCTTATCAAGCATCTACTATTTCAGATATTTTGTATTATATAAAGGAGTGAAAACTTCATAAAAAACGGAATTGGGGATAATAATTTGCACGTTCCCTCTTTTGTAGGAATCCACAACTGTAGGTAGTGGTTTCCACATCAGCATCCAATTCCTCATGCTCTTTAAGTTCACCCCATGCCTCATGCACTCATTTGCTAATTGCAAAGAAATGAAGGATGCCTGTAATCCTGACACTCTTGGGGATAGTGGCAGGAGAATTACGAGTTGGAGCCCAGCTTGGGAATTCAGCAACCTAGTGTGACCCTGTCTCAAAATATAAGCAAATAGGGGCTGACGAGATAGCTCAGTGGATTAAAGCGCCTGCTTAGGCAAACTTACCTAACTCAGGGACCGATATTCCCTGGCACCACAGGCCATGCCAGCCCCGCCCCCAGGACAGGCTGAGCCAGCCACAGAGTCTGGGCGTGGTGGTGCGCACCTATAATCCCAGCACTTGGGAAGCTGAAAACAGGAGGATCACCGTAAGTCTGAGCTGTGTAGTGAGGCCCTGTACTAAATATATAAAAAATAAATAAATAAAAATTAAAAAAGAAGAAAGCAATATATAGTAAATAAATGTCAAAAGATCCCAGATTCTAGCCCTAGTACCTCAAAGAACAACAAAAAAATTCCTACCCTTTAAGACATTCTAGTGTTATCAGGAGCCACTGTTTGCCCTTAGTTTAACAGCTCAAGAATAATTTATATTCAATAAATATCTTTTCATGAAAATTTCAAGGTGAAGAAGCTAAGCAGTCTGGCAGAGTTTGCAAAACCACAAGACGACTTACTTTCTTGTTACCACAGGTATTTAACATCTTTCATTTTGTACTAAGAGCAGCTGCTGCCCAAATGGATGCCATAGTTCACAGCGGAATTCTGGGGAAGGTGAAAGAGCTGAAGGTCTCCAAAAGATGGAAGACACAGTAAACGCCTCTGAGGAGGCCTTGGAGATGACAGACCTGTTTCTAGAGCTGTCAGTCAAACACTCCCATGCCATGTCCAAATACACGTGCCACCCAGACCCAGCAGTCCTTTCCTTTGTTCTCCCTTCATCAGTATTTTATACCAATGAATGTATGAAAGAAAAGAACACGATGTTCTTATTTGGAGATGTGCTTTAGAACTTTTAAAATCATACTTCATTTGCTCAAATAATGGAAAATTTGTCTATTCTTTATCCTAGTTTTGATATCTTGAAATTAGTTTTAAATTTAGGACTTTATTTTAGATACAAAGCCATTAAACAACTAAAAATATTTTGCAATTTTAGAGGTAGACATAAAATGGTCTATTTCATCAAAGATGTAAAATGTAAAATATCTATTAGTTTTCCAATAAGTTAATATAGCTATCAGAAATATCTATGCGTTGCTTGCAAATTTTAAAGTCTCTCAAAAGGAATAAGAAGGGAGAGGTTAAGCAAAAAAATAACCCTGAAAAATAACGTATAAACTGTTTTCAGAAAGCTTTGCTAAGGGCTGGTGAGATGGCTCAGTGGTCTAAAGCACCTACTTGGAACAAGCTTAGCAAAGCATAGGGATCGTGGTTCAATCCCCCAGCACCACATGCCAGCCAGCCCCCTGGTGGACTGAGCTGGCCACACACACACACACACACACACACACACACATAAATAAAATTTAAAGAAAGAAAGCTTTGCTAAATAATTTGTTATAAAAGCAACTTGGTAAGGGAATGATTTAAAAAATGTTTACCATTGTTATGCTTGCTTACTAGTAACCCAACTGCATGTTAATCAGCCTTGTATCTTCTGTCTCGTTGCATTCTGACCGATTTTCCACCACCACCTGGCATATTCATCCCCACCCAAGTCTGCCCTTTCATCCTTCCACCTACCTTTATCTCATCCTCCCTTGAAGAAGGAGGAGAATCACGGTGACTCCAGCAGTACGTGGCAGTGACCGGCTGGTATTTCCATTAACTAACAGTCCCTTCTTGAGTGCACGCCCTGCTACTTGGCTCTTTCAGCTATCTGACGCACCTGCAGAGCTTCCTCCCTTAGTGGAAAACTTGAAAGCCTTCTCTGATCTTGCATTCTATTTTGAATAAGATGCCTAATTTCAGGAGCAGAGGCTTTCTCTGTTTGTAGGAAAGGAGTGAGGGCAACGCCAGTGCTAGCTATAATCATAAAGTTTGAATTGTCACTCTTTTTACTTCTATTGGGACTTTTCTGCCTTGCTGTATATGATTTCTTTCCCCAGGGGGAAAAATAGATTTGGTTAGTCTCTTTAGTAGTTGCATGAAAATATTCCTTTTGAACAATTATGCTCTTCACTGATAATGGAAGCAAACCCAATAGAAAAATGAATTGAGTATCTGAGTCAGCATTTTAAGTGAATTATAAGTATTTTAATTCCAGCCAGTAACTAACAACATACTAAAATATGTGTCAATTTAACCTGTAAGATTAACATAAACATAATATATTGATCATATCCAATTTGCATGAAGATATGGGGAACTGTACATTTTCTTGTACTGTGGGTGGATGGAACAATAGAAATAAACTGTTTTGAAAAAAAACTTGGCAATATCAATAAAAATTTGAAGTTTCAGTGGCTCTTTGGCTCTGCAGTTCCATGAATATGCTATTCATTATACAATGGCTCATATTAATCAATGGAAAGCACCATGAATGTGTCTAAGACAATGGAAGGAAATCTGTGCAAAGAACATGTTTATGAGATATCAAAAAAGAGCTTTAAATAAAGACATAAGGCAGCCAAAATGAGCTGCACCATGCAAGATGTA
>NW_004524639.1:726882-736712 GCF_000260255.1 Octodon degus
GTACTGGGTTACAACCCAGGGAGGGGCTCATCCATGCCAAGCAAGTTCTCCATCACTGATCTACAGAACCCCCTGTGTATTTTTTTAGTTTTTTAATTTTGAGACAGTCTCACTGAGTAGCACATTGCCCAGCATGGGATCAAACTTGCAGTCCCATTGCACATGTGACCACCAAACCTAAGTCCATGCACACGTGTGCTCATGCCCCTGCTTCCATAGAACTAATTAGCTTTATCTGTGCGTATTCATGTTTCTACATTACTGTTGTTTTTTTCCTCCGGAACCGGGGATTGAACTCAGGCCCTTGTGCTTGCCAGGCAAGCGCTTATCCTACTGAGCCATCTCCCCAACCCCTTACATTACTGTTTCATAGAACTCTTACCTACTCTTCAACATGCTCTTACTCAAATTTAATAATCTTATTAAGTATGCCATGAAGCCCTAAAATATAGATGATGATGTTCTTATACTTGGGCATCTAAGGCATACAAATTTCACAGTTAATGGCTCTACAGTCTAATGAGGTGTTAGTCTGTGTGTACAAGCTCTTGAGGATCCCAAGAAGAAACCGGGGGGAAGGATGATGGATCCAGTCCTTCAGAAGCTTCTACACAAGACAATCCGAGTTGAAGATAGCTACCTTGGTGCATTTCACATCTTTTTAGCTCTACGGTCAAACCCTTTGCATATACATCCCTTTAGTTCCCGAAGTAACATGGGTCCCAGTGTCCTCATTTTACCAATGAGATAAACGAATTCAGAGAGATTTTGTAATCTGGGTATGATTCATCACCACTTCAAAAACTTGATTAAAAATTACATAGCCATCACATTTAATCAGCCAGCCAGATGCATGTCCTCATCTCAAATTTACATCTGAAGCAATTCAAATTAAATATTATTAGGTTCACATCAGGGACTGAATTAACCAGGCTCTTGGCAATGATGTCCAGCAATACTAGGTATGACGCCATCTCTTTGTGAGTGTAGACTCCCCTCCACACCTCAGCTACCAAGGGACATTCTGTTGGCAGTTTCTCTAATTGTCACCAAAATATTGCATTTCTTCAATTCTTCTCAGGTAAAATCATGCCATTTTTTTCATTCTGGTTGATGCTAAAGGGATAAGAAAAAGCCACAGGAAAAGCCCAAGTACTTGATATGTGGAAGCAAACCTAGGAAGGTGACAAGGTGAATTTAATTATGAGATTGAGAAAGAATTTACAGTTGAATTTGTATGGTGCTGAAGCCACCCCTGTTGAAATAGTAGCCTGTATCCCTTGTACAAACCTAGCTCACCAAAGATATAAGATTTGTGCTTTCACATGATGTCGGGAGCCACAAAATTTTACCTTTATACATTCATTTGTTAAAGGATCGTTTTGTTAACCACTCGCTTCTCTGCGTGCCTTCAGCTCCTGCGGTGTCATTTCCCAGAGGTGGGCGGATTTCCGCAGGTGCATAGAATGTAAAAGTATTTAGATTTGAGTCTCGTGCATGCTAATGGTTAGATTTTGGCAAACTCCTGTCTAAGCCAGTTTGGTGAGGCGACACGTGGGAAAATGTGGGCAGGACCAGTGGGGATGCTAAGCACAGGTGCCACCACCATCAGCACACCACCACCGTCCCGTAGGCCTTTACCACCTCTCGGCCGAGTCGTGCTGCCGGCTCCCTGCGATCCCAGACTCGCACTTCGGCTTCAGGCTGTGTCTCACTCCTCCTGTGCCCTGGCTTCCTCATACTTGCCCCCACTCGCGCTCTCTTTTTTTCCCTAGTCATCACTTTTCTAAACGGGGTGCTGCGGCCCCCACCCATGCTTGAACAGCACACCTGAGCAGGCCTCTCGCCTTCCAAGAACAGGCTTTCTGTCTGATGTCACCCAAACCTTCAGCCTTACAACTCTGCACTCTTAAGGCTTTCTTTTTCTTCAACTTAATCTTCAGTTTATTTTTGCCCCAAGAGTGATTTATGTGAACGTTGTCTGGAAATTGTGTATCGATTTTGCGATCATTATTGTTCCCTTCTTGCAGCTGGTTTGCAGCTCCCAACCATGCGTTTTCTCAGGAGAGTCAGTGCTGGTACATCGCACATCTTAAGGATCGTTTGTGTGTCCTCCCCCTTTCTTCCTCCCTGTCTGTCATTCTCTTGGTTCCTTTGCCAGTTGTAAAAGCTGTTTCCTGTTACCTCAATTGCATTTTGTATCTGAATTTACTTATACTTTGGGTTTTTCATATATGGAAAATAGGTATTTATATTATGTCTGGCTTATTTCACTCAAAGTGCATCCATTTTCCTACAATTAACTCAAATGTATCCTACTTTTTGATGGGGCAGTACTGCTCTGTGCATAAATAATACATTTTCTCTATTCTTTTTCTGTTTACAGACATATATGCCGCTCCAAAAACTTAGCTATTGTGAATTGTGCTGTTATAGTCATAGGTGCCCATGTATCACTGTACCGTGATGTCTTTGGACTCTTTCTGGACAATGCCTACAGGTAGACCCGCTGGATTGAAGGCAATCTCTAGTTTCTGAGAAGTTGCCATCCTGTTTTCATAGTGGTTATCCTCGCTTACATTCTCATGAACAATGCAGAGGTCTTCCTCTTCTCAGAACCTGTTATGACTTCCAGAGAAGAGTCACTCTTTCTGCAGCAAGACGCAATATTAGCATTGTTTCACTTTGCGTATCCCTAATGCCTGTGTCTAGCTGTCCCCCGAAGCCTCAAGCAGTGATGGGGCAGCGGGCTTCTCGAATTTGTGATGACTTCATGATCCAGTGCTGCGATCATGGGTGTGGGTGCTGCACCCAGCGGGGGCTGACATTCTGTATACAGTAGAAGGGTGGGAAGTGGGTCGCCTCTCCTCTGCTGCTCCTCCCATTTGGCTCTTGCTGTTTTACTATTTTTACCACCATGAACTGCTGCCCTCTACCATGTGCTGCTCTGGCTTGGAGCCAACTGAGTGTGGACTGCAACGTCCACGGTGAGCTAAATAAGTCTTCCTTTCCTTAATTCAGGGTATTGGGTATTTCTTCCCAGCAATGAGAGAAGAAGAACTGAAATATTCAGATACGTTTAACAATTTTTCAGGTATTTATTGGCCATTTGTACTTTTTCTCATGAGAAACATCTGTTCATTTCAGTGTTTTTTGTTTGTTTGTTTGTTTGTTTGTTTGTTTTTGTATTTAGGGTCTACAGGGTCTCACTGCATAGATCAGACTCATAGCGATCCTCCTGTTTACAGCATCCCAAGTGCCGGGATTACAGGTGCGTGCCACCATGCCCAGTCTCAATTGCCATCTCAGCATGCCCCGGGGGTGGGGCCAGCATGGCAGGCCCGGGGATGGAACCCCTGGCCCCCAGCTCCTGCATCTGCCTACGCAGGAGCTTTAATCCACTGAGCTCTTTGGCCGGCTCTCAGTGTCCCATTTTTGATTGGTCTTTTTACTTAAGGTTTTTTGCTTTTTAGATTTTTCCATGTTTCAAATATTATTCCTGCATCTGAGCTGCAGAGGGCAAAATATTTTTCTCATTCAGTAGATTTTCTCTTTACTGTGCTGGTATTTCCTCGGCGGACACTTTTTTGCTTCCTTTGTTAGGTTAATTCCTAAGTGATTACTTTTCTCTTAAAGCTATTACAAATGAAACTATTAGTTTCGGTTCTTTCTCAGTGAGCTCATTATTAGTGCACATAAATGGTATTGAGTTTTGTATGTTGATGTTTTATCTTGATACATTAATGAATTTGTTTCATTCACTCCAGGATTCTTTTGATGTAATTTTCTGGGTCTTTGATGTAAAGGATTATTTTGTCTAGAAATACTGACAATTTATCTTCTTCCCGTCCAGGATGTACCCCTTTTAGTTTTTTCCGCTGCGTGATTGCTCTGGATCATGTTTCCAGTACCATATTGAACAGAAGTGGCAATAGTGGCCACTTCATCTTGGCTCTGATTTTGCAAGGTAAACTTTCAGCTTTTCCCCATTTAATATGATGGTGGCCATGTGTTTGCCATGAGTGGCTTTTATCAGATTGAAGTCAGGTCCTTTTATACCCATTTTCTTCTGAGTTTTTTTTTCACACATAGGTGTTGGATTTTGTCAAAGATCTTTTCTGCGTCTACCGAGATGATCAGATTTGTTTGTCCTAGCTTCTGTGTATGCATCTATTCATTGGTGTGTGCTGAATGATGCTCACATCTCTGGGATGAAGTCTACTTGATCATGACGTGTGATCTTCCTAAGGGTCTTCTGAATTTTTTTGGACAACATTTTTGCATTTATATTCCTTAAAGAGACTGGTTTGTAGTTCTCTTTTTTCAATGGGAACCTTGTCTGGCTTTTGAACCAGGATAATGGTAGCTTCCAAGAATAATTTTGAGAGTACTTTTTCCCTTACGATTTTATTAAACGGTTTGCAGATTATTGGCATGAGGTCTTTCCTAAAGTTCTTGTAGAAATAAGCAGTGAATACACTGGATCTTGGTTTTTTCTTAAATCATAGACTTTTTAAAAATATGGTTGACACTTCAATTTTATTGGATTACTCAGAGTTATTAGGTCTTTTTAGTTCAGTTTTGACAGTCCACATATATCTAAGGATCTATTTCTTTTGAACTCTAATTTATTGGAGTATAGATTTTTAAATAAATTACTAATGATCTCCTGAATTTCAATGGTGTTTGTTGTGATTTCATTTTTGTGTTTTCTTATTGAATTGATTTGGTTTCTTTCTCTCTTTTTTAAAGTAAGATTTATGAAGGGTTTGTCTATTTTACTTATTCTTTTGAAAATCAACTTTTCATTAATTCTTTATATTGTTTTTGTTTCAATTTCATTAGTTTCTGTTGTGCTCATTGTAATTTCTTTCCTTGCACTAGTTTCAGAATTATATTATTTTTGTTTTTCTAGGATCTTGAGGTGCATAAAAGTTACTTATTTGGGTCTATGCTATTTCTGATGTGGGCATTCATGGCTATGAACTTCCCTCTTCGGCCTGTTTTTATTGTATCTCATAGATTCTGATATGTGATAATGGTGTTGTCATTTGATTGTAGGGCCTAATTCCTTCCTTGACTATGTCTGTGACTCACTGATTATTTAAGATTGTATTGTTTGAGTTTCATGTATTTGCCTAATTTCTGTGGTTTCTTTTGCATTTTAGCTAAGTATTGCATTGATTTCTGGTTTCATTGAACTGTTATATGATATGTATGGTATAATTTTAAATATTTTATATTTATTTAAGCCTGCTTTACAGGGCAGTATGTGCCCTATTTTGGAAAAAGTTCCACATGCTGTTATTTCTGAGTTCTGGCCAGCTGAACTTCTCTCAGCCTTTCACTGAAAACAAATCCTTTATGCCTCTCCATACGCTGACAGAGCACTGTCGTGCCTAAATCCTTGACATGAAATGCCCAGAATGCCGTGCCTCACCCCAGTGCACATCTTTTCCTTTATCTTGTGCTCTTTTCTCTCACACAGTGCAGCTCTGCTGAGCTCAGTGGCTTAGCTGGACATCACTTCTGCGAACCCTTCCTGGTCCCACTAAGCAGGACAAATTTTTCCCATGCTCTCTGCTTTTTGAATCTCTCATCTATCCCAAATCAGAGGTGATGTTAAACATTAAATCAGAGGTAGTTATTCTCACTGCTCCTCTGTTTCCCTGTCAGTGATGAGCTCCTCAGGCTAGTGTCATGTCTTCTCATCTCTGGAGGTGATGGATGGCACATACGGAGTCCTCAATATGTGCAGCTCTTATTTGTTTGTGTTTCCAGTGTATTCTCAGATATGTAGTATAGATTTGATACTTAAATAATTTTGCGTATTTCTTATAGCATATCAACTAAATCTTGGCTTCGGGGGACCAGCTTGATGTGCTACAGAGCAGGCAGTAATTAACATTAATAAATTGGCACAAAAATAATTTGAGAATCTGTCCTAGGCCTACAAGACTTGTGGGGAGACCGCCAACCATCTTGCCCACATCAGCAGTTCACTCCCACTGCTTCCTGCAGCACAGCAGTACACCCCTAATCCAGAGGTCCCCCTAATAAAGCCAAAGACACCATGCCTCATGGTCTTAGCTACTGTATGGCTTTGACCATTCTGGTGCTCCTTGGAACTAAAACATATGCTTTGTTTGTATTTTATTCTATTGTCATACCTCTGAGCAGGACATCTGTTTGAGCCCCAATACTTAGCTAAAAAACAGTATCGTCTTATTTTCTCTATGGCTTTTTGAATCATGGGAGTCTTTAGTTTTCCATGATTTTAGTGATCATATTGCTAATTGTCTTTATATCTGTTGTAGTTTGTTCATTTGTTCCAGACATACTTACTGAATATTCATTATGAATAAGACACTTTTCTATGCAGTAGGAATACAAAAGTAAATTAGATGAAAAATTATTCCCAACTTTGTGATGTTTAGCATCTGGAAGAGCACACAGCCACTAAAAAAGGAATGCATGATTAGAATTTTTTGTTATACAGGAAAATAGATGGTGTTATGAAGGCCTGTACAAGAGGAGTCCCAAGTTCATCAGGTGGGTTGAAGAATACCCACATTAGAATGGCCAGATGTGAGATTCAGGTAGAAAGAAGTAGGCAAGGATGGTCCAAGAGGTAGAACGGTGGGAAATTAATGGAAAATAGAGTCGGAGAAGTAAATTGTGGTGGAGTAAGGAGTCATCATGTTTTAATCAAGCCCAATTATTCAATCATGAGCATGAATTCAGTTTTCAGAAGTCAATTCCAGGCTTTTTCTCAGTATTGTCAGACCGGATCTTCTTTTCTAGCCCTGCCTTTTAGTATTTCCATGTGAGTACATGCCTCAGCCTGTGGTCTGTGCCTTGCACACGCTTCTCCTGTGCCTGGAATGTCCCATCCTTACATTTCATATCCAAATTGGCTCTCACAAGCCAATTCAAATCCTAAGTTTCTCTGTTATCTGTCTCAATTGATAGCGTGCCTCCTTCCCTTTCATCACTTATAGATAATGCATCGTGTTATCTATCAATGTGGTTTCTATTTGGAGTATCTCTGTATCTCCTTCCTCAAAATAAGTTTAGCATAATGCATTTTATATATTTCATGTTTCATAATCTTCGCCTGAAATAAAATGACTCTTAATGAGTCATGTATGATGATGAAATGACCAGGATAGGCTATCAGAGATCTGCAGAGTGTAAAACCAGAATTATTTCATCAAATTTGTTTAGCTTAACATTGGGGGGGGGGGCAGGGAGATGGCTCAGTGGAATAAGCGCTTCCCTGGCAAGTGCAAGGGCCTGAGTTCAATCCTCGGTTCTGGAAAAAAACATTGGGTGTGCATTTAAAGCACATATTATCAGCAACTGGTTAACATAGCTGATGTGCAGGAGGGCTCTGACTGTATGAGGGATCAGGTAAGCCTCTGAGTCAGAGAGCCCACCACATCATCTGCCTGCATCTGCTTGAAAAGCAATGTTGAAACAGCTGGTTCTATTATTGTCTTCACCTTAAACATTGGTAACATCCTTCTGAAACAAAAGTTATTTTTCTTAGGAAAAGAGGCTACATCCGTCCTGATTTCACCTATTGGGAGAAGATAGCTATGTCCTCTATGGGTGAAAACCAGTGAATAGTGATCTGATTGAGTGGCCCAGAGCTCAGGGCTGGTTAATAATGATCTTGCTGAGTAAAGACGTAGTTGATTCCAAGGTTTGTTAGCGCCAGAGATTCCTCTACCATGTACAGAGAGCAATGTGAGTAGGTGGCACAGAATGGACTGCTAGCCATTTCTGGTCATCTTGGGAGTGTGGGCTTTTTGGCACGGGGGGGGGGGGGCTGGGGATTTGGCTCAGCACTAGACTGCTTGCCTAGCAAGCTGCAAGCCCTAGGTTTGGTCCTTGGCACCAAAAACAAAAAAATAAACCTCCCCTAAAAAGCAATTCAACCAAAACCAAAAATACAGCAAAATCAAAAAAGACCAAAAACAAACAAGGCAACTGTCACAGGAATGCAAAACAGAAAACCACTGATGTTGTGTGGCTATCTTATCTTCATGTGTAAAGGGCATAGAATGTTTTAAGTGGGAAAGAACCACTCCCTCCCTCCCCTTCCCACAGAAGAAAATCACACCTGTTTCAAAATGTAGAGTAGTCGGAACTTTAGAGTGAGAGTAGTGTGGATGAGCAGAAATGACAGATGCTTCCCCTGAACTCATTCAAATTACGCTGACAGCCCCTAGTTCAGGAGCTCAGCGGATTAGTGCCGACTTCTCCCGAACTTCACTAGGTGAATCTGAAGAGTACCTGCGAAAGGTGCTATCTATGTTGAGAACAGCTCACTTGATCATGAGAACAGGCCACTTGTTGGCCTTTGGTCCAGATTATGTAAGTGATTTATGTTTTCATCTGAACTGCTGCTGGGTCAACAAGGTTACTCTCTCCTGCCTCTGAGTTCTGTTCTTTTTCAGAGGATTAAGCATATTTGCTTTACTGATTTTGCAACTTTTCCCTGAAGAAATATTTAGAATAAGTAGAAATAGGAGTATTATTAGTTTCAGATCAAGCAGACATAATTTCTGTTGTGTTCTTTTTATCTTATAAGCACTGTGTGCACATTATCAAGCGTGACTGAACTGTGAGCCTTGCTCACATTTTACTGGTGTTTGTCTAGAAATGAAAACTTGGAGGACAAGCAAACTGACACCCACAGCACCCAAGACTTGCGACTTTTCCCAGTGCTTTCTTAGAGCTGGAACAACAGTGAGTAACCCTACAGGTGATTAACTTTGCAGAATAAGAAAATCAGTCAGAAGACCTGGAGATGTTGGGTAGGACAAGAAGAAAGCCTCCCGGGCATAAGAATGTCATCTATTAGTTTCTAAAAGCAATTAGAGGACAAGTCAGTCGCTTCTGTGTTACTATAAACTCCTGAGATCAGAAACCAGTAAGAATTTGCTCATTGGAAAAAAAGTCTGTTTTCTAAGAGGTCTGACGCTTTCTAAAACTGTCATCAAGAAGCATTAACAGCGAGCTGCATCTGCTCAGGGATGTGAAGTATTTTGGGAAGACAGGAAAGTCAGCACTAACACGTGATTACAATCATTCCCTTTGAGTACAGAGAGGCCACGCAGGTTCCACTGCCACGGGCTTCTTTCCCTTTGACACTTTGAGCTCTTCTCTAGCAGAGAAGAACTAAGCCTGTGCAGCAAATTAGACTCCGCACACTTCTTGTCACAGCGCTGTCACCCTTGGCCACACTTTCCTTGTATCGGATTGGGAACCTCAACAGAAGGGGAAGAAAAGGCAAGCAATGAAGTTACCGAACCAAGACCCAAAGCTGATTGCATCTGATTTTTGTTTCATTCTTTTTTACGTGTGCTATCCTTTTATTTATTGTCAGGCCAGCTTAGTGACTTTGATAATGTGTCACTAGTGGAGATGGGGCACACTGGCTGAAAACCCACATTATGCCCCAGTTCTGAGTAAACCCTTGGGCTCCCAGGGAGCCGCTGTTGGCCCAGCATAAGCCGTCCGGCCCCTCCAGGGACTGAAGGCGTGTGGCCCACGTAAGGTCACCCTAGTCACTAGAACTACCAAATCCTGCTTATGCTGCTAGAATGACTCAGAGAGGACTGACACAGAGCTGGGACCATGTGACGGGTCACTATGATGGCTGGTGTGACGATAACAAAAGAAGTAATGCAAGCATGAGACAGCACATGTGGCCACACGAGGGAATTCACACTGGAGCTGGAAGCAAAACGAAAGGGAAGCCTAGAAGTTGAGAGGTGAGGGTGGCGTCTCAGGTGGAGAGTAGCTGAGAGGTGAGGGTG
>NW_004524639.1:736812-744217 GCF_000260255.1 Octodon degus
CGTCTCAGGTGGAGAGTAGCTGAGAGGTGAGGGTGGCGTCTCAGGTGGAGAGTAGCTGAGAGGTGAGGGTGGCGTCTCAGGTGGAGAGTAGCGCGCATTCATAAGCAGACACTGGGCACTGCTGAGGAAAGAAGAGTACAGCAGCAGACATGTCGGTAGGAACTGTTCACACTGGAATATACACAGAGCCCTAGGGCTCCCTGGCGCGGCCCCGACTCCCTCTCTGCTCATTTCTTTCTCTCTGCTGTTTGCTCACCATATGCCAGCTCTACAAGCTTCTTACGTTTCTTGAACACAGTATAATTTTATATTCCCAAGTATTCCCTCATTCCCCAGAGGGGATTTTCTAGTATTCTCCATTAGCCCGGCCTCGCTCCCTCATGCAGCCTGCCTTGTTTCCCATCTCCTCATGAAACTTATGCTTGCACGAGTAAGGGAACACAGGCAGAGAGAGGCAGAGGGAAGAAGCCAGCGAAGCATTGCCTTGGCTAAAACGGGCTCCATCCTGGTCCCAGAGGATCTCCAGAGAAAAATGGAAGTAGGGAGGGTGGGTTTCTGCGCTCCTGAACCTGTCATTTACTAGCCATGGTCAAGAGCGGGAAGGGATCGTGGGTGGGGCTGGCTGGCTTGCAGGGACAGCCCTGCACTGGCCGTGGGCTACAGAAGGAGAGGCTGTGAATGGCAGATGAATAGATGGGTAAGGAATTTTAGTGGACCGTTTCCAAAAAATCAATTAAAATCTTTCAGTTTGAACAGTTTATAGGTTTGTGATTCTAAACATGCTAACTTTATCATGATAATTAATCATCATGACACACTGATCTGATCCCCTTTACCAAGTAATTAATGTACATATATATATATATATATATATATATATATATATATATACTAATTACTGGTGTTTGTCTAGATATATCCCTCAATATGCTTTTCAGCATTCGTCACACCTCTGAAAACTGTATCCGTGTATATAATCCCACTGACCCAGTCCTAGCCGTCTCACTTAAAGCCCACTTTTCCCTAGCCTGTGGCAGCTCTAACAGCCCTCTCGATCTTAAATATCAAATCTTGTGCAGTGCTTTTCTTTTTGACTCTAAGCTGAATTAATTTCTCCATTTGCTCTGAAAATTACAGTGCTTATCACACTGTACTGCAGTGCCGTTAATTTTGTACAGTTAAGGTTGGTTCCACTTCCAAAGATTTTGTAATATTCAAACACTCTCACTTTAAATGTATTCAAATTTCCTTCTGATTCTTATAAAAGTTTTACCTCCAATGAATTCAGGCAAATATAGAAACCAGAAAATAAAAAGAAGGGGCTTTTTATCTTCTCATTGTTTTTACTATGAATTTTTGGGCTCATAAAATAAACTATGTTCACGTCAATCTGATTTTCATTACTTGCCAGACTAAACAGAAATTAGTTTGTCCAAATACTTAGTACATTTTTAACTTCTAATGTAGCATGTTTGCCTTTTCTACTGGTTCCATATTGATGTCCATGTTTAAGTATCACTTGCTATATGCTGTGAGAAAGTATAAGTCTAAATAAGGAAAGTATAAGGAAAGTATAAGTCTAAATAAATTTTTCAGGGCAAACGGACTTGGAACAAAAACACATTTGCTGAAATTGTTGGGCATTTATTTAGACCAATATTTCACAAACTCAGTCTGTGTTTCTACTGTGTATAACTGATTTTCCCTGAAATGAATACTTAGTTTCCTAGCCAAATGCATTGAGAAATACTGCCTTGTGTGATCTATAACACAAACTAATGTCTCAAAACGTTTTAAAGGAAACGTATTTTGCTTACGTAGCAAAGTAAACATCTCTGAGACAGCTAACTTTTTCAGGTCAGTCTGAGAAATTTTGACAAAGTGTATTTTATTTTATTTTTTGTGGAACTGGGGATTGAACTCAGGCCCTTGCACTTGCCAGGCAAGCGCGTATTCCACTGAGCCATCTCCCCGGCCCTGACAAAGAGGATTTTCATCACTGTCACACACAGCTCGCTTTAGTTAATCAATTCTGCCAGTGTATGGTTGCAGGATACAGATTTACCAGGACTAATTCCAGCAGAAAGCTACTTACAAATGTGTGTTAAATGGCCAACAGAATTTGGAGAAGAAATTCAGTCACAGATTCTCAGGTAGAACTTCTAGCTGTGACGTCCAACGCTCAGTGACAGACCTGTGCTTGCGAGGGCCGGCTCTTGGCATGAGGCCGGCCCCCGTGTGGAGCAGCTCGCCACATGGCATGAGGCCGGCCCCCGTGTGGAGCAGCTCGCCACAGCTGTTCCGTAGGCTCTCGGTTCCGCTGCGATCCCCACCAGCAGAACAGGTGCCTCGCCCCTGGCTTTTCCCGCTAGCTAATGCAATTTAAATTCAAGTTTCAAGTCTGTGCGGCTGATTGCTGGAGCATAAGCATATGCAGAAGGTCTGCTTCAGCAGAATCTGGACAACATGAGCTTTGCCTTTCTAGCGTCTTCTCTGTAGCATAGCACACACCACTGCCAAACATAGCCTGCATTTCAAAAGAATGAGATTCCTGATCATACATGACATAATTTGCAAAAATTCTAAGTAGAACTACTTTTATGGTTACATGAAGCCAGGGATTTATCATTCCTTATTTAGTTCAGTATTGTCAATAGAGTCAGTGCTCAAAAATGGTGTCCTTTTAAAAATTCTTTTTTATGTACTTAGTACAGGGTCTACAGGGTCTCACTACACAGATCAGACTCATAGTGATCCTCCTGTTTTCAGCCTCCCAAGGGCTGGGATTACAGGCATGAGCCATCATACCCAATCTCAGTCTGTGTCTCAGCATACCCCAGGTGGTGGGACCAGCACAGAAGGCTGGGAATTGAACCTGGTCCCTGCATCTGCCTAAGCAGGTGCTTTAATCTGCTGAGCTCTCTGGGCAGCCCTCAAAAATGGTGTCTTTTGAATGGGTGCATGGATGACAGTACAGATCACACACCAAGCTGGCTATTGTACTGAGCATGAAACAGGGGAAATGACTTGCTCATGGACCGCACAATGAAACCCAGCCAAGGTCTCCTATCTTAACTTTATGCTTATTTAATTGCCTTGTGTTTCTGACATTGTTACTCATCCGGTAAAATACAGCATTCTGCCTCTTTGACAGGGTTACAAGAAGAAAGCAATGTGTTAATCAGATTTTGAAAAGGACTTTCTGACCCTTTAAAAAAGTATATTTCCCTGACTCTTTCTTATACTATTCCATTGTTTGAAAAATTGTCTGCTCTAAAGAACAAATGGAACTCATGTATGAAGACTTCTTTGATTTTCTATAGCTTGAAATAAATCATAGGTTTTCAAACTCGTAGAGTGAGTTTTTATCTATATTGGTTCATCTCTCATGCTCATAGCAAAAGCATACTAGTAGATTTATGCTACTTTTCTCAGTAACATTTGCATAGATTGATCAAATTTCCAGGAATATTTTTATTATATTATTACGTAGAACTTTCTTGTCATCTTTTGGGACAATAATTTCACTTGAAAATATACATTATTTCATTAACATTTTCAAAATCTGTGAAATATCTTAATCATTAAAGACCTAATCTTACATTGGTCCATTTTAAGACACATAAGTACCTGAAAATACTCATTTGGTTCAAGTTCACAAATGAAGCAGCTGTAAATAATTAACTTAAATTCCCAGGGTCACATGCTTAACATGTGGTGGATTCAGTTCTAAAATCTAGGCTCTCCGGGGGCTGGAGAATTGGCTCAGCGGTAGAATACTTGCCTAGCGAGCTGAAAGCCTTGGGTCCAGTCCTCAGCACCAGAACCAAAAAATAAACCTCCCCTGAAAACCAATTCAACAACAACAACAAAAAAATACAGTAAAATAAAAAAGAGCAAAATCTAGGCTGTCCTGCTTCAAATGTTTTCTACTTTGTTCCATAGCAGGCCACCATTTTTGTACTCCACTGTGTAAAAATAATCTGTTTTATCCATTCCTCAGTTGATGGGCATTTGTGTTGTTTCCAAGATTTAGCTATGACAAATTGCGATTGCCCTTTTGTGTGGAAGAATACAATTTATCAATATATATGAAATGCTTTAAAACAATACGCAGTATTAGGTACAATATTAAATAAGATTGGCCAGTTGGAGTGATTTCTGTTGTACTGAAGAATACTTGTATTTCAGAGAGACTCCTTGAGAAGTTTCAGAGTTTTCTTTGTTTTGAGTAAATACCAAACACACTGAGAATCTGGCACTTCTATTTTATCTTCTGTGTCTTTAAAGGTAAAAAAATATTGTAGTGCGATGCTTTCGCACGTGTTAAAGAAGATAAATCCTTTGATTAAATGCTGCAGGGAGGTCCGATATGGAAAATATATTTACGTATGAATGTGCCTCGGTGGCAATGGAAGAAAAGAGAAGTACTCTCTCTAAACATTTTCCCTCTTACACATGCACACACCTACAAGCACGCACACAGTTGTTCACAAAGTCCCTTGAAATTTGAGGACATTTCAGGGTCCTGCATAGGAAAGGCTAAAGGGCTCGCACCACCACACATCACTAACAGGTTATCAACGTATGAATACGTCCTCTCCCAACTTATTCATGGTTCTTGTTTTCAAAACCTGTTCAGGTATTCTAGTAGCTAGCTGAATTTAGGAATCACTAGACTGAGTGTGTATGCAGCAAGGTCTCTTTATGTTTATGACTGTATTTACTTTCTAAATCTAAGTATTACTCATGCCTTATACATTACTTCATGAGTGATTATTGTCCTCATTTCTCTTTCTTTTCTTCACTTACTAGTTTTTGTCTTATTGTTTCCCTTTTCCTTCCTGAATAATTCAATTCAAAAACATTAGGTGGCCCAGTGGCAGATGTCTGGGCTGGCCTGCCCAGAGCAAGCCAGTGAGCCTAGAAGAGAAGGCATTTTTATGCATTTTTATGTATCCGTTGCTACATTGGTTTCAGAGCCTGGGTTGTGGGAAGTGGCCCAACACATGCCTCTGTGGAGGGCAGCAATGGTGAGGGCTTGCACGCGGTCAGGACATGCAATAGCAGGCTGTGTAGCCTGAGCGAATGAGGAACATGTCCAGGGCGAGGTGCATCTAAAACTGTATAGGTCAGAAACATTCTGTTTCCTTCAAAACATCTAGAGCTACTAACCGTTCCTTTGGTTTCCCCATGATCTGGGCTCCGGTTCTTCCCTTGCCCTCATCAGCACCTCTCTGTCCTTCCAGTGCTCAGGCGAAACTCACCTGCATTCCTCCCTTCTCACTTAGCCTCTGCCTGAAACCCTCTTTCTTTTGTCCCCCATTCCCCAAACCCTTAGTAGTTCTTAGCAATACTTAAGTGCCATTTTCGTTAAGACCTTTGTCTCAAACCTCCAAGTTAAATTAGATCTTATTGTAGTCCCTCTTGTAGCTTATGATTCCATTCTACAATAATTCATGTTTTCATATGTAATTATATTATGCAGATTTGTACATAACCAGATGATGTGGGTCTGTCTCCTGTACTAGTCTGCAACTTTTCCAGAAGCAGGAGCCATATTTGTTTTGCATATCACAGGGAAGCTCAGCACCTTATTTGTCGTAAGTACTCAATGTCAATAGCTTTGCTGGTGGATACAGGTCAATAGCTTCAATGATCAACACATAAGGAAATAAAAATAGAAAAAGTGAAAGAAATGGGCACAGGAGAAGAAAGCCCTATATTTTAGGATATTATCAATGAAAGGAGGGTAGTACATTAAACAGGCCACATCTTATGTAGGGGAATTGGTCCCAGAATTTGTTTTATGGACATGTGTGTGTGTGTGCAGTGAAAGCTACACATGGACTGCACTCAGAGCAAACACTGGACCTGGTGAGGGCGAGTCACCCACGCAGTACTGTGTCATGCATGTAGCACGTGTTAGTTCATATGTACCTGTGAATGAACACATGATAGTCTAAGCATGGAAAAGAGAAAGCACCTCTCAGACAGATTTTTTTCCCCAGAAGTATATTGATGATCATTAGGATCTATTTTCATTTAATTAAAGAAATAAGCAAGTGTAAATACTGTTACATTGTATTTTACAGTAGTCCTTAGAGTAGAGAGGAAAGCTCTAAACCTGAAACAACTCTGACCCAATCTTTCTGTAATTAGAAATGACCTAGATGCTACGCTAGGTTAATACTACACTGTGTAAAATAGCAATGATTGAAATATTTTTAACCAAGGTCATAAAATGAACTCTCTTTAAAAAGCTAACTTTTAGCTCCAAGGCTTCAAAAATGAGATAACAGAACATTTTTAGTTGCCTTCATTTCTTATTTTAGCCTTAGTTCTTAATTCTTCATGGTAACTTCTTGGTAACCATTAGTCTTAGAAACATAAACCTGTCAACAACCTCAAAAATAGAGGCCCACTTCTAAAAAATGTGCTTGGAAACAAGATCTAAATACTAAAAGTAAAAGGGATTGGTATGTTTATTGTGTCAGACTCCTATGGAATGAAAAAAAAAAGTTGGTGTATCTGAAAAACACAAAATCTGTAAAGTGAAGATTACTTCCTTGGAGGACCTTCAGTTTGTGAATCTGGTGTCAGACTTTTTCCCATTACATAGGAAAGCTGAAAGACTGTTTGCTTATGGAAGCAGTGCGTAGAATGTTCCTGTGGCATTTAACAAATACAAATTGTTACAAAATTATGTGGTTTTGTTATCTGTTAGCAAATAAACAATGAGCTTAATGTCGCTCATCAGGAAATCTGCTTTACTTCTTGGCGAAGAAAAGTAAGGAAAAAATGGTAGGGAATGAAATCAATGGTAGCTGTAGAACATGCACAATTTTAAAAGCAATTTTATTCTAATTTTTAAAATTCTTGACATTTGCCTAGCACTGCAGTTTGCATAGGTCTTCCATGTTTACTGAGATATATTATGTGCTCATCTACGTAAAGTGGACTCTTTTTTTTTTTTTTTGTGAATTTTTTTTCCATAATTTTATTGAGGAACAAATAGCAATGAGACAGTCCCAAACCAAACCGGTAGGACAGTCCCAATAATCAACACATTGCATACATTCTTCCCAGTGGTTAATTTCTGTACAAGATGCAGACATGATATCCTATCCACAACCATTATCAGAACAAATCCTTCCATTCATCAAGAGAATGTAACTATACATCCATCCCAACCACTATGAATACACAGATACAAAATGGACATTCATCTGTATCCCCTTTTTTGGTTTCATTCCCTTATTTGAATATTATAGGTGTGTTAACTTAGCAAAATATTCTAAAAGAGTCCAGTAGTCCATAATAGTATTGGGCCTTCCACTTCACTGGTAATGTGAGAAATTGTTGACCTGATTCCCCTACAGCTCAACATAACAACATGGCTTTA
>NW_004524639.1:744953-761572 GCF_000260255.1 Octodon degus
TTTATTCCTATTCCTTTACAAACACTTTCCTGAAACTTCCTCTGATTCCATCTTAAGTATTTTCTTTTGCCTTTTCTAACAGCTTTGGGTCTTTTCACTTATCTCTTTCCCATGTAGTAGACTTCCTATAGGCTGCCAGCATCACTTTTCTCTTTTCCTGTCTATATTTCCATCCTGTATTTTCTGTACTATGAAACAGTAACTTCTTCCTGTAGACTTTTTACTTTTGAAGTTTGCAGCAAGTAACTAGAGGAAGAACTCCTGGGGGAGGGGACTCAGAATCCCCTCCTTGTGGCCACAACAAGAGAGCAGCTGCTGAGGAGGCTGGGGGGCAGTGTGAGGTGAGCAGAAAGCCTCACTGGAAAGAGCAGGACAGATAAGGGCCCATGAGCTGAGCTAGTGAGCTCAGTGGGCTGTTATTACAATGCCATCAGCTCAAAAATAAAAGGTGAAAGAATATATACAGAGAGAGAACTCTGAAGATGAAGTAAGAGCTGAGTCTGTGGCACTTATGGCTGAGGCTCTCAGGGTGCCACAGAGCTCAAGATGAGGTAACAGAAAATCCAAAGCATCCCAACCTGATTTCCATAAGAAGCAAAATACAAGGCTAACATAATTTTGTGTAACTATAACAAAGTGAAGCAGCAGGATGTGAGCTTTTCTGTGATGGAAATAAACAGCTCCAAATGGCAGAAAGGGGAAAATCGACATTTAGAACTCCCCAGCCCAGACGTGCTGACATGTGGGCTCCATCCCAGGCCCAATTCTGCACCCACCATGGTCAACAAAATGAATATATCTTTGAATGCCATCATTAAGCTGAACTGGAGCCAGCAAGATGGCTGTGGTGGGGGCCATGGCCAAGGCAAAGCTGACTCCCAGTGTGGCCCTGGTGGTGGGGCGCAGGCCACCGCACGAGTGAATCCAGGCAGGGGCCCAGGGGGAATAGGCCGGGTGGAGGCTGCAGGAACTAGCTGGTGCCCTACAGCACGCCAAAGCAACTTCCAGACAAGTGGCAGCATGACCTTTTCATGGTTTTGGGGGTGGCACCAACATGTAGACTGGTGGAAAGTTGTTGGTGTCACTTTGCAGTGTCAGACACAGATACTCAGGAACTCTTTGCCGAATTTGAAACACTGAAAAAGGCGGCTGTGCGCTATGATCACTCTAGCCAAAGTTTAGGAAAAGCAGATGTGCACTTTGAATGGAAGGCAGATGCACTGAAGTCTATGAAACAGTACAGTGGGGTCCCTCTGGATGGCCGCCCCATGAATATCCAGCTTGTCACATCACAGATTGAAATACAGCGAGGATCTGCACAGTGCATAAACACAGGTGGCCTGACTAGAAACTGGCTCTGGAGGTTTTGGTGGTGGTGGAGGCATGCGGAGATGGACCCATGGAGGCAGCTGAGGAAGAGGCAGAGGCACTGGCTGGAACTCAAAGCAGCAGCTTTCTGCAGACAAGCTGGATGCACAGCTGCATGCCTACAATGCAAGGATGGACACCAGCTAAACCACCAATCTTTGTGGAGAGGACCCAGTGCTTTGTCTGCTCTCTGGGAGGAGTGGATGGGGACTGGGCTGTGTGGCCAATGACCCATTTGTTTCTTGTATGTTTTAATACAGGATTTGAAAACTTATGTAAAGACTTTTTTCTTTTTCTTTTTTTTTAATTCTGAAACAGACCTGTTTTGTACCGAGTTGGTTTTGGGATAAATTTTACTGGTTGCTGTTGTGGAGAAGGTGGCATTTTCACCTTTGCCATAATAAACTAGAAATATGTGTAGAACAAAAAGAAAAAAAAAACTCCCAAGCCCAGATAAAAGAAAGCAAGCATGTTAGGGAATTGCAGGCGCATTGGGAAAAGACACAGAGCAAGCAAGTCACATAGACAAACAAACAGGCAACAGCCTGGAACAGAACTGATTTTCTTTTCTATTTGTCTGACCCCTTTTCTTTACTAACTTAAACTCTCAGCTGGATTTCAAACCAAAACAAATGCAAGGTTACTGCCACCATTCTCATAGATTTCCTGGTAACTACCTCAGGGTCCTCCCTGCAGCAAACTAAAAAAAAAAAAGAGTGGAGTCCCCCCTGCAACAAACTAAAATAAATGAGGAAAAAATGCACCTCATAGGGCCTCCAGCCAGAAAGAAAATGAATCCAGGAATATTTCTTCATGAGAAAACAAGCTCTCAATGAGAGAAACAGTGGGTGAATAGTATCTCAGGAATACTCATCTGAGATAGACTGATACAATCTTCCACGTCTGGAAGCTTGGGCCCACCGATGAAACCAGCCTCAAGAGAAGGACAAAAGGCAGTCAAATCTCACCTAGGTGAGAACAGGCTCTGTCATTCCTTTCCAACCACCATGCTCCGTTCCTTCAGCCACTTCAGGACAGTAAGCAGAAATCAGGTTGTGGCACCAAAAACCATCCAGAAGCAGCTCACAGGCACAGAGGCTGGGCAGGCCTTCTGCAAGACCATCTTGTCCGTGGGGATCCCGGAAGAGACCCAAATGTAACAGCTAGGACTGGGTATGTTGACCACGGGAGATCAAATTAAACGGAATTACAGAGTCTATTAGTTATCCAAGGATCCATGTGCTCCACTTTTCATCTGGAAAAACACAAAAGGCTCAGTTCTTTTTTCCCTACCTGCTTTAATAGTTTCTTTGTTGCTATGGCAACTGTGCAGGAATGTAGTGCCCCCTACATCCTACAGGTGCGAGGTCTTGGGCACAGGGATTTATGGCTAAGCATGGGCAAATAGTCTGTATCTTGGTGCCTAAATGAGTCCTGTCTCTCCTTATCTCCTATGTGTTTGTGAAGCTCTGACAGGGCAGGGGAAGGAGTGAGGAATGGAGTAGTTTAGGCAAGGCTGCTGCTATGTAAATACTTCAGGCAGAGGTGAAAATAAATTCAGTTCTGCCTCAGACTCTTCTACATTTAAAAGTGAATAGGGCATTATGCTAGACGCCATCCCGTACAATTATTATTTCAGAAATACAAATTAAGACAACACTGAGATCCCATTTCCCTCCAGAAAGAATGACCATAATAAGCTGCTCAACACTGCCTCTCTTTTAGGAGGTTTGCTGTTTTCCTTAGGAAATGAAAGGAACAGCTCTCCTGATTTAAACTACAATCAGCTGCATTCCCGTTTTAAAATAATTAAGAATGAAACAAGGTGGAATTTCCAGTATATGAATTGAACCTCAATAAGCATGTTAACAAACACACCCAAACAACAACAAAGAGTGAAACAATGAAGTGAAAAGAAATGTGCAGAGCAAGTTTGGGATTCCAGCTCAGAACAATGCAGAGTCTGAGAATTCCACCTTATAGTCTACCATGTGAAAAGGACTGTGTCTACAAAGGACAAGGCAGATGGTTTGAAAAATTACATTTTAGGGGCACAGAAACTAAGAACATGAAGGGAAATGATGCAAGTATTCCCATTCCTTGAGAAGAGAGTGAGGAGATCCCACATATATAGACAGAATCTACTGGAACCATCCAGGATAAATGAGGAGGGACAGCAGGGTTGGTAGTGATGGAAAGCATCATTTCCCTCTACTCATCACAAATGGTGTGCACGCAATAAAAATTTTAAGAGAAGAAAAAGAAAGACACAGGAATGAATAAAACAAGTGAGAGAGGACAGAATATAGAGAAAAAATATGTACATAAAAAGGAAGAGATTTTTAGAGTAGAAAGTGCCCATAGTTTAGGACATGAAAAACATTCAGAGTTCAGGTAGCTGGTGCTTTCAGGAAGAAGGACCAGAGAAGAGAGTTACAGAGGGATGAAATCCTGCCCATCCCCAGTGGGGTTCATTTGAAGACTCAATGGTGAGGAATTTCTGGGTTCTGGAAAAACGTCTGATCCTTAAGTGGACTAAGGACAATACATCCCCACTCATCAGGAGATAAGAGAGGAGTGGTTGATGCCATCCAGGGAAACGAAGAGAATAGAAGGCCTCATCCATCATTAGGCACTGTAGGGCCCTCAGAAGATGTTCACTACACCCTGTGGAAACTTATCTTCACCGCTGAGAGCTGCTCTGCATCCCACAATTCATTCTCAGATCAAGGCTCACAAAGATCAAACCATGAAGAATTCACCAAACAACATCCTCGAACACAGCTCATGAACCCTTCTAGCAAAGCAGTAGTTCTCAGCACTCTAGGATCACAGTCACAGTTGGAGATCACACTAAATTAGAATCTACTAAAGATAAAAAGGGAACAGCAAAACACAGTCCTTCATGTGGACAGGAATGAGTGCACAAAAGTCATCAGGGCTGAAATGCAAGGGAAATGCTGGCCTTTACTTGCACAAGAACAGCTAGGAAGAAAAGGTGAAAAACAAACATAGCTTAGATATAGTGTGAGCTCAGCCTTTTTGAAGAACATGTTTTCAGTACATATTACAAACCTAAGGCTTGGACATGTGCAAATTGAGATTAAGTAGTAATTCACCACTTAGAAGAGATACCTCCTCTCAATTAAAGCATACACTTTCAAGAACTTTAAATTCTTTCTATGTCTGAAAATGATACAAATAATATGAAAGCTAAAAGAAGACAAAGTGCCTCTTCCCACTTTCATGAACATGGAAGATGTTTTCAAGACCTTCTTTTTGCAATGCATACAGCAAGGAAAAAATGACCCTACCCCTCATTTCAGGTGGAGGGAATGAAACCTAACACCCGTGGGCTCCGTCCTCTACGTGGATAAGTACCCCTTGTCATGAAGCATGAGTTATGTGCATGTGTGCACTCCCTCCAGGAATGTAGTCAATATGTAAATGAATGAATTGCTGTGACCTGGAGCCACTAAAACGCACACCAATATTGGTGAAAAGACTGACATACAGGAATATCTACGAATTCTCATCCAAGGAGGGAGAGAATTGAATAGTTCTGATATTCAGTAAGTTTAAAGTAGCGTAGTTTTTTATTCAATTGAAAAATATGTTTCTGAATATTTTCACCAAGGTATCAATGTCAGGAACACGAAGAAATGAAGGCAAAATCTCATTTTAGACTTGCAAATGAAACCAGAATTTATGCAAGTGATATTCACTTTCTGTATGGCTTCAACTCTCACAGGGCCAATGGGGTTCAAAACGCTGAGGGTAGTTAATGTTGAAAAACAAGACTTCATTGATTTTCATATTCTCCATTTTCTATGTTCTCTTCAATTACCTTGTCAGTTTAAACCATAGAATCACACCTCCCCCAGGGACAAATGTAAGGAAAATTGGAAGATTAATGGACAAATGCAAACTCAAGCATATGCACTTGATTTTCAACAGCAACAAACATTTATACAGCAGAAGATTGTCTAGAGAAGAAACAGAGCTGTTACAATTAAAGTGTCAGGGGACCTCAGGAATCTCGGCTGTAGGGAATTCATTGCACAGGGTTGGAGGACAGATGAAGAAAAGTGAATTATTTTTGCAACTCAGCCTTGTCCAGAAACTAAGGATCAGAACAGACTAATAACAGGAGCACCATGGAAAGACAATTCAGCAAGGCCTCCATAGAGACGTCCAAAAGGTGAGACTCTTCTGCAGTTAACAGACTAAAGAGAAGACAGACAAAATCACAGCAACAGCACTCAGATCTCTCCCTCTCTGTCCCACCCTCCTGCCCATAGCTTACAATGCCCCTGGCCCACCCTGCACGCCACACCCTCTCCTTAGAACAAAGCTTGGAGGTCCTTGCCTGCACCCCTAGGCAGCAACCTGGCAGACACAGGCCAGCACCTGCGGCCCCTCCCACACGCCCCAGGCCAGTCCAGAACTTACATACGCAGATAATTGCCTCTCAAGGTGATTTCCCTGTGAACTTCAGGAGCCAGGGTCTCTGCTACTGTAGCCAGGAACAGGCGGGCAAGCTCTGCATCCAGGCTATAGTGAAAAGGCACCCAAATGTGCATTCGGGAAACTTGGTTAAGGTGCCTTCGTGACCCAGGCTGCCCTGGTCCCAGCCCGTCGCCCCCTCAAGGCACCCCAGACACCTCACAGGGTCCCTACGGCCTCCCGCCCATCCCCCCGCCCACTGTCCTTGGGTCACCGCTCTTGGGTCCCTATCGGGCAGTCCCTGTTTGCCTCCTCAGTACCCCCACACCCTCCAAATCCCCCTCCAGCTGGCCCTCACAAAGGATACAACTTGAAATCATTCTCAGAGTCCCTGACAGGGGCCGAGGCGAGGTCACCCGGTGCCCGAGCCTGGCTTGTCACCGGTTCCCGAGGACCTTCCCGGGGCACCGCACCTTCGCCTCTCACACCTGCGCCTCCTCCGACTCCAAAGGATTCAGGGCCACGGCGCAGCAGTATAGTCCTCCCCTCCGAGGGCACTCGTCCTGGTGCTCTCACAGGCCTGCATCTCTCCACCTGCTCTCCTCACAGCCCAGGACAACCACCGCCACAGGTTCAGCGTTCTCCTCACCAAATGCGGTGAAAAGAAAGCGCCTCAACGCTTCTACCCTCAATGCAACAGGCAATGCCCACAGCGCATGCGCACATGGGTCCAGTCCAAGAGACAGCCAAGGAAGTAAATACAACGTACAAACAAAAAACAGAGAGCAATAAAATTAAATTAAGATTTTAAAACGGTACAAGCCTCACCTGCTTCGTTCTATTCCATGTGTCTTTCTCCCTAACACAGCACTCAGTCTCCTAATTTAACACCTGTAGGTGCCTGTTTCCAGTGTTTCCATCTCACTAGTCTTACCCATCCATCATGTGCTCCCTACTGTTTAGCTGGCATTCTCTCAGTTGCCTGGCCCCACTAATGCAGGGAAAGGGGTCAGTCTCCTGAGCTACTGATGGGGCTGTTTGCAGAGTCTTGGATTCTGTGGTGCAGGGGACATTGCCACTCCTTGTAGTTCTACTTGTCCATCCTTTGGGTGTTATGCATGATCCCATAGTGTTACTCACAGTCCTGCAGGTCCTGGGCTGACCTCTGACTAGCTACACTGTGCCAATAAATGGAGCAAAAGAGGAGGCAAATAAGACTTGTTCTTGCCAGGTGGGGCATCAAGGATCAATGGAGAAATAAAATGGTGCAAGGGCCGGCCAAATAGCTCAGCAGATTAAAGTGCCTGCTTAGGCAGACACAGGGGTCTGTGTCCGAACGCCGGGCCTGCTGTGCTGGCCCCATCCCCATGGTACGCTGAGACTGTGATTGAGACTGGGTGTCATGGCCCACACCTGTAAACCCAGCTCCTAGGACACCGAACACAGGTGGATCACTAGGAGTCCTATCTGTGTAGTGAGACCCTATAGACCCTTATTAAAATACAAAAATAAAAGAAGGGTGCAAACTCACACTCACCTCAACAACCATGCCATACTGGGTCCACAGAAGAACAATGAAGCCAATTGCTTTGGATGTGAGAAAGATTTAAATAAGATGACATACCACTTGATTCTTTGAAGTATTTCCCATGCAGTTTCAGTTTGGTTCATAAATTCCCAGCATACACCTATATCTTGAAGATTTGCACCTCTTTTGTCTTCCAGTAGATTTAGTTTCTTCGTTTTAATATTTAGATCTTTGATAAATTTTGACATCAATGCATGGCAATCAGTATGGGAACCCCTTCCCTTTGGTGGTGGGAGTGAAAACTTGTTTAAGCACTGTGGAAATCAGTATGGAGATTCTTCAAACATCTAGAGGTCCCTTTTGACTGAGCTACTACCCTTGTGTCTTTTTTTTTTTTTAAAGAACTGGGGATTGAACTCAGGCCCTTGCATTTGCCAGGGAAGCGCTTATTCTACTGAGCCATCTCCCTGGGCCCTCCTTTCTGGTATCTTGTCAGAAGAATTAAAAACATTGTACCACAGTGGTATCTGCATAACCATGTTTACAGCAGCACAATTCGTAGTAGCTACATCATGGAAACCTCCCAAATGCCCCTCAACTGATGAACAGATAAAAAGGATTTGGTCATTTTATACAATGAAGTACTACTTAGCTAGTAAAAAAAAAAGGTAACCTTGAAGTTGTTTTCATGTCAATCAGTAGAAATACAGACCATACTCCTGAGTGAACTAATTAAGATTCTCTTGAGTAAACGTTATACCGCCTTCCGGGTCTGAGAAACTGAAACAGTAAATGATCTGAAATACGAAATAGGTATTGTTATATGAAGAGATATCTTTCAAAATAAAAAAGTAATTAGGAAGTGGTGAAGGCAAATGTAGGAAGGGAAAAGAGAAAAATGCAACTTAGTTCTATTGGAGAGAAGTTTATGCCCATAGTTGGCACACTGAGCAACTGTTGGAAGATGATAATATACAGTGTCATAACACTTGTTATCATGCTAATATTTGTTATGAAATTCTGTTTTACCTTTTTTCCAGAAAATAAAACAGAGAGGCTGAGCAAGGAAGTGAAAAATTGGAATCAAGGAAAAAAAATTATGAAAATAAGCAAATCAAATTTTCATAACTGAAAATGCATAAATGAAAAGTGCATTGGGAGGCAAACCAGGATAAAGGAGGGGATGGAAGATTCAGTGAATTTGAAAATAACATAATAAAAAATACCCAATATCAGCAAAAGAGAGAATATAGATTTGAGAGCTTAGAAGCTCAGTCACTATTTTGAATAAAATGATAAAATATTCATCCTATCACAAAAGCGAAGAGGAGGAAAAAATAGACAGGACAAGAAGCATACATAAAAAAATAATGATTGTTTTTTTGTGTGTCTATGTGTGGTACCGGGGATTGACCTCAGGACCTTGCACTTGCCAGGCAAGCACTTATTCTACTGAGCTATCTCCCTGGCCCTAATGCTCATTTTAATATGCAGAAAAACATAAAAAAAATTTCATCGCAGCTTTTGGAGAAAACCATCATAATCTTGGAATAGAAATGTCTCAGTTTGATAAAAGGCATGTACAATGGAGCCGCACAGAAAAGTCATACTTAACTGTTGTTCTGAAAAGATGAGCACTTGATTCCCCACTGTCAGGAATCATGTAAAAATGGCTAATCTGACAACTTCTACTCAAAACTGTGCAAAGAGTTCTGGCTCACACAGATAAGCGATAAAGTTAGAATGAACACAAGGACCCTATTTTGATCCCTGGTACAAAATAAATAAATAAAAGTAAAAATAAAATTAAAACTAAACTTAGAAGGAAAGTAGAAAAATTATAGATATTGCTTATATGAAGGCATACCGTATAAATATTCCAATGAAACAAAGGCAAACGTTTGGAAGATATAAGGTGAACACATGCAATTCAGCCTGGCCTTTGATCACTTTGTAGCCCAGGCTGGCCTTGAACTACCCCCAGTCCTCCTGGCTTAGTCTTCCACAAACTGGGATTTGGGGGAGGTGCCACCACACCTGGCTAAAAGTTCTAGAGTAAAGCAGAGTCAGGAATTCTGGATAACAGAAGGTGAGCACACAAAAATGTGCATCAATACACTTTAATGAGCAATGTGAAATGAAATTGAAAAATTATTTCAAAGTATTATAAACTAGCTTTATAATATAAAGCTTTATAATATATAAAAGGTATCACAAGATACTTAATATTCAAAGATTGGAAGGTTTAATTTTGCTCCACTGGCAATGCTCCCCACACTGTTCACAGAATCAACATAATTCCTGTTCAAACTCCACACATTATTTGATATTTATTTTCATACATGAACATATGAGACTGGAAGGGTGAAGACTATCTAAGAAAGACGGGTGTGGAAAGACTCCCCCTTCTGGTTTTAAAGGCTGCATGTGAGATTCAGTGCGGGGCTAACTGAATGAAAGACACAGCAGCTGATACAAACGCTGGCACAGTACAACTAACAGTCGGGAGACAAAGCTTTTACATTAAGTTCACTTAAATTATTTTCATTTATAGGTAAATGTAGGCAACATAAATTTATCCTTTGAAATTATTTTTCAGTGGATAATTTAATGGTATTTTAAAAATTATTTATTTATTTATTCCTACCTGGTCTCACTACGCAGCTCAGATTCGAAGTGATCCTCCTGTCTCAGGCTCCCAATTACTGGACTTTCAGACCTCCCCAGGTCTTGGTGGCCTGCTCAGCATGCCCAGGGTGAGGCCGGCACAGCTAGCGGCACCAGGGATCAACCCTGGGTCGTTGTGCTTGCCAGGCAGGGGCTTAGACCACAGAGCTATCTCCCCAGCCCCATTTGGTACTATTAGGAGTATTCACTATGTGCAACCTCCAGCACCTTCGATCATCAGATTCTCTTTACCTTCCCACACTGATGCTCCTTAATGATTAAATAGGAGCCCCCATTTCTCCCCTTCCCAAAACTCTGGATCAACTCTTTGGCTTGCCTGTCTTTTTAGATTCGGTCACTCTGGTTATCTCAAATAATTGGAACCAAACAATGTTTGTGTCTTCTGAATAGTTTCAGTTAACACAACATACTCAGTTTTGATGTATGAGGTATCATGGGTTAGAATGATCTGCAGTTCTAAAGCTGAACAATATCCTGTTGTGTACAATGGAATACTATTCCATTAGTATCCACTAATGAGTTATATTCTGATTAAGAAGAAGGCAGCATTCTAGACAGCACCTTGAACTCAGAGATTGAGACCTCACCAGACAATGAACCTATGGGTGTCTGATCTTAAAATTTTCATTCCCTAAAGTTATGAAAAATCTTCTGTCTTTATATTTGCTAGATGTGTGGTACTTTGTTAGAGCAGACAAAATAGACAAATAAACATCAAATTTTTTCTTCTACATAACTTATGCATCAACTGCATGAAATAAAATGTGCATGATTATGTTATATGGCATGTAACATATTGAAAGATAACATGACTGATAACACTTAGGAGCTGGATGAGAACAAAGTTTTATTATGGTAAGTAACCTATACATTTATTTGCTCAAAGGAGGAAGAACAAATATTGGCAAAGTTGAAAGACTAGACACTAATCTCTTGAAATATGCTTTTCTATTTCTGAGAAAAGAGGTGCAGGCAAACAACAAAATAACACTAGACATTTAGAAAGCTGTTAGGAAGATGTTCAGTTCTACCAGCACCCAGATCTACCCTTTCACCACCATCGAGATGTGCACTTTCATTACCAAAATCTCAAACTGTACTATTATAAGGACATTCACCTCTAAGAGTTTCACAAGTGAATCCAGGGGCCTGCATCTCTGGGGGTGAGAGGCTGGTGGCAGAGGGGCTAGCCCAGGCTGTGGGTTCAAATCGCATGGCCCCCCTCAGTCAGATGTAGCTCTGCACCTGCCTCCTGGTACCTTCCAGAGAGGCCTCTTCTTCTCCTGTCTCTGTAGGGCACAAGCTGCCTGAGGAACCGCAGTGTGGTTCCAGGGCCCAGTGGACCCTTGGGGGCCAGGCACACTCTCGCATTCCCTTAAAACAAAACATGTCACTGTGCACCAGGGACACTTACCAGTAGGTGAGGAGAGATGAGGCATGGCTGGGCCTGTCCTCCACTTGCTGGTTTCTGGTCCAGGAATGAGGAGGAGACCACAGGAGCTGCAGCATGAGAGACCATGAGGAGCAGGAATGTCCTGAGGTCCCCACAGGTGTGCTTGGAGGTGACGGCTGCAGAGGTTCTGTGAGGAGTGGGCTGCAGGCCCCTCAGGCTCCCCACCTGCATGCATCTCCAGCCTGGCCAGGCACTGCCCTTGTCCATTCAGGTGTGTAAGCTGCTGCCCCAGCCACTATGTTGGTGCTACAGTATACTACTCACGTAAAAACTGTATTATAGTTGTTTTTCTTTTTTGTGTGTATTACTTAGTTACTTTAGTTTCTACAAATAAACATTTTACAGAGCCATCCAAAAAAAATCTCCTCCGAGCTCATCTCTGCTGTTCTCACCTTCAGATCAGCAAGCATCAAGCTCTTTCACTCCATCAGGAAAACACTCAGGTGCCCAGGCACCACGGCATCCACTTGCCCGGGCAGGAAGTGCAGGGGCACAGCCAACAAGACCCTCAGGTGCACATCAGAAAGACCTGCAGTTGCGCAGTCAACAAGGCCTTTGATTCCAGCACAGCATAGATCGCCGCATTGGAAGCCCTCACTGTCTTCATGCTTCAGTCCCTGTTTTCCTCTGCAGTCACCGCCATCTTGTTCCTCACGCCCTCTTCCTCTGTCACTGACCCGGTCTTCACAGGCTCCGGTTAGTCCTGCTATGAAGCAGTCTTCATCAACCCCACCCACATTCAGGAAAGCAAGGAATGCCCTGGAGGAAGCAATGCGAAAGGCTTTCTCACACGGAGCTGGAGATAGCCGTGTACTCAAAGCAAGGTAGACAGTTCTAACTTTGAGGCAAGTTCCATCCTGATCTATCACAAATGGATGGGATGCATTTCTGGTAAATGAGAGACTAAGGCTGAATGAGTGGAGAGAAAGAGACCAAAAAGTCCAAAGTGAATTAAAAATAACGTTCACTTTTTCTTCCTTTTTTTTTTTTTTGTGCCAGGGATCAAACTCATGACTTTGTGCTATCCAGACAGATGCTTGTGCAGCTGAGTTATCTACACAGCCCCATGTTCAATTTTTTCATTCCTTGATAATTGACTCATTATTGATGTATTTATTTATTTATTCATTCGTATATAATATGCTGCTATGTGCCTGTTGGCCATAGGAACACTTGTTACATTCTCCCCATTAAGTGTTTTACAGTGCTCCTAATTGTTATAAATTATTCACATAAGCCAAAATTTTTTTTTATCTTTTCAAAATTTTATTTTTTCTTTTTCACACTTCAGGAAAGCTCTTTAAGTTTAAGGTTCCAGAGTCAGGGTCTGTCTTTCTGAGGCTGTCTACCAAGTTCATCTCCTCTTTCCTCCTTCCAGTACCTGAAGGCTGACATCTCGGTTTCTCTGTTTGGTACACAGAGAGCCATACACACAGTCGCAGGATAGGATACTACGTAAATAAAGAAATCAGGACACAGAGAACGTGAGGAACTTTTCTAGTAATGTGTAGTTGCATCTGGATTTCCAGTAGTGGAGCCTGAAAGATAATTTTGTTTCCTCAATAAAAGTCTGATGGTCTTGTCTTATAGGTTACACGGCTCTGAAAACGCATAGTTCATTGCCACTGGCACACAAATCCACAAACGCCCATGCCTTCAGTTGCTCTTTGGAGGGCCCTGTGGATTGAGGCTCAGAAATTGTTCTTTCACTGCATTCTCCCACACTATAAATTGCTTTTGCTACCAATCTTGGAAATGTCAGAGAAGCCAAATTTTAAAATAGCAACACCAGCACCTCCTAAAGTACATGATAAAACATGACTAGTATTTAAATCCCAAGCGTATCTGGTCACCTTATTCTCCTTCAAGGAACGCGTAACATAAGCCCTCAACGTTCCTGCCTCACCTCCACGCACATCCTGAGGAAGAAGGTATAGCGCGCACTTCTAACTGTACCTCACGGGTCAGCCAGAAGGAGCCTTTAGGCTCTCTTTAGGCAAATAAGTCATTGCTGTTTCCACTGGCTCTTTTCATATCAGTATTCACTTTACTATGATAGGAATGGTCTTCACCAACAATATTAATTTGCAGTGAAAATATGATTTGTATACATTTAACAAGTATTACATGATGACAACAGGCACACATTCCAGAATGACTAAGCTAAGTCAATTAAAGTTTATATTATATCACAAACCTAAAATATTGGGAGCGGAATATATTTAAAATTTACTCCATTGGCTGTTTTCAAAAATAAAATACATTACTAAATATAGTGATTGCATTATATGATAGATCTCTTGAAGTTATTCATGCTACTTAAGTAAAATTATGAAGCAACTCCTCAACCATCACCTGCAAATCCCACAATTTCATTCTACACAGCTTTTCTGTAAACCTTAAGTTTTATTCTACATACAAATGCGATGATGCAGTATTTTCTTCATATGCCTGGTGTACTTAACATAAGGATTCATGGATCCTGCTACAAATAATAGAGTCTTCTTTTAAAAGATAAAGTACAGCGTCAGTGGGCCGGAGCACAGAGCGGTCTGCAGCTCCCCCAGGGCTCGCCAGCCGCGCAGCTTCCCCGAGTGCCACAGGGTGACCCACAGCGCCCTCTGCGGGTCCCCGCGCCGCCCAGCCCTCTCTCACGCGCTCCTTTCTCGCGCGAACCGGCGGAGCCGCGGATGTGCGAGGCGACCCCGGGGAGCGCGCACGAGGAGCGTTAGCGGCCGCGGCCTCCGGCTCCCTCCTCCCCCCACCCGCTTCCAGAGCCTGCGCGGCCCGGCCACGCTTGCCGGGCTGCAGGAACAACGGAGCACCCCGCGGTGGCGCCTCCTCCTCCTGATCTATTTTGTAGTAAGTTCTTATGATGCAGAAACAGTATTCAATTTTATATGTTGATATTGTAAATCTGCAACTTATTGCATTTATTTATTATGAGTTCATTGGTTGTATTTTTACAGTTTGCTATGTAAAAGTTCATGTCAGCAATAAATACCTTAAATTTTCATTTGTAATTGGGATCCTTTGGTTTTATACCAATTACTCTGGTTTGTATGCCAGTTATATGAGCCAGAGTACTGTGTTAAAAATATTACAACAGAAGAAACAAGTTTTATTTAGAAAATAAATTAGGTAATAGTGGCAAAAATAGAACTTTCATTATAAGGGGAAATGAATGAGAGATGCACTTGGATTTTTTTGTACCAGATTTGTAGGAACATTTAAGCTTTTAAATAATATATTTATATTGTATAAATCAAAATTTAAATACAGTATTAGTAAAAAAAATCTATGGAGAGAACAAAATGAACTAAAACAAAGAACAATAAAAACACCTTTTTTTCAGATCTTAAATATTCTATAAAACAATAATAATTAAAGCAAAAATATAAAACTATGATTAAAAACATCAGCAATAATGAGTTACATATAAACACACATATATGAACTGAATATAAATTAATGTAGTACTAAATATTAGTATGGAAAGGATACACAATTTTATAAGTATTTGTGGGAAAGTTAAAAGATAGTTTAAAAAATAGTTCTCTAACATTTCAAAACAAACTACAACATCATCTTGAAATATATTTTTAAAATCTCGAGGCTGGGGACCTGTCACAGCAGACAAAGACTTGCATAGCAAGCTTGAAGCCCCAGGTTCAGTCCTCAGCACCAAAACCAAAAAAAAAAACCTCAACTAAAAATCTGTCCAACTTTTATAAGAACAAAGTGTATAATGGATAAATTTGTGAGCATAGGTACCCATCCCTATGGATGAGCATACATAACAGAAAAGTTTGTGAGCAGTACAGATCTTCCTGTAGAAAATGCAAAACAAAACAGGTAATAAATGAGTAATAAATATGAACATATGAGATACTGTTTATAAATTACACTATGAAAAGCATAGTAATAAGGGAAAGGAGAAATTATAGGAAATATTTGTAAATACAAAATAGCATAAATTGCTGGGTTGAAATTTTGGCTCAACATTTTTCCCACCATGGCTGAGGCCCTGGGTTCACTTCCTAGCAGCAAAGGAAAAGAAAAACAAAACAAAACATAAATTCCTGAGAACTTATCGAAATAAAATCAAAAAGGAAGAACTGATAAATCATTTGGGCAGAAAAATGTACAATATATAAAAAGAGCTCAATCTCACTATTTAAACACATAAAATCAATAAATGGAAGGCTAGTCAAATTATGGGTAATGAATTCTTCAACATTACAGGATGAACGCCTGGTAGACATTTGTGCATAGATGTAGGAAGGTAGTTGACGTCCCAACATGTGACGTCCCATTCTGTGCTTGAAGGGATTGCTGCTGGTGCATGCCTCTGTGAGACGCAGGGTTCCAGATCTTTCTACAAGATTCCAAAAGATAGGATAAAGGAGCCTCTCTAAATGTATCCAGTGTGATGTTCTCACTTGAGCATGTCAATCAGGAGAGGTGACACACTGTAAAGGACTCTGTGAGGTCCCAGGCATTTAGTGGGAGGGAGGAAGTGACCATGTCTTCCTAGAGCAGGGAGTGGGGCAGCAAGGCATCTCGCAGCTGCCAGTCTTCTTGGGGGTCAGCTTGGCTAATGGCTGGGGCTCTGCCCAGGACCTCACCACTCATCAGAGCAGACCTCATTCCATTACTGGTCAGTGTGCACAGGTGAAGCCTTCGCCTTTACTCCAGACCTCTTGACTGCGGTCTTCTCAGCTTTACAGCATAAGTTCAGCAGAGGCCACCAATGAACATGCCTGGCAGCCACTTTTCTCCCAGTACCCACAATTCTGCTTGTTCCCTTCCACAGCTAGCAATTTCAAAGAGACTTCCAGTAAGATATGGATGATGAGTGTCCCCAAGGTCCAAATGTAAATACTTGATCCTCAGGTTAGTTGTGCTTAGCAATGCTGTGGACCTGCAGGAGTCAGGATCTACAGACAATCTTTGGGAGAGTGAAGGATTCCCTCAGGGGGTGTTATTGTGCACACTACCGTCTCTCTTTTCTGTTCGGTGTGAAATGGGATCCACTGTTCCTACATATGTTTCAGTCATAAATACACTGTTGACCATCACCTGAGTTATGTAGTGAGACCCTGTAACAATAAAATACAGAAAGAGAGAGAGAGA
>NW_004524639.1:762667-767369 GCF_000260255.1 Octodon degus
GCAAAGCTGCCTGCGGAAGTCCAGTCCTAGCTGGGCTTTTCACGGACATTCTCAGTGACTGGCCGGAAGTGGATGAGATCAGATTCCAAGAAGACGGTGCTTGTCTCCACTGAGCCCAAAAAGGAAGCTGTGAAAGTGCCAGCCAACCATGCACGAGGACACAAAGTTCAGCCCTCCTCAGTGAACGTTTTCCAGTGACTGTGGCCAATGAGGCCGGCAAGAAGCAAGTGGAGGTCGTGCACGCCACAAGAGAACGCGCTTCTGATGACGAGGAAGACCGTCCTGCCAAAAGGAAACGCATCTTTAGGTCGGAAATGCAAAGCAGCGCAGCAGCGGGGTTTAATCCTGCAGCTGTTCTGTTCCTTGACAGTTTATGGATCACGGAAGGAAAAACAGGTGATCAGGGAAGGAAATTCTAATTGCGGCCGTTTCACTCAGTGAAGCATTTAAACTTCAAAGACTACAGTTACATTCCTGCTAACAAAACAAACTTTAGACTACACCTTGAGAATTTTTAGCACTAGTGAACTTTTAGCTGAAAATTATTGGATACTTTTCAACTATGAAAAGTTTGGGGCAAAATTGTACCAGTATGTGTGATGATTGAAACTTACAGTAAAATTGAGATAGCATTTTGCAAACCTTATAAAATCAGTAAAATTTTAATCACTATTGCTATCACTTGATTCCATGAGTTTTAATCTACTTAAAGTATAAAATGCAAGGTTTTGATGATATAGTTTTTTATTAGAAGTAATGACATGAAATACTATGTTAGACTTCACTTTTAAGACTAAAGTTGCTTTACTGAGATATACTCACATGAAAATCGCACTGGACTTTGAATTGGCCACCTATGTAATGCGTAAATGACAATCTACTTTCAGCCAGTTGTGGAAAAAATATGTACTGTGTCATTGTGTAACTCCCCATATTTAAGTTATCTGTGGGTGTTATGAAAAGATGAAGATCAAGTAAATCTTTTAAATCGTTTTTTCTAAATGTACTGTGATTAAAATTCCTTGTGTGGACCAGCCAGATAGCTCAGAGGACTAAAGTGCTTGCTTAGGCAGAGCACAACAGCCAGAGTTCCATCACTGGCCTGCCGTGCAGACTCTACCCCCAGGGTGCGATGAGAATGAAATTGAGACTGGACGTGGTGGCACGCACCTGTAATCCCAGCGCTTGGGAGGATGAAAACAGGAGAATCACTATGAATCTGATCTATGAAGTGAGACCCTGTAGACCCTGTAGACCCCGTAGACCTCGTACCAGATACATTTTAAAAATATTAAAATTCCTTGTAAGCTCAGTTCACAATTAGACCATGTGGGGAATGCAGTGAAATGTTTGTACCTATGATGCATAGGCAGATTCCTCACCACAGAAATCCTTTGGGCTTTTGATCTTAGATTTCCCAAATTCTAGGAATGTGTGCAGTAATTTCTGTTGTAAGACCCCTGGTATACCGTGTCTTGTTAGAGCAGCCAATATGGAATGAGACAGAGATCAAATGCACTGGTTCAGATCACAGAATCTAGGAACAGACGCAGCTCTAACTCAGAAATGTGTTAAAGTTATAATAATATTTTAAAAATCTTCAAGCCTCAAAAGTATTGCAATAGACTTCAATGTCAGTTGCTCTAGAACTCCATATGTGACTAAATTCTTTTCATTTATTTATTTTATGTATTTGTTTGTTTGTTTTTGCATATTGCATACAGGGTCTCATCATGTAGTTCAGACTCTTAGTGATCCTCCTGTTTTCAGCCTCCCCAGTGCTGGGAGGTTACACCACCACACCCATCTCATTGGCCGGCTCAGCACTTCCCTGGGGCAGTACCGGTACAGTCAGTGGTGCCAGGGATCAAACCTTCGTTCCAGTGCTTGCCTAAGCAGGTGCTTAGTCTGCTGAGCTATCTTGCCGGCCCTCTTTTCAATTATTTAAAACTCACACAATGGGTATTGTTCATCAAGATAGGTCAGTGTCAATTCAAATCTGTGAGTTTTTGTGTGCTGGCATTTCACATTGTGTCAAAAGCAACAACACCATGGAATGAAATTCTGATACTATACTCAGAATACAAGATGCTAGTGGAAATATTTTAAATATTCAATAATCATTGTGAATAATTGTAATCCCCAAATTTAAAGTATATTTAGTCCCTTGTAATCTCTAAATGACATTTAAATGCATATCAAGTGATAAAAACTTGAATGCAATCATATGCCCATGCTATATCTTTTCTCTTACTAGGAGGCAGAACAGAATCTGAGCTCACAGGAAGTAGCATAGGAGGACACTGATCCCCTCAGGACTACTCACTGTCATGAGATGGTCACCACCCAGAAGAAACCTGCTGTCTCCTAATACCACATGCTGGGGGCTGCAGTGTTCATACGTGAGTACAAGGAGGACCCAAACTTGCAGGTCATAGCAGTGTCTTAATTCAAAAGAGAAATAATTTATATATAAACACGCATGCAGATTGATGTAAATACATAGTCTTTTTTTTTGTACTAGGAATTGAACTCATGACCTCCCATGTGCCAAGCAGGCGCTGTGCTGCTGAGCTATACCCCTGGCCCAAATGTAAATACATAGCATGATGTGATGGGGGCATAAATCACGTGTCCAGAAAGGGACAGCACTGGGGCAACAGAAGTTTAGAGGGAATTATGCAAGTTTGTGTTCAACAAAGAAGAAATATTCTAAAATAAAACAAGATTTGAGAACTAGCCTGATACCAGGCAGATTTCTATAGTAAAAGCAAGAGAAAGGCCTTGTGCTTGCCTGCCTGCTGACCTGGGCCCTCTGCCTTTACTCACCATTTTTTATATATTTCAGTATTAATTTTGCTCTCACTAATCCATAAATTTATCATCTATATTAATCTCCCCCTTCCTTATCTCTGTTTAGTGGAAATGTTCAGATCATTATCAATAAATTCTTATATATTGATATGTGATTCAACTTGTAGTTGTCAGTGTTACTGGTTGTTATTATTTCCTATCAAACCAATGCTGAAGATTTAATATACACTTTTCACATCTTGTTTTTCTTCTTGGAGTTCAGAAATCTTTTATTGAGGACAAAACAAACAATGGGCGAAAATTGTTATACAACATGAGGGGAGGCTGAGGAAACCAATATAAAAATGTAGACAGCTCAGTGAGGAACTAAAGACATTTCAAAATTACTGTTTATACCTAGGGCAATTTCAGAAATGAAATTTTACTCAAAAAACATTTACGTAGTATTGAAAAAAAATACTGAAATAGGATTTAAAGAGCTAAATTATCTATGCAAAATCTGTATGGGGGGACTTGTTTTCAGCAGACAAGCCTATTCACAAGTAAGAATCTCTTACTCTTGTAATGCAGTTCTGTTTTAATAGAATGGCCAACTCACATTCTTGTAGTTATTCTGGAAGGGTGCAATGCTTCCACAGGGACTCCAGGTGGACCTACTTCTACCAGAGTACTACTTACTGTTTCTCAGTTTTCTGCCTTTGACCTCAATGTATAACCTCCTGATGCTCTGATTTTCCACTGGTGCAGGAGGCATTCAGGAGGTAGTACCACAGACCATGAAGTTCATTCAGTTTTGTAATGGGAAACCAAGTGAAGTGGGGCACACCTATAATCCCAGCACTGGGGAGGCTGAGGACGGAGGAATGCTGTGAGTTTGGAGGCCAGCCGGGGCTACAGAGTGAGCTCAAGCCCAGCCTGAAGTGCATAGTGAAACCATGTCTCAGAAAAACAAACAGAAAACAAAAGAGAAGAAAGAAAGAAAGAAAGAAAGAAAGAAAGAAAGAAAGAAAGAAAGAAAGAAAGAAAGAATGAGCAAGCTAAAAGATCAACTTAGAGGTTTGAAAAGTGATTAATGTAAGGGGAAGAAAAGTAGAGAGATGATTGGGTTGAATATAATCGAAATAGGTTACATGAATGGACCAGTATGACAGGGACTTGGCCAAGACCCCTAGCTGCATGCATGAGGGATGTGGCAAAGGATAAAATAGAAAGAGACCATATTGGGAATGCATATAAAGGGGCTGGGGGGTCAGCGCCTCAGCTTGGGCAAAGACAAAGACCCCTTCTGTGGCTCTCATGTATTTGCCAGTGAGAAGCACAGGAGAGGGGAGGGCACTTTCCCAGGAACAGTGATGAGACAGGGAATGAGTTTAACATCGCAAAGGAAGCACGTTAAGATCCTCCCCCCACATGGATGACTCCCCATTTATTCTCCTCAGCAGGTCTCATCCTGCCCTGTGAGTGCCCTGGCATCTGGGACCATGGAGGCCTCAGCCAGGCCAGGAGAGAGCAGGACTTGCCACATTCCACCTAGCCTACAAGGCAAGGCAAGGGTGGGCTCCCACAGAGCCTAACCTCATTTTATAATGTGTGGTCCCAACAGCAATATATCAGATTGAATCTGCTTATTCTGTATTGCTAACACACACACACACACACACACACACACACACACACACACGGTGTTGGTTTGTCATAGAGGACTTTTATTAGATGGAGATAAATACCCTCTATTCCAATTTTCTATAGGGTTTTTATCATGCATGGGTGTTACTTTGTCCAAAGCTTTTTCTACATCTGTTAGATGAGTGTGTGCTTTTTGTTCTTGTTCTATTAATGTGGTATATTATGTTTTCCACTTCCAAATGTTGTGCCATCCCGGCATCCC
>NW_004524639.1:767539-785513 GCF_000260255.1 Octodon degus
TAATGCTGCCAGTAGTGACTTTAGCAGTATTGCTTTCCTGTCAATTTCATTACTGGTTTTGAGGTGTATTGGCATTAAATAGTCTTTAAAGTTCTTGTACAATTCAGCAGTGACTTCATCAGGGCCTGGGCTTTTCTTGGTTGGTAGACGGTTTCATTAATTCTTCAATTTCATTGACTGATAGGGGGTTACTTAGAATTTTCTACCTCTTCACTTTGCTTTGGTAATGTATATGTATCAAGGAATCTGTCCTTGTTTTCTGAGTTTTCCATCTTATTGGACTGTCAGCTCTCAAGGTAGGTACTGGTGATCCTCTGGATTTCTTGTGATTTTGACCTGTTCTTTCCTAATTGCATGGATTTGAGTCTTCTTTGTCCTGCTTAAAATAAAGTTAGCTAAGGGTTTGTATATCTTATTTAATTTTTCAAAAATCCAAAGCTTTAATACACTCAATATTTGTGTTTTGACTTAGCCTCAATTGTATTCATTTCTGCTCTGGTATTTAAAATTTCCTCCCTCAAAGGACCTTTAGAATTACTTTGCTCTTCTGTTTCTAGAAGTATGAGGTTTAATATTAGGTTGATTATCTGAGCACACCCTGTTTTTCTGTTGTACAATTCATCATTATAAATTGCCATCCTAGGGCTGCTTTCATTGTCTCCCATCAGTTCCAGTGTACTGTATCAGCATTATTATTTAATTATAGAAACTTTTTGTTTTCTCTTTAATTTCATCATTGACCCCTTGGTTGTTCAGGACGATATTATTTAATTTCCATGTGTTTATGTGTTTTGTGGTTTCATTTGCAAACTATTTCAAATTTCATTGTGCTATGACTTGAAGATATACATTCCATAATTCAGCCCCGATGATTAACTTAAGCATGTTCTATGAGCTAGTATGTGGCCTGTTTTGGACAAAATCCCATGTGCGACTGAGAAGCAAGTGTACTCTACATTTGTGGGGTACAGTACTCTGTAGATATTTATTTCATTCATTTGTTAAGATATTTGATTCAACTTTCATATTCTTTGGTTTTTTAATTGAAAGAGAAAAAATATCACGAACAAAGACAGCAACATAAAACAATAGAAATGGTACAGAATTTCAAAACAAAAGTATAAAATTCACAGAGATCATTGTTAGATATTGTTATCATCTTATTTCTTTGTTTTTGTCTAGTTGATGTCTATTTTTTTTATCTATTTGTGATAATAGCATTTTGAAGTTCCCCCATTAAAATTGTATTTGTGCTTATGTGATGTTTCATATTCATTCATGTTTGGTTTATGTACTTGGGTATGCCAGTGTTTGATGCACATGTATTTATGATTATCACTTCCTCTTGGATCATTCCTTTAAAAGTGTACAGTGACCTTCTTCATCTCTTCTCATCAGTCTTGGCTTGAAATCTACTTTCTCTGCAAGAGGAATAGCTAATCCTGTTCTTTCAAGGTTCCTCTTGCCTGGAGAATTGCTTTTTCATCCACTGATTTTCTGTCTATAAACTTCTGAGTTAAATGTGTTTCTTGTGTGGAGCATGTTGTTGGATCTTGTTTCTCAGTGCCTTCTGCCAACCTGTTTCTTTTGATTGCTGAATTGAAACCAGCCACATTGATGGTTATAACTGATAGGCATTGGGTCTTCCTTATCTTATTATTTTCCTGCTATTTATTCAGTTGAAAAACCACAAACAGAAAATAAATTATGAAAAAATGTTCAATATCATTATTATTTAAGAAATACAAATTAAGACAACACTGAGACTCCATTTCCTTCAAGAAAGAATGGCTATAATCAAGAAATTCACTATTAATCAATGCTGGTATGGCTGTGGGTGGAGTAGTGCCTGTCTACACTGTTGGTGCAAATGTAAATTGGTACAAACTCTGTGGAACTAAATATCCAGGTTCCTCAAAACAGGAGAACTAAAGTTTCTGTTTGACACAGCTTGGCCCCTTCTAGGTGTCTCCCTCAGATTTTTAAAAGCATCACACCACATGGATATAAAGATGCCCATGTTTATGGCAGCGCAGTTTACAATAGCTAACTAACTCTTGGAAACAGCCTATCTGCACATCAGCAGATGAATGAATAAAGATTGCTGTATTTATATGCAATTGAGCACTACTGTGCCATAAAGACAGATAAGCTAGAGTCCTTTCTAGGTAAATGGCTGCACCTTGAAACCACAATGTTAGGTGAAATAAAGCAAACACAAAAATTTCACTACTGCCAATATTGCATTGCTTCTGTGATGTGAGAAATCAAAAGGATAAATAAGAAACAAAGTGGAGGAAAGATGTTGGAAAAGAGGAAGAACATGTTCAGATGGGAAGGGGAAGACGGGACAGGGTGGCAGAAAGCAACAAAGGGTTCAGAAAGGAAGCTGAGGGGCCAGCAAGATAGCTCAATGGACTGAGCCCCTGCTTAGGCAAGCACAGAGGCCTGGGGTTGATCCCAAGCACCGCATGTCAAACCAGCCCCACCCTTCCACACAGAGCCAGCCAGCAGGACCAGGTGTGGTGGTACATGTGTGTAATCCCAGGCTGTGGAGTCTGAAAACAGGAGGATCACTATGACTCTGAGCTGCACTGTGAGACCTGCTACCAAATACTTAAAACTAAAGGAAGATGGGGCTGGCCTTAATGGTGCATGCTTGTATTCTCAGAACCTGGGAGGCTGAGACAGGGGGATCTCAGCAAGTGCGAGACCAGCCAGGGCTGCAAAGTGAGATCAAGGGCAGCCTGAACTGCATAGTGAAACCCTGTCTCCAAAAGAAAGCAGAAGAAGAAGGTGGAAGGAAAAATGGAAGCAAAGCTGTTGGTGTGATTTTGTTTCCCTCCTCTATAGCCGGCTGACTGCAGAAAATGCCAGACTTCTGGAGAGCTCTGTTGCCACATTCCTGAAGCAGCTTTTCGAAATTCTTCCCCTGTTGGAAGATTTCTTTCCCTAATTTCCCAACAAGCCTTAGGTCGAGAAGAGGATTCAGTTTCTCCGTCTGTCGTCCAGCGCTGGGCAGTGCATCCTTGCCCAGCACGGAGCTTCCAGCTGTGCCCTTGGACTTTGTTGGGTGGACCCCATGGCTTCTCTAGACTGCCCTCTGATGCATAAATGTTTGTTCATGTGGAAAATAAAGTGAATTACTGTTTCCAGTCTGAGATTCTTTTCAGCTTTTGGTCATCCAAAACACCTTGCCTCTGTCTTCAAGAGCAGAGAGTTTCCAGGATTTGTACATAATGATTGAGGATAATTTAGGAAATAGAAGAATATAAAATTCAGTTACACCTTGCCTTTCAGCATTCACTACCTGCAGCATTTGAAACACCTTTGTAGTTCGACAGAACTCATGCATGAAGTGTGTAACAATTGCATAAATGGAAAAGATTTCATTTGCAACTCTTAAATTTGATTTTTCCCTGATTTTTTTCATGTTACATGAGCTTGACCTCGTTTTAAAAAATACTCAAAACCATATTATTAAATGTAAGCACTGCATATTATAATGTGATGCTTGAACATTTAAATGTGTTCAGCTTCCCCACTGTCTTTCCACCTCCCCATGCTGGCTGAGGATTCACATGGATTCCTGTAATCTGTCTCTTCAAGAATAGTAGTTTGCTTAACCGTGGTTCCTGGTCATAGAGACACATTGATTTCCTTTTCCACTTACTAACTTGAGGCCCTGGATCTATAGTGCAAAACCTCTCCCCAGGAATGGTGTCCTCCCCCAGAATGCTGCTGTCCAGAATGCTGACCGACTGCACAGCGCATCACTCACACACAGTTTGTGCGCTGTGTACACAGTGACTGGGTGACCATATCTGAATCAGTCAGTCCATGCCCTGGGCTGAGTGTCTGCGTCCTCACATAGATTTTACCTGGATGCCTTAACTGACCCTGCAGTTATGTGCAGAGATTTCATCTCTGAACGTCCAATTAAGATTAAATGAGGCCCTGAGTTTGGTGCTCTGATGCACTATGAGTGTCATGCTTTTAAGAAAGGACAATGAAGCTGGTGCCCTCTCAGGCACTGGTGCTGGGAAGGGCCACGTGAGGACTGGGCAGAAGGGGGCTGACGACAAGCGAGGAGCAGAGCTCACAGCAGACAGAACTGAATGGCATGTTCATCGTGCACAGATGCCTCCAGCAAGGAGAGAGAGCACGTCGTTGTTGTTGGAGCCAACCAGCCAGGGGTGTCCGCTATGGCTGCCTGTGCAGCTTAAATTCAATTTACATTTTTTTGTTTTTATCAATTTTTTATTAGTCCATGTTTGTAGTACATAGTTGTTACATCCCCTGTGGGGAATTGGTACATGTACATAACACATCTTAATTCTTTTTTCATTCTCTTATGCTGCCTTCCGTCTCCTTCCCTCTCTGTTAGTCCCATACCCTTTTATAATTGTCTGCTTCCTATTATGTCTTTTATTTTGCTCTTTATTAATATTTTGGGTTTCTTATATAAGAAAAACCATGTAATACGTTTCTGATTTATTTCACTTAACATTGTGGTCTCAAGGAACATCCATTTTCCTATGGATAACTAAAGTTTATCATTACTTATAGAAGAATACTAGTCCATTGTGTATAAATACCATATTTTCCTTATTCATTCATTCATCGCCACACACATAGGATACGTTCAAAATTTAGCTGTTATTATTGTGCTGCTATAAACATGAGTATGCATGTATCACTGTAAAATTATATCTTTTTTGATAATTTTATTGAGAAACAAATAGCAATGAGACAGTTCCAAAACTGATTAGTAGGATAGTTTCAGTAATTAATACATTGCATATTGTTGTCTTCTTAGTGGTTATTCATAGTACAAGATGCAGACATGATATCCTGTCCAAAAACACTATTAGAACAAATCTTTCTATTCATTGAACTAAGAGAAAATAGCTATATATCTATCCTAACTATTTTGAATATTCAAATACAAAATGGTCTTTCATCGTGTCCCCTTTTTTGTTTAGTTTTGTCAGAGAAGGGTATTCCATTGTCATTTAAATATTGTAGGTGCATGAATTCGAAAAAATAGTCCAATATAGTCCAGTAGTCCATAATAGTAGTGGGCTTTCTGTAGGACTGGAAATGTCAGAAGTTGTGGACTTGAGCCATTTTCAATTTACTTTATCCAAAGAGAAGAAACACATTTTTAATTTTTGTTTTTATTGGGAGGTGTCTGCAGTTCACAGTGATTGCTCTCCCTGAGGGAGGTGCTGCATGTGTGCAACGTGACTTCCCTGACAGGAGCTCACAGCCACATGAAGGAGGCGCCCACTGAAGTCAGGCTGCTGCGTCCCCTGAGAGTGGAGGAGAAGGTGCTGCATCGCCTTCCCTGCTGGCTACATTTCAGAGAGATGGTTTATGGCTCCCAGGAAAAGACCTTCCATGGGCATAAGGGTGGCAAATGCCTTTGCCCTCTTTTTAGTTTTGATAAATATTCATACGCTTTTTAGACACAGATAATAGTTACAATTCTGTCAAGTACATGTTTTAATAAGAGGAGGAAGTTCTTCTGATGGGAGAATGAAGCCACTCAGTCTTGATTTTCATTTGTCCGTATAGTAGCCCGGTAGAATATCTTGTGTCCTGCAAGCATTCTGAGCTCACAGTGTGTCAAAGCTGTGCAGTTCCCTCAGATTCTCTTCATGATGATACTGTGTACAAATAAAGGCAGGTGCTTTCTCCTCCTTTTCAACCTGGATGGCTTTTGTTCACTGATTTCTCTCCTTATGAAGGGTGGCACTTCCTGCTGTTTTGTATCTCTAGTAGCTTCTGCTTGAATGTCAAGTCTTGCCCTTTTTCTTGGCTGCTGCGAAGTTCTGTATCACTAGACGTATCCAAGAGCTGTGTCTGGGGATCCTGTTTAGTGACTTGGTGAAGATATGGGGTTTTAGTCTTCTAGGGAGGGCACCAGAGCAGCTCTCAGAGGTAAAGAAATTTTGCACAAGGCTCAGGGAAGACCTCCTGAGGGCCCTCCTGTACCTCCTGAGGGATCAGACTTTCTGTCCTCCTCATTTCAGTGGGTGGTGTCTGCCACTGGTCCATTTTCTCCTGGCAAGCTTACCCTGAATTTCCCTACAGGGCAGATCCTTTTCAGAAGCCATAATTTCCTCACGTGCTTGGTCTCATCTCTCTTCCGCTGAGTCCTGGTGGGCCCCACTGGTGCTGGGCAGGGTTCTCTCCCTCTGGGGATTTCTCTTCTCTGGCCCTCTGACCTGAAAGCACCAGCTACCTAAACTCTCAGAATAAAATCATCTTTGAGTATTCCTAGGCTTTTTTCTTTTTTTATTTTAAGACAGGGTGTATGGGATGTACAGGGTCTCACTATGTAGATCGGACTCGTAGTGATCCTCCTGTTTACAGCATCCCAAGTGGTGGGATTACAGGAGCACGCCAGCATGTCATAGGCTTTTCTCTTGATCAGACATTGAATACACAGTGTACCAAGGAATCCCTAATTACTACTCTGAATAGCAGTAGTCTTGATAATAGCTACTGACTGACAGTGAGAATGAAATGATCTGTGATGTACATGAACATTTAATGTAATTGTCAATAGTAACTGTCAGTACTTTTTTTTGTATTTTTGTGTAGGGTCTACAAGTTCTCACTACACAGATTGAACTCGTAGTGATTCTCCTGTTTTCAGCCTCCCAAGCACCGGGATTACAGGCACGCACCACCACGCCCAGTCTCAATCACTGTTTCAGCTCTCCCCGAGGGCAGGGCTGACATGGCATGCAGGGGATCAAATCCCCAGTCCCTGCGCCTGACTGAGCAGGTGCTTTAGTCCACTGAGCTATCTGGCCAGCAAGTAATATTTTTATTGTCTTTTTTTATATTTATCAGTACATTTTGCAACACATGATTACATCACTCATGGGGAACTGGGAATATAGCTCAGTGGCACAAGTGCCTCTCTGTCAAGCACAAGGTCCTGATTTTGATTTCTGGTACAAAAAAACATCTCTTGGGGAGTTGCTACATGAACATGACACATCTTAGTTCTTTTTTATTACTTCTCCTCCTGTCCCTGTCCTCTTCCTCCATCTCTTTCTCACTTTCCCTTTTGCAAATGATCTGTCTCCCTATTTCCCATTTTCTATCATTTATTTTGTTCTTTATTCATATTTTGGATTCTCATTAAGTTACGCTATATTTCAGTTTGTGTTGTTACAGAAACGGACAAAACACGGGAAGAAACAGCACTGAAAAGGTTTTGAAGGCAGCTTATTACAGCAGTGAGCCTTACTGGGATCTCTCCCAAAGTGTCAGCACCCCATCCAGCAGGGTGTGGGGACTTTTATAGAGAGAGTAAGCAGAGAGCTACCAAGACAGATTTGGCACATTGTGATTGGAGGGTTGGGTGACATCATGGGTTGCTAAGGGAGTTTAAACATCTAAAGTCACATTATTAGGCCATCAATTAAAAAATCATGTGGTACACAAACGAAGAGATATCTTATTATCAGGCTTTTCCAGACACGTCTATCTGGTTTTGGCGGGAATTCTTGGAAGGCATTATTTAAAGTTCTAATTTCCCTTTCTGTGTATCAGATTTATATCACCTAATATTACAGTCTCAAGATTTATGCATTTTCCTATGAACAAATGAAATTTTCAATTGTGTCACAACATTCTGTTGTGTTTTGCATCTGTTGTGTCATTTGACAATAACCGTATAACAATATTCTCTAAGTGTATTAGGACTGTTATACACTTCACTTGACAAGTGACAGACTTCTTAGTGCATGTACGTGTATGATGGAGACCACAATGAAGCAGCTCTGAGCAGGACTTAAAATTAACCAATGGGCTTTTTACTTGTGGGTCTGTCTAAGGCCTAGCCCCCTTGTGTGGAGATGTGCAGCGGATTTGTAATAAGTTCACCTCTATAAATCACTGGTCTCAGCTGAGGCCCACAGTGACCTGTGAAGCCATAATGCCTCACATGACAGATAAGGCCAAAGCTGAGGAAGTCTGGCTCCAAGCCCAGTTAACTAAAAGAAGACTGCAGCTGCAGGCTCCACCTTCCGCCAATAAATTTCAACCTTAAGGTAAAGTAGCTCTCCTAACAGACACAATTTATACTTGGAAAAATATTTCAACTGATTTCCAATGTCCTGCTCAGATTCCTGTGCTTTCCTTAATATTCCCCTCCTTTATTTAAAAGCCAAATAAGATGATGAGAAAGATCTGATATTCTGTATTCCCCAATATTTTGTGAGTTGAACTCTGGAAATGGGGTTAAAACTGGTGTCTTCTATTGCAGACAATCAGATGGATGTTCACTGAAGAGGTTAAAGATGCCAATTTTAATAAATTTGTGTGAACTATCAAAAAAATTTAAAAAATAAAAGGCAAATAAATAAATAAGGGCCACCCAAAAAAGTTCTTGGTCATAGCCCCCAGAAAATCTCAAATTCTGTTTTTGTGTTTTAAACTTCTTAGAGCCCTAAAATCTACCACTTATCTCTTTTGTTTAAGCCTGTGCTGTCTACTCATTTGGGAGGTTGTGGGCCTCATCAGTCTGTGATACATGTGAATGTACACATGCCTCCACAGGACATTAAACCAAGACTCAAAATTAAGTAACGTCCTAGTCACAACTGTTAAGTGCCAGAACTACAAATTGAACCCACAAGTTAGATTTCATAGCTCTTGTACATACTGAATGTTTTTAATATTCTAAAAAGCATTATTTGTTTGAAAAGCACCCCAAAACTATATTGAATAGGAGTAATGGTAGAGGACATCCTTGTCTTGTACCAGATCTGAGAGTAAAAGATTTCAGTTTTTCCCCATTTAGAATTATGTTAGCCGTTGGGTTCTCATAGATGGCTTTTATCAGATTGAAGTAGAGGCCATCTATTCCAGTTTTTTATAGGACTTTGAATATGAATGAGTGTTAGATTTTGTCAAAAGCCTTTTCTAAATCAATTGAGATGATCGTGTGGTTTTTAGATTTGTCTCTATTTATATAGTGTATTACATTTATAGATTTGTGTATACTGAACCATCCTTGCATCCCTGGGATGAATCCCTGGTCATGGTGTATAATATTCTTGATGAGTTGTCATATTCTATTTGCTAGGATTTTATTGAGGATGTTTGCAGCTATGTTCATGAGGGAAATTGGCCTATAGTTCTCTTTCTTAGTTGCATCTTTCCCTGGTTTTGGTATCAGTATAATACTTGCCTCCAGGAACAATTTTGGGAGGATTGCTTCCTTTTCAATTTCATTGAAGAGTTTGAGGAGTATAGGGATTATATCTTCTGTAAATTTCTTGTAGAATTCAGCTGTGAATCCATCAGCACCTGGACTTTTCTTTGTCAGTAGGTTTTTTGGTACATTTCATATTTTATTGGCTGTTATTGGGTTATTGAGAGTTGTTATATCTTACTGATTCAATTTTGGTAATTTGCACCTTTCTAGCAATCTGTCCATTTCTTCTGTGTCTTCTATTCTGTGATATACGTGTGCCTATGTTTATAGCAGAACAATTTTCATAGCCAAATCTTGGAAACAACCAAGATGCCCATCACCTGAGGAATGGATGAAAAAGGTGTGGTATTTTTATACAATGGAGTATTACTCAGTTATAAAGAATGATAAACTCAAAACATTTATATTTAAGTGGATGCCACTTGAAGATATACTCATAAGTGAAATAAGCCAGACCCACATGTATAAATATCGTATAGTCTCCCCAGTGTAAGAACTCAAAAAAATGCAAATAGAAAGGTATAACACAATTAAAAGGAAAGCTAAAACTTAAGGATTAGATGATGAAGAGGAGGCAAGGAGAAAAGTTAGGAAACATGACAGGGGAAAAGCCATACATTTATATGCACAAGATGGTTTAGGGAATGATTCTGAGAATCTTCAGCAGGTTTTTGAATCTAGCAGTTAATTGGTAGGAGTCTCACCCTGACTAACTATATATGTTGATACCTGTGAACTAAGCAACTGCACTGAAGATAGCAATGTGTAATACTAGGGTCATACATGGAATGCCTGCCATTCTGGTCTTCTAAATACATACCACTTGTCATGGCATACCAGGTACTGCCACACTGTCTCTCAGGTAAGTGTTTGCTTAGAGAAAAAAGGGTAATAAATTAAAACAAGAGACAAGATGAAAATGTCAAAAAAGAAAAGCCTCCCAAAAATAGACTTGAAAATATAATAGAATGATATTCAAGAAAATGGCAACATGAATTTCATAAAACTAAAATAACAGCCATGCTAGATCATAGAGACCAAGAGTAATGGCAAATAGACATGCAGAAGCAATAAAAACCATAAAATGATCAAAAAGAGTTTGTACTGCTTCTCTAAGTGTGGAGGCAGACAAAGCTGTTAAGCAGTGTTCCTGAACAACAAGAAGTTCTGAATAAAAGTAGAGAAAAGCCATGCCTCCCGACAGGATGACTGGGCACTGTCAGATGTCGGTTCCCAGGAATTAAGCACATGCACAACAAAGGTCCCCATAGGAATTACTGTGGATGTAATTGATAGATGAAAATTATTTAATTTTTGGACACAATGTACAATAGACAATCTTAGTAGCATAAGCAACACCAAAGACCTCTTTCTACTGGTTAAAAACAGCAGAGACAGAACTGAGTGTGCTGGGTTTGCACAGGAAGCTAGAGGTGCACCTGTGAAGTGCTTGGTGGTCAAGCGTAGAGGTCGGGTGGGCACAGAAAGCCTGCAGCCTGCGCGCTCACAGTGCACACGTGGGTGAGTTCCTTCAAGGAAGATGCCACTGAGCATCTAGCCCAAGGGAAGAGGAATGCTCTGCACAGTAAGGGCCAGGCACTGCCGCAGATCCAGGCCCCTGCTGCTGCTGTGCATCTGCCGCTTCCTCCTCTGGGATGTCCTGGGGATGCTGACACTTTGTCCCTGTGACCTGCACATCCCAGAGACAATTCCAGCTGAAAAAGAAGAGAGTTCCTTCCTCAGGTGCGAGGAAAAGAATAGTGGCATACTGTCCTTGATTTTTGCATGAGTAACAAAGGATCCTGTCCCAGAGCCGAGGAGCAGCTTGCTGGAAGAGCTTCCAGTGTGGTGTGCGGGAGGCAGAGCAGCATGCTGGCTTTCCTGAGGAGGCTGCAGGGGCCTGTGGCCAGGCGGCACTATCTCACCCTGGAAATCAGGGGACACAGTGAAGTCCGATCTCTAGATGGGAGAACTATGAGGTTCCTGTTCAAGAGGAAGATTTCAGGGGCTTAAAAATGCAAAGCTTTGCATCTTGGTAGCTGCTTGGAAGGTTGAAACCTCAGAATCAAAGAGGAAGTTCTAGATAATAATTTATGGAATTCATGTGGAAGTGTCATTTTATGATCAGAAAAACAGTGAGTGAAGACTACTGTGCAGGAAGACACCATCACACAAATATAGGCAGAGAGAAGCTTCAGCTGAACTTAAGGCTGCCCAATAGAGCAAGCCTGACGTAGACTGCCAGCAGCACCACATAAGAAGCTGTAACCACAGTAGCTGGAAGGAAGATTTCTCTTCTAAATCACAGTACCAAATAAGGATAAATTATCTAGAAGTGCTCTGAGTGTAGCACATTTCTCTCAGAAAGAGCACACGTTTTCCTGTGTCAGAAAACCCCACATAAACGTCACAAGTGTGACAAGGACTTCTTGCCTATGTCAGAACTTCGCATTCACTAGTGGGCCCACGCAGAAGGAAAGGCTTCTGAATGCAATGACTGTGGTGATGCTTTTGGCACTACCACAAAGCTTCATAGTCTGAAGAAAACACCCACACTGGGAACCCCTTACCTGTGTGGTGAGTGTGAAAGGGGCTTCAGGACAGTCCAAACCCTTGGATGCAGTGCAGGGTACACAGGGGTGAGAAGCCTTCATATGTGTAGGAGGACTTCAGGTGCATCCGGCACTGTGTGCGTCCTGGAGCCCACACTAAGAGAAATCCTGCAAATGCTACACGTGTGGGAAGGCCAGAGCTTCAGCCTCCTGCATCCATCAGGGGCCACCCCAAGGAGAGAAACCGTCTCACAATATCAGTTACATAAAATATTTTTGCTAAGAGGCTTTAAGTGCCACTAGGAAGGAAGCCCTGTGTACACACCCACACTGACTGACCCGGTAATGAGTGACAGCACTTCCCAGTGGATCATCCTTTATCAGGAGGCGCAGGTGAGGATTTCTGATTCGTGGATTCATGCCAAGTGAGCGTCACAACTTAATTTTGAATGTAAGAGCCCTTGAAGTGTGTGCCCAAGGCCGCCTTTTGCATCCCAGTCACAGGACTCCCACAAGATGTCTTCAGAGTTGAGATGTTATCCCAATCCCAGCATCCTGAGCTGCTTTCGGCCTGCTGTACTTAGAAGTATATGGTGACTCACACCCATCTTCTTCTTTATCCCCCCTCCTGCTCAGTGCATTGGAAGATGAAGAGCTCCTGCTAGGACCATGTGTTGTGTTCCCTGAGTAGCCACATGACTCAGCCCTGACAAAGATTTCCTTCTGTCCACTTGTTTCTGCACCCACTTAGCACACCTACCCCAAGACCCATACCTTTTTAGATGGCATTCAATGTGACATCAGATTTTAGGTGACTCATACTTCCCGCTCACTTGGCCTTCCAGAGAAATAATTACGGGGCACACACGCTTTGGAACGTCTAGTTTGTGGACTCTGCTAATCACTTTGTCTCCATGTTAGACTTATTTCCTAGTGGATGCATCCCACATTTTTAATTGGGGGAGAGATCTCGGTGGCCCTGTGAGGGAGGAAGAAGCAAACAACATGAGACCTGCTCTCGTTCCAGTGTTGTGCCCTCAACCTCCCTCTGTGATGGGGGCTCTCCTTCCAAGCCAGGGAGACCTTAGGAAGTGGTAGAAGGAGTGACCCATGACATCACTGTTTCTGTCATCTTGGCCAGCGATGTATAGGCGTCCGCTGGTATTCTGCACCAGTGCCTTTGTAGGCATGGTCATGCTCTCTGTCTGTCATTCTGTGCTTTTTTCATTCATTCAGCAAATTTCTTACTGACCCCTGAGGGCTGAGCTTTGTGCTGGGTGCTGGAGATAGCACTGAAGCAAAGTTCCTGCTCTCCTGCAGTTTACCTCTGGTGGAGGAGGTGTGATCAGCAAGTAAACACATAAATAATGCAGTTTGAGGTAGCGGTTAAATGCTACGAAAAAAAAAGATTTAAGAGCATGTCTGTGTAAATCAAACTGCTTCCTCACATGGAATCATAGACACATAACTAGAATGGCATGAACACATAGCGGATGTTGATATTTGTTCTCATCCCAAAAGAAAAATCATTAGCAATGTATCAGAATGTTGTTTGACTCTTAATGACTTAGAAATGACTTGTGTATTTGTGGCAAGATAAATACAAAAGTGTCAGAAAAGAAATAAAGGAAGAAAATGAAAAAAAAGAAAAAAAGAAACTAGGGTGGAGACAGAGGCTGGTGGGGGTGGAGGAGGAGCAACGTCAGCTCGGGTCAGGGAGGGCCCATCCCAGGGCCTTCGTGCGGGGCTCTGCAGGTGCTGGACCTCCTCATGGGAGCTGCTTGGGGAAGGGACAGGTGGAAGTGCTGGCAACAGAGGCCATGCACTAGTTCGGAGAGAAGAGACTGGGCTGTGCAGCGTCCTGACTTGTAGAGTCCTCCAGCGCTGCTCTGTTGTTTTTGCTAGGTAGCTGTAAGAAACTTATATACAATGGATACTGTGAAAGGGAAAGAAAGTGTTCAAAGGGAAGGAACAACTGGGACGAGGGAAAGGAGAACAGAAAGAAAGAAGGGAAAAAGAAGTATGTATGTATATGCACACGATAGCTTGGATAATTGTTCTGCTGATTTCTGCTGGTCTACTGAAAAGGGCAGTTAATGCTTAATTCTTTTTCTCTCTTCTTTTTAATTTTTTGGACCAATTTTCCTGCTTGTATCTAGTAATCCAAACAACTAATTTGAAGACAAGAAGATGAAATATGGAAACCATTATTGAATTCCTATCATTTTGTTTAGTGAAATTTTGTATTGTTTCATTTTTTCTTTTACTATTTTTATTCTCTTTAAAAATAAAAAAAATATAGCATAGGCTTATAAAGCCATTAGAAAGAAACAAAGAAAAGCTCAGATGGAGGAACTCAAGGGATGTTTGGAAGACTGAAAGTCTCCAGTGACAGGAACACAGGCACCAGGTTGGAACTTCCCTTGGCTTCTCCTTCCTACTTTCACTGAATTCTCCCCCAGAGCCAGGTGAAATACAGTTGGCAGAGTTGTAGTTGTAGGAGAAATTGCTTTGATTTCCAAGTTGATTGCTATTACGTATGTGAGATTTAGGTTAATTACTTAATCTTTGAGTCTAGCTTTTCACAAAATAAGGATATTAGTCTAAATTATTTTCAAGACTCCGGCTCATTCTAAACTTTCAAAGTTCTAAGTCCTTAAATTCATTTGTGTCACTGTTGCAACAGTTTTGAAGTTACTAATATTTTTTAGCCTTCTGTGGTTGGCTTTTTAACACAGTTCAAGCACTGTGAGGAACAGAAGGAGGAAAAACTAGAAACTTTAACTTCAGTACATTTCAAGTAGAATGACCTTCAGGTCAGTGAAAAAATGAAGAAAAAATAGCTTCAACTTTGTTCTTTCCCTTAAAAGTGCATTCTCTCTCTTCAAGATACACTAAACAGCAGAAATTGTATTATCCCTTTACAAAATAAAAATTATTTAATTCATATTATGGTCAATGCTAGATTAATTTATTCATCTAATTAATCTATAAATATTAGGAAGATAGTTCAAAAAAAAAAAAAAGAGAAAATCCTTGGAATTAAAAAGTAGGTGCCGTGATTTTATATAGTGAAATGTTGCCCAGTGCTTGTTAAAAGTTGCACTGAATTTGGTTTTAATATTAAAAACAACTGTATTTGTATTTGTGAGAAAATGAAAGGTTTTTGTTTTGGTTTTAAAAGTAGCTTGGAGGTTGTACACACTCAACTGCAACTGGTAATGGAGACGTGCAAATACATATGCCAAGTACATCAACACAGTTTTATTTCACCCCTTTAGAACTCTGGAAATTATACGAGCTCTGGAAAACTTCCCCTGCCAATGCCTGTTGGACAGCAATACAATCATCTGTCTCAATTCGGAATTCACATGAGTAATCACAATGCATAATACTTCACATTTACCAGCGACGTTGGTACATGCCTGTAATCTTGGCACTCAAGGAGGCTGAGGCAGGAGGATCGCTGCAAGTCTGAGGCCAGCCTGGGCTACATAATGAGCTTTATCTCAGTGGGATTTACATAGAGAAAAATGAATACAACCAATATATAATAATTCGTTGGTCTTAAATACAAGGAAAGCACACAGGCAAGAGGTAAGAAATTAGACGTAAAACACTGATTTTACACATTTAGGAATATTTTAATACTGTACTGTTTAAAAAAATTTTTAAGAGTTTCTTACATACTATCAAACATTTCCAAGCCACTTTCTGTTGCATGGAGGGAGCGGGCACTGCCCTTAGAAAGACATCCAAGCCAAAGGGCACATGCTGAAAGGTTACTGCCAGGGTACGTTCTGGCACCTGTATCTGCAGGCATTGCCCAACAAGAATCCCAGCTCTTACACGTTTGAAATAACAGACAAAAAGAAACAAAAATTATGGGAATATTTATGTATTTATTTGTTTGTTTTTATTCTTTTGATACAGGACCTCGCTTCGCAGCTCAGACTCCTAGTGATTCTTTCAACCTCCATATTATTATTATTATTATTTTTGTTTTTATTCTTTTGATACAGGACCTCGCTTCGCAGCTCAGACTCCTAGTGATTCTTTTGTCTCAGCCTCCTTCAGCGCTGAGATTACAGGCGCGAGCTGGGATTATCACGGTTTGTGGTTCCAGGCCCACAAGCGGCCCTAATTTTTCCTTCTATAAAATGTTACTCTAAATATAATGTTTTACAGCAACACAAAGGTTCTTTATGAAAAGGTTTGCAAAGTCTGCATCTTGTACAGCAATTAACCACTAAGAAGAATATATGCAGTGTATTATTTGTTGAAACTCTACTTTCGAGTTGATTTGAAACTGTCTCATTGCAATATGTTTATCAATAAAACTTTGAAAAGAAAAAAAAAAAAGAAAACCCTCCGCTTACAGACGGGCTTTCCTTCACACTGGCAAGGCTCAGGTGACGTAGAGGAGGGAGCGGGGCCACGGGTGGGTGGGGGAGGGGCTCTAAGACTCCTGGCCGCGGGCCTGCATCTGCCCCTGCGCTGACTGGAACCACCTGCAGGTTTTACTGTCCCTGGCCTTTCTGCCCTCTGGTGGCAAGCTCTCCTGATGCATGACCCATGAGTCTCTGCTGTTTGCAGAGCTCCTCCCAGGCCCCCCTATAGGCTGGCTGCTGTGCGGCTAGCTCTGCTGGCCTGGCACCTGCTGTGTCACAGCTGCTAAGCGTGCACACGTGATGCGTGCTGCCTAGCCCCAGGCAGGCGGCCGGATGCCCATTCACGGTGGCAATGGGGGTTTCCGTTGCTTAGCAGCCAGGCTGGGCAGCAGCCCGAACCCCTCCCCTTGGAGGAGAGCTGATGTGAGGGCTGCAGGCCTTGGCTGAAGCGGCTCTGTGCCAAGGCTGGGAGGGGAAATCCAGCCGGTTCCACCGACCTGCAGGTCTAGGGGCTGTCTGGCCCCCAAGGTCTGCTGTGTCGCCCCTGCTAGGGGAAACAGCGGGCTGGGCTCCTGTTGGGCGGGGCTTCCTCCAAAGCCATGTGCACCCCGAGGTTCCCGGCTGCTTTGCCAACCATTTTATCAAGTCCTATGAATTCATGACCACTCTGACTGCCCTTCCATGTCGCAAGGCCCCTAACGGCTTACCTGCTCCATCCAACGGCCTTTTCTGTGCTCCATATAGAGGTAGAATTATTTACTCCATATAGAGGTGGAATTATTCAAGTGAAGAACTGAGTCAGTGTTAGCGACCATCTTCTGCACCTGGTGCAGATCAGGAAGGCTTTGGGTTTCATGTCCCCCAGGGCATTCGGCCGCTCTGCCCTTGTTGCCATCACAGCTGCCACTGCCCAGGCTCACCTCCTGGTCCTGCCTCTCCTAAAGCTACTAATCATTTCTGTCTTTTTAAATCTGTCTTTTTAAATCCTTTACGTGGTACAGGATCTCACTATGCAGCTCAGACTCCTAGTGATCCTCTTGTTTCAGCCTCCCAGGCACATGCCCTGGGCGTGATGGTGCACACCTGTAATCCCAAGGCTGGGGAGGCTGTAAACAGGAGAATCACTCTGAGTCCAGTCTAGTAGGGAGACCCTGAACACCCTGTAGATCCCTTCCCTAAAATACAAAAAAAAGAAATAGCAGGAAATAAATTGGTCAGAGGAGTCCTAGCCCAGGTCCGGTGAGTGGGTGGAGAGCTTCCTGCTACCCTGCACCAGTGGGACCAGTCCCAGCCCAGGCGCAGCTTGAGTCGGACCCTCTCCCACCCCCTCGGGCCGCCCCCCACCACTCCGCAGTACCTTCTCCACCCTGCCCACCGAGTAGGAATTTCTGCTGAGTTCCGGGAACCCCCAGACCCAGTCCTACCCAGGTCTGGTGAGTGTGTGGAGAGCTTCCTGCTACCCTGCACTGGCGGGACCAGTCCCGGCCCAGGCGCAGGGTGGGCCGGACCCTCTCCCACCCCCTCGGGCCACCCACACCACTCCGCAGTACCTTCCCCACCCCTCCCGCCAAGTAGGAATTTCTGCCGAGTTCCAGGAACCCCAGACCCAGTCCTACCCAGGTCCGGGGCACAATATATTCACCCTCAAGGGCAGCAGTGGGAAGGAGCTGATCACAGCAGCCAGACCTAAGCCAGATGCAGCTGGATAAGTCCAAACTTTGTAGAGCTGCTCCTGAACTTCAGTACATGCAAAGGTTATAACTACAGCAAAGATCTACAACAAAGGT
>NW_004524639.1:793043-797547 GCF_000260255.1 Octodon degus
GTTTACACACCTATAATATTCAATAATGGAACTTCGAAAAAAATAGGGTATACAGATGAATGTCCATTTTGTATCTGTGTATTCCAAGTGGTTAGGATAGATATATAGTTGCATTCTCTTAATGAATAGAATGATTTGTTTTAATGGTGTTTGTAAATAGGATCTCAAGTCCGCATCTTGTACAGCAATTAACCACTAAGGAGAATATATGGAGTGTGTTATTTGTTGAAATTGTACTTCCGATTTGATTTGAAACTGTCTCATTGCTGTTTATCAATAAAATTTTGGAAAAAAAATTGGTCAGAGAGCAGCTTGTTTCCTCTTTCAGTCAATGGTGACTCTTTTCAGCTGAACAGAGGCTTCAGCACACCACATTCCAAAATTTAAAAGAATCTTGCCTCTGTATGTGCTTGCAATGTTTGGCTAAATCTCATTCCTACTACCTATGAATCAAATTATTCCTTCCAGTGTCAGCGTCAAGCTTAGTTAGTTTTCCTGGAAACAGTGCCTGTTTTCAACAGATTTCACAACATTCTCTCCTATTTTCAAAGTTCTCCCATTCAGACGTTACCTTTTGGTGGATCATTTAGTGCTTAATTGATGTGCATTGTGAAAATAGGCTTGGAGACATCCTGCCAGCCTAGGAGCACGGTGAGGACTAACTGTGGGAGAGTCCAAGCTTAGCATTCGCTAGACAGCAATAGCAGAGACTCCTGGTGGCATGATGCTCTTCCCATGCCCCCATGGCCACTTGTTTTCTCATCAGGGAGGGAGCCAAGTGAAGCCAGAACACAAGCACTGACCTGGAAAGATAAGGCAGTAGCGATGAATGGGAAATCAGAATTAATGAATGATCAAGTTCCATGAAACTGAAGAGATACCAAAAGTGTGGAGACAGAGGTCTAGCATGGGGGATTGGGAACTCAGATTCTGAGTTCTTGAACACAAGAGAATTTGGCTGGAAAGTCTAGGCCTGAATAGCAGCTAGGCCAAGGTGGTACAGGTAAGGCAGTGTATTACAGTCACCTTGAAAAGCATACATATTCATACTACTTGTTTGCTTGTTTGTTTGTTTGTTTTATACAGGGTCTCGCTACACAGTTAGGACTCCAAGTGATCTTGTTTCAGCCTCCCCAACGCTGGGATTACAGGAACGCACCACTGTGCTGGATTCCTGGGCCTGGACAGTGCCTGCACAGCATGAGGTACGGGGGCTTGAACTTGGAACCTCTGCACTTGCCATTTAGGCTCTTATGGCACTGAACTAACACCCCAGCCCAGCTTGCTTGTTTCTTAATCCCCTTCCCTTTTCCTCCCCACTTCTCTAATTGCACTTTCCTGATGGTCATTCTTGCTGGTATTACTAATCTTAGCTCGTGTTCTTCTGTTTTGTTTTGCTTTTTTTTTGTACCAGAAATTAAACTCACCACCTCATGCTTACCAGGCAGATGCTGTGCCCCTGAGCTGTGGCCCTTTGCTCATGTTCTTGCATATAATGGTTACTTTCATGGAGGATATTAGGATCCTGCACTGGCATATCTTATGCTGCTCACTAAGGTCTCTATTGTTTGATTCTGTGCTGATTGTAATGATTGAGTACAGAAAGAATTTCGAATATTGCCTGATTCAGGTAGATCACTCAGGAATTACATATTTATTTTGGAAAAATTACTGTCATTTCAATCTCACATAATGTGACTCGTTTATTTTTAGAGGACTTAGCTTTGCAGGTCGTTCGACCCTGCACCTAACCTTATAGTCATTACAATTACGATGCTTTCAATTGTCATCTAGTGGCATCCCGCATCACTTGTCTACCTCTACAGACATGAATGGAAGATGTCACTTCTGAAGGTCAGGGGTGTCTTGAGTCTGGGAGCTGCTGATCCTGTCATGAGTTTATTACCTGCAGGACCAGAAGGAACCTTCCAGTCTTTCCATGAGAAGCCCTTGGGATCACTTAGTGCACAGGATGCCTGGACACCCCATGGATAAGTTACTATACTGCAGGGCTGCCTGGGTCCCTAACTTCACCATTCCTCTGCTCTGAGTAGAAGAATACCGCTTGACAAAGCATGGCTTCCTCACAGTTGTACTGGACATGTCCAATGTAATTTGAAAGAATTGGAGCCTGTGAGATAGCTCAGCTGTCTAAAGCACCTGCTTAGGCAGGTGCAGAGCACTGCGGTTCAATCCCCGGCACCACACACCATGCCAGCCACTTTCTCAGGGCGGGCGGAGCTGGCCACAAAAATAAATAAATAAATATAAAAATAAATAAATGTATAGCATAACAATAATAATAATAATTGGAAGACTTGGGAGGCCCCTGAAGCTCTAGAATGTCACCATGGCTATGAGTTCTGTGATCCTCTTAGCCTTTCTAAAAAACTACCTGTTTTTGCCTCTCTAAGTACCCCCACCCCCGTCCCATCTTCCCTCAGTTCCTCAACTTTCTGTTTGTTTCAGGCAGTTTTCCCGGGAAGATGCACAAGATCATTTAGATTAAGAGCAAGTGTTCCTAGCTCAGCAGACTAAAGCGCCTGCTTAGGCAGACACAGGGACTGGGGTTTGATCTCCAGTGTGTTGTGCCAGTCCCACCTCCGAGGTATGCTGAGACTGTGATTGAGACCGAGTGTGGTGGTGTGCGCCTGTAATCCCAGCACGTGGGAGGCTGAAAACAGGAGAATCACTACAAGTCCGATCTGCATACTGAGACCCTGTAGACCCTGAAGACCACAAGTGTTCAAGGATCACAAAGACACATATTTAAACTTCAGTAAACTTAATTGTTTTTTTCTAGTATTAGAGTTTGAACCCAGGGGCTTCACACTGAGCTACATCCCCTGTCCTTTTACCTATTTTATTTTGAGACAGGGTCTCACTAAACATGACATCCTTAACTCAGTGGGAAAACATGATTTACTTAAGAAATGATGCTGGGACTGAATGAACCTTTCAGGGAGTGATCCAGTGTCACTTCTCACATCAAAATAAGTTGCCAGCCAATAAAACTTTTAAAATACTACCATATGCTGCCAGTACATGCTTTGTGATTTTATAGTGGGTACCACACAAGGCCCAGAGTTATGTTGATGAAGTTTATCTCTTAAGTGCAATTGTAGTGTGACCTGCTCAGAACAACCCTGGAAATAAGTGAGGAAAGCGGCCGGGCCTTGACCCAAAGTTGTCCTGCACATGTGTCTCACAGGAATCATCACAAAATACTCTTTGAAGAAGCACAACTTTATGCAAATGCCACTATAGCCTGGTACAAAAAAAGAAACTCTATGGCAAGGGTTTTTCCAGCAACTATACCTTCAAAGCAGCAGGTCAAGTTGTGATTAAGCCTTCAGGTTGAAGACTACTATGTCTCAAGGTATGTGGTGTACTGCCAGATGTGGCAGAGCACACCTGTAATCCCAGGACTCCGGAGGCTGATGAAGGAGCGGTTCTGTGAGTTTGAGGCCAGGTTGTGCTGCACAAAGGAGTTCAAGGCCAGCCTGCACTACATGATGAGACTCTGTCTCGAACAAAACAAAACATCTCATGTAATGCTCCCCACTTTGCTCTTAAAATCTTGTTGCCTCAACCTCCGCAGCCGCCCTCATAGTTTCTTAAGGCATGCATATTCCTGTTGTGGCACTATTCTATTGGCAAATAAGTATTGTTATTCCTTTTAAAATCTCTCAGTGGGATTGCTGTTTTGGTAAACAAGTTTTTAAAACTGTCTCAGAGGTGAGAGATTAAAACCATAAACTTCACAAGAAACTGGGGGCTGGAGGAGATGATCTGAGATATGTGGGAAAGAGGATCCCAGCTGCGGACAGGGAACTTGGTGCTAGAGGAAGCAGGTACACCTCTTGACTCCAGCTCCAGGGGACCCTGCTCCCCTAGCTGCTCACCACCCTGCTCAGAGATGCCTCTTATTGAGAGAACAAACTGGGCCTGAATTGGAGAAGATCATTAGCCTCAAGTCCAGCATCAGCTGAGGGTGCCAGACTCCTAAGGAGTGGGCTCCTGAGCCATCCTCGCACCAAGGGTAGTAGCTGGCTCCATTTGGTGCCTGGGGGACTCGGACCATCCTGTGGGGTGTCATAGAGGAAGTCACTGGAGAAAGCCATTGGACTACAGTCCTCCAAGTAGTACCTGAGACCCCTTTCTTACTGCCTTGCTTTGGGCAGTGCAGGAAGAAGAGGTGACAAGGCCAAGCCTGCCCTCCCAGCAGCACAATATCCATGCCCTCCTGCCCTCCTGCCCACCAGATCCGAAGGCTTCTGTCATCCTTGTTAGTCTTATTCCCCTGGTCCTCACATTTACTAACTCCACCTCTGGGCTAGCCTGTAATATGTCTTCCCTGTGAGATGTGGCCTTCTGCCCTCGGAGAACAAAAACTAGAAAATAAGGAAATGTGGCTGAGAAGAAACTCAAGCATGGACTCACTGCTCAGCTCTATTTTCTGTAGTGACAAACATTTAATCATGGCTCTCCTCCAAACAAGTGG
>NW_004524639.1:799352-800932 GCF_000260255.1 Octodon degus
CCGTTGCTTCTGGGCCAAGCTCTTCCCTGCCCATCCTGTCCTCTGTCACACACATGGTCCAGCCGTGGGGACACTAAGATGGACATCTAGATCCTTATTGTCGCAGATCTCCTATTGGAGATCTCCTAGTTTCCCTGGGGCAAAAGTGGTCCTTCCTCCTTTAGCAACAATTGTCCTTGTCATGCTATCAGTCTCCTGGAGAGGGAGTCCAAGGATGTGGGCTGCTAAGTGAGGGCTGGAGCTCTGGCCAAAGATGGGGATGATACTCCCGGACTGACTGGCAGCCCTGGCACCTCACTTCAGTCAGGGGCATACAGCAGCGCCCTGATTGGGGTCTGCATGAGGGACAGAAAAGCCACCACTAGTCAGGGTTCATTCCTGCCACTCGTCCTCTACTGACATGGCCCTCAGATGGTCTCCTTACCTCCCTCACTCCTCTTCATAGCAATAAAGTCTTCCCAGGATCTGGATCTGCTGAGCTCAAGAAGCCTGGGGCCTGTGACTGGGAAGTGATCCTGTGTCTCAACACACCCTGAAGATGGCAAAGCATGGCAGATGCAAACATAGCTCACTGTGGTCAAACAATCTAGAAAGCATCCAGCAGTCCTGATCCTCTAAGATGCCCCCTCACCATTTCTTTCCTTTGTTCAAAGTCCCCCACTTGAGTCCAGCAGGACAGCATCTTGTCCTCTCCGTGTGCGTGTGACACAGAAACCAAGAGACACAAAGGGGACAGAGGGAAGGGCAGAAAACTGACACGCAGGAACAAATGGCTTCTCTGCACCAGCTAGGAAGAGGGCTCACAGAACTCTCTGCTACGGTGACATTCTGGAGAGACTGATGGACCACCATGTCTCACAAATAACGTCCTACAGGGTCATCACACCTCCGAGGAAGCTACTCTTTGCTAATTGGAGCTCTTTCATTCAGAGCCGACACATGGATGGACCTATTAGGAACTGAGGTAGCACTGCACTTTCATAGACAGGCTGGCCTAGAGCACAGTAATGTAGCCCAGGCTGGCCTTAGACTCAGGGCAATGCTCCTGCCTCAGCCTCCCAAGTCCTGGCATTACATATCTACAGCACCATGCCCAGCAGCACTGCATTTTAGGAACTCTGTGAATCTTTTTCAAAGTCTGATTTTCTTGTCTCTCCATCCTTTGTTTAAATTCTCTAAAAGTCCCTTAAGGGAAGTCAGAAAGTCTGGAAGGTGATTTTCTGGGCCTCCAGACACTTACATAATAATGAGAGCAAAGGGCTTCTGGTGCTGGGCTACCCAGACCTGCAGAGGAGACTTTCTCTCCCAGTCACCCTTAGCAACTGCTTTGTGGCAAAGGCTCACCAAGGCAGTTTGTCCTCAGAGAATACAGAGCTCCAGTTGCCCACAGATAACAGCTGGGTCTGCTGTGGTTTTCCTCTGCTGTGAAGTGCATGGAAATCTATAGGAAAATCTAATGGAAATCCATCTCCTCCCCAGAAGTGGAGGCGAATCACTAAAACACCCCTACTTCCTAAGTCTGTGGCTTCAGTCCCACATGTCATTGCTAGTTTTTGCTTCCATGGAGCTCTTCCATCAGA
>NW_004524639.1:801612-821979 GCF_000260255.1 Octodon degus
TCTGCTCAAAGCCTTCCATCAGGCATTGTCTGCATTAGGGCCAGCTAAGCACAGACTATAAATGTGCATCAAAATAAAATCTTCCTTTCATTTATGGGTGTCAGGTGTTGTATCTCACTGAGGAGGAAAGAGGATAAGACAGATTTCGGGGGGCTGGGGAAATGCTCAGTAGAATAAGCACTTCCCTGGCAAGTGCAAGGGTCTGAGTTCAATCCCTGGTTCCGCCAAAAAAAAAAAAAAAAGACAGATTTTATGTAAGGAGTGGGGCTGTTGCTGGAAGTATTTGCTGGAATTCTTAACACTGATGAGTCTTAAAGCTGAACTAAATGCATTTTTCATAAAGAGCTAGCATGAGACTTTGGAGGCCAGGGATAAAATGTTATGATTTCATGTCTCCGAAGCCTCATGCACTCATAGAAGGGCTTTTCTGAAGGTGATTGGGTAGTGGAGGCAATCCAGCGGGCTTGCCCTCGGGAGATGGGAATCTGGTGGGAGACTATCTCCTTTTCTGGCTCCTTGCTCTTCCTTCTACTTCCTCACACCACCATGTAAGCAACTTTCCTATCCTTCGCCCCTTCCACCATGTCTTTTCTGCCTGGGAGACAGACAAGCAACCAAGGATTGCAAATGAAAATATGCCTCCTGCTTCAAGTGATGTGTATTCTCTTTCACTGAGGGCAAAAGAGAAATGACTAAAGAAGGGAAAGAGTCAGGCATGTTCAAGATTTGGGTGGAAGAGTGCCCTAAGGAAAGAGGGATCACACATTATCAGCTTCAGAAGGCACAAGGAAAGAAGGGGCTGCATTGGGCAGCTGACTCAGGGAATATCCATCCAGATTCAGGAGCTTTAGCCTTAGGCTGCTGGTCCAGTCTCAATATGTTATCACAAAAGGTCCATTTCTGTGCCACGCAGGGAAGCCAATAACTGGAGAGAGACAGGCACAGGGTGAAACTGATTTACCAGCAACAACTGGCAAGTTGGAAAATGAGATCTTCAGTCCTAAAAACAAAGCAACAGCCAGGTGTGGTGGTGCACACACCATCCTAGCACTCAGGAGGCTAAAGCAGGAACAACCTTGGGAGTTTGAGGTTGGCCTGGACCACACAGTGAGTTCAAACCTAGCCTGCACTATTAAGGTTAGCTAGCTCAGAAGATGCAGGCACAAGCCTTGTACAGGGATGTCGGACAGGTGCATCACACAGCTCAGCTGTAGGCTGCAGTAGTAACAAATTTTGTGGTGGACCTGCTTTTCTGAGGTTTAAGCTGCTGTTATCTGAACCTCACTAGACGTTCTGGGTTTTATAAGTCAAGAGAAATGCTGTTAGTTCGCAAGTCTTGTGCCTCATGTCTCTTTAGTTCCTGTCCCTGGAAACAGCTCCCCTTGCAGCTAATCATCAAGATACCAAGGCACGGTTGCTGGAGAACAGAGGAAGACAGTGAAATGCAACTCTTGCGAGAGAATAGTTCTTTAAACTGTTACATAGTCTTAAAGGTGTCATCTACAGTAAAGCTGGTAGAGGTCCCAAAACATATTGCTTAGGTAGGTGCAGCACCTCCAAAATTAGTGGGCTTTAACATCAGCCAAAGGCACCCAAAGCTGAGAATTTGGTTAGGTTTTCCCTTAGACCAGAATAAGGACCTTAAACATTATACATACGTGTCAAATTTTACAGGGGCCACGTGACATCTATTTGCTGTTTACTGTGTTTTTCTCTCATCTTCAATTACTATGCTGAATTTCACTAACAGATGGCACATTAACTATCATTTTTGCACTTCTGCTCTACTCAGAGCAAGGTCTGGTCTTGGGGTCAGCAGCTTCCGCATCTGAAAGATTCCTCGTCTGTTCCAACTTTTTATGTGGGGGAATTACCCAGAAGATCCAGCTTCTGGGTAAGTGTCCAGCTGGGGCCAGCATTTGTTGTCTTCTTCATTACCCCATTGAACTAACTCTTCCCAAGTGACAATGGTGTGCCAGGCCCTGAGGAAGTGGCTTGTCTGCATGGTGCCTTCATTTTCAGTCCATTCCAGTGTCCTTCACCACCATTCTGACACCCTACCTGCCCCCTGAACATTTCCATATTCCTACTGCTTAAAGGCTACGTAACCCTGTGGTGGGAGGAGAAACAGACCGGGCTCTTTAGATTCCCTTTGTGAACAGGACATGCCTTGACCTGGATGCTCTCCGGAGGCTGCACTCAAGTGGTCCTGCTGATCCCCTCACAGACCAGGAAGACCCCTGTGACGCCCCTATATTTTCTTTCTATTCCTGTCTTTTTTTTTTTTTTTTTTTTTTTTTTTTTTTTGTATTTTAGGGAAAGGTTTCCAGGGTATTCAGGGTCTCACTACTAGATCAGACTCCTAGTGATCCACCTGTTTATGGCCTCCCAAGAGCTCAGTCTGAGTTGCCATCTCAGTGTGCCCCCCCTGGGGTGGGGCCAGAATGGCAGGTTTGGGGGATCGAACCCCTAGCCCCTGCACCTAATTGCAGGCACTTTAATCCACTGAGCTATTTGGCCAGTCCTCTGTCATTTCTTGTGTGGAGGAATCTTTTGCCCTGTCCTGTGAGCTCCTGCTAGCCACTGTGTGTGCCCCCTCTGCACGCCAGAGCACAGAGACACTCGGTGGAATTTGGGAGGAGAGGATGTTGTGCATGACATGTATTTGTAGCTGAGGATCAGTAGGCATGAGCGAAGGAGTGAATGGATGAAAGAATATGATGCGTGTTTCCCACATGAATAAGAAGTTTGAAAATGGTAATAGCTGGGGGTGGTGTGAGGAATTGCTTTTTATAGAGCTCTATATGGTCCCAGCTGCATGTGTCTCCTTAATAAACATTGTCCTGGAGTTTAAACGAAAGTGTCATATATTTGGTCAATTTCCTAGCTTCTTGGCCCTAACTCATCCCCCTTTTTTGTTTTGCTTTTTCAGAGATGGGTGTTCCACTGCAGTGAGAGAAGCTGTATTAGAAGTCTTTAAAGTGCCTTTTCAGGGCTGGGGAGATAGCTCAGTAGAATAAGTGCTTGCTTGGGAAGCACAAGGTCCTGAGTTCAATCCCCAGTGTCAGAAAAAAAAAAAGAGTTGGGCTGGGGAGATAGCCCAATGGAATAAGCGCTTGCCTGGCAAGAGTAAGGACCTGGGTTCAATCCCCAGTTCCGGAAAAAAACAAAAAGCAAAAATAAAGTACCTTTTCATACTTGAGACTGGTAAAATTGGAGAAGGATTTTTTTTGGCTAGTTCAGGCTGCCTTAAGGGTGGGTAGCAAACAAGCTATCTCACTCCTGAGATGAACATCCTTTCTGGTTAAGGTTTGCTATCAGTTGCTAGGCAATCTAGTATCATGTGTTACTAACTTCACAAAAGTGTAAATAAAGGACAGTTTTGATGTGGAAAAAAGGGGATATATATATATATCCCTTTTATATATATGAGTTGGGATAGATATACAGCTACTTTCTCTTAGTTTACTGAGAATAAAAGTTTGTGCTAATATTGTTTAGACAAGATGTCATGTGTGCATCTTGTCCTCTGAACACTATGAAGACGTCCTACTAACCTACTAACCTGTACTGAAACTGTTTCATCGCTATTTTATCTTCTTTCTCATTAAAATGAATAAAAATTAAAAAATTAAAGAAAAGAAAGTGTCAGAAATAGGCTCCATTCTTTTCTACATTTTCCTATAATCATGCTGCTCAGAATGGAAGTCACTTGTCACTTGTAGCCATTTAAATATAACTGACTGAAAATGAAACTTACAAATTACTTAATATTCATTCAGATTCAAATATAGCTCTTCTGCCCCTGAATTCCACTTGTCTTGGTTACTTTTCTCTCATTGTGAGAACCAAATATCCAACACCCAGCATGAGAAAGCAAAGGCTCATTTAGCTCACAGTTATGGAGGCCTCAGCCCATGCAGCTGGCTTCAAGGCAGGGTGGCACATGGCAGAGGGCAGCAGCTCCTGGTGGTGGCAGAGAGCAAAACTGCAAGAGCAAACTGTCAGGAGCAGCAGAGGCGGGAGCAAGCCTCCCTTCTTCCCTTACACTGTATGCAGGCGGCCTGCCCCAAGGCAGGAGAAGCACTCATACCATAGACCCCTCACTGGATGATCAATCAAGCAAAAACTCTAGAAGCTGCATGAGGCTTTGTGGGGGCACCGAGACCAAACCTAACACCACTGTAAGCACTTTGTAGCTATATGCTACGTACCAGTGTGTGTTGTACGAGTGCTTCATACCATCCTCTTTGTGTCAAGCTGAATTTCTGGCTGTTATTCACAGCAGATATCTGAGGACTCTATGATTTTTTGTGTGCCACCAAGTCCCAACACGTATATGGTGAAATGCAAATTTGACACTAAACTCCTGCTTATTGCTTTTTCTTTATATCTCTCCTAGAGTCTAGCTGGCACGAATCTGTACTAGAGGGGGCAGGCAATAGATATCTTAGCCTTCATTGTCCACCTTTCCTGTCAGTTCTGTCCCTTGTTCCTGTTTTTGTAGCTGTTGTTTGCTGGTTGTTGTTTCAATTTCTAACCAGCACTTTAACAATGGAAAACCATGTGAGTGCATAGGGTTAAAGCAAGCAGTCTGAGGCCAGAATGGGGCTCTCTGCCACAGAGAGAAGTACTAATGACTGGAGAAGTGACTGGTGCCAAGGCGGAGGAAAGGGGTGCTCAAGATGGACCCGGAGTATCTCCTAGTGCCAGTACACACACACACGCACGCACACACACTCACACACACACACACACATTCACGCACACATACACACACACACACACACACACACACACACAGTGATAGAGGTATGTCAAAGGCCAATTGGACCCCACTGGATAGTGAAACTAACTGTCAGCTGGATTGATCACTCATGTTAGTAAATTCCATATTTCTCATTCATGTCATTCAGGTAGATTTCCTATGGTTTGCAAAAGAATCTCAAATAATCAAAAAAGTATGTATGGTGGCAAGGGCCAAATTCAGAAACATAAAGCTTGTAAGTTTGAGATTTAATTATGTATAGTAAGGAACTGCTGTCTTTCAGGGGTAGTTACTCAGGCTTTGTTAGCAAAGCAGTGATAAACACTACCTGTACACACAGGTTGGTCCTGTGTCAGGATGTATAGATGTGACCATCACCGTCAGAAGTCTCTCTTCTCTTGACAGCACTTGGTGGTCAAGTCTGCCCTCAGAATCCAAATAGGCATTGGAGCAACTGTTTCCTGCGCAGTAGGTTTTCTGCTTTGTGTCCTGCTCTGGGATTGTAATGAACCTTTCTGTGAAATCTAGTGGATGTAAGCTGAAAGTTTCCAGAGTAATTTTGTGTTCATGGACGGTAGTACAGGATTGGGCTCTCCTTAAGTGGCCCTGGGGCATCTGTCATAACATGGGCTGTGTAAGATTAAGTTGGCTTTTTCAAGTCTTAGTGACATGTTACTGCCACTGTCTGCTTGCCTGCTTCTACCCCCAGAAACCATACTGAGGATCCCTGGGAAGACAGGCACATATGGAGCATTACCTTGGCAGGTGGTATTCATAAGCACAAATCAATTTAGATCTAGGTAGTTTTGGGAAGACAAGTGTGCCTGGGAATAACAATGTCCTAGCCTTCCAAATAACAGGAAAGGTCCTGATGTGGCATATCCCTAAAGCAAGATGCCCAAAGCGTGACTCTGCTAGGGCTGCCTTAGAAAAACAATAGAATTCACGGGCTAGCTGTTTAAAAGGACGGACACTTACCCCAACAAAGATGCCGCTTATGTGCTGAAGTGACCGTCTCTATCGAGGGAGGACATCTGGGAACAGCGGCTCTGACTGAGTCAGCCCTCAGTGGGCTGATGTGTGGCTGCTGCTCTCAGAGAACATGCTTCCATGCCAGCTGCACTGCAGAATTCATGAAAGATGGAGAGGCCATAGCCCATGCACAGCTCACAGCCAGTAGTGCATTCCCGTAGGGGGTGGGGCTGCCTCGCAGTGATGACTTCTTCTGGGACTTGGCACTGCCACAGCTCCCACTTGCCCTTTCTCTCCTAGGAGCTACTGAGCCATAGCTCAAGAAACCCAGGGGAGAAGTAAGGAAGTCACATTCCATTCTATTCTTTGAGGCTCAAAGTCACAACCCAGCAGCTGCCACACAAGAGGCAGCCAAGGTTTGTGGAGTGAACCAGTAAATGAATGCCTGAAGGCTGGAGAAAAAGAACAGCAGCCACAGGACCACAGAGTGGAGAGCTGACCACTAGAGATGAAGTAGCTTCCACCAAGTGCTCTGAGGGCTCAGCCTAGTGTGAGACTGAAAAGTCCCACTGGAACTTCCTGCTGTGCTACTGCGGATCTCTTTACATCTCTCTACTGTGGCTCTCCTGCCCTATTAGCTCACCCCAGGCTGAGAGGCATATTTTTTCCCTCAGTGAGACCATTGTACAATTTCCCCCAGTTACTGAGTGACCTGTTTCATGCTAAAGCATTCTTTGCACTTGGGCAGCCATCAAGCTTAGGAGGGTGGTGCTCTGGGTCTCTACTCCTCTGCTTTGTCTCCGACTCACTCTTGCTATTTTCTCACTCTGAATTCTTCTTCCTTACTCTGCTTACAGCCAAGATTTCCTTGGTTTTGTTTTGGTGCTTTGTTTTGTTTTGCTTTTTAAAACAAGGTCTTTCTATTCAGTCCAGGCTGGCCTAGATTCACTGTGTAGCCCAGACTGGCCTGAAACTCACAGCAATCCTCCTGCCTCAGCCTCCTGAGTACCAAGATGACAGTTCTGCACAACCACACCTGGCTCGTGCTTTTCTTGTTTGTCCATTTGGGGGTTTTCTGTGTGTAACAGAGTCTCATTCTGCAATTCAGTGTGGACTCCAACTCCCTAGGTAGCTCAGGCTGGCCTCAAGCTCATGGGAATCCAGCATTTCCACAGGCTGGCCCTAAACTCTCAGCTCCAGTGATATTCTCCTGCATCAGCCTCCAGAAGTCACTGTTACCGCAGGTACCACTGGGCCTGGCAGCAATTGTGATTACAAACCACTAAAGGCATCTGTGTACCGTGGAGCTGAGCCTGGAAACTACTGATGTAAGAAACGGCCTGAGTTCACTGGTGAGGAAATTGAGATGCAAGGCAAATGGTATTGGATATTAGATTTTTCATGTGAATTAAGATAAATTTATATAGTTGGGTGCTCCCGTGTTTGGTGCATACATATTTATGAGTGTTACCTCTTCCTCTTGAATTTTTCCCCTAACCAGTATGTAGTGGCCTTCTTTATTTCGCTTGATCATTGTTGGTTTGAAGTTGAGGCTATCTGAGAATAGGATTGCGACCCCTGCTTTTTTCTGTGGTGCTGGGGCATGTAGTATTGTGTTCCATCCTTTGACTTTCAGCCTAAGAATGTCTTTGTGAGTTAAATACCCTTCTCTGACAAAACTAAACAAAAAAAGAGGATATAAATGAACGACCATTTTGTATCTGTACATTCAAAATAGTTAGGATAGATATACAGCTGCATTCTCTTGGATCATTGAATGGAGAGATTTGTTCTAATAGTGTTTGGACAGGATATCATGTCTGCATCTTGTAGACATGAATAACCACTAAGACTACAGTATGAAATGTATTAATTAAAAAAAAGAAATGTATTAATTATTGAAATTGTGCTAGTAATCAGTTTTGAAACTGTCTCATTGCTATTTGTTTCTCAATAAAATTATTTTTTTAAAAAAGGAAGGCAAACAACTTCCCTAACTGGAAGTTGCATGTTGTTGCCTGTGATACCAAAGACCTCTAGATGGCAGCCTATCCCTTGGCTTCAGGCTAAGACTGTGAGCACAAAGCGGAGCAACTACAGGGTGAAATCCAGCATGAAGATACAATCAAATGGGAGCCTGTCCCCCAGCATAATCTTTCCTGTGGAGCTTATTATGGCTAAGAAGCCAGCACGTCTGTCCACCGCAGAATCTCCTAGGAAGGTACATGTGTCAGCCTGAGACAACAGCCACCCCTCAGATGGTATTTTCTATGAGAAGGAAAGTTTTCGATTCCCGGTACCATTCCCCCAAAATAAATAGAAAATAAAAACAAAAATTGAGAAGGAAAGTTCTAAAAATATGCCTGGTGCAGCTGGACAAGGTGGGACATGCATATAATGTCAGTACTCAGGAGGCTGAGGCAGGAGGAGCGTGTTAAGTTTGAGATCATCCTGGACTATATAGTGAGTTCAAGCCCAGCCTGGAACACATGGCCAGACCCTGTCTCAAAGAATAAAAGAAAAGAAAAACTCATCTGGTGAGTCAGGCATGGTGGTATGTGCCTGCCTCCACTTTGGGGGATCACAAGTTCAAGTCCAGCCTGAGCACACAACAACTTAGCAAGACTGTCTCAAAACTAAAACAAAATTAGACTTGGGCTCTGAGAATGTAGTTCAGTGTGAAGTGAACTGATTTCAAACGCTAGTACTACACACACACACACACACACACACACACACACACGACCCTGGTGAATGATCCTTTAATGAGATAGTTTTTTGCAAATCATTTCAAAGAACTTTTTTTTTTTTTTTGTATTTAGTACAGGGTCTGCAGAGTCTCCAGGGTCTCACTACGTAGGTCCGACACATAGTGACTCTCCTGTTTCTCAGTCTCCCAAGTGCTGGGATGACAGGCATGCACCACCACGCCTAGTCTCAGTCACGATCTCAGTGTGCCCTGGGGGTGGGGCCAGCGTGGCAGACCAGGGATTAAACCCCCAGCCCCTGCGTCTGCCTAAGCAGCTGCTTTAATCCACCAAAGAGCTTTTCTTTCATCTTAACTGCTCATTGGTGTCTAAGACACTGGAAAATTCCAGACTCTGCTAGGCCAATACCAGGGTGCTATTGTCGTATCTTGCTTCTCCCTTGCTCATCTATGAAATGAAGTTGGTTTAGATCCAGCCTCAGATATTTTGGCTGAACTCTCCATAAAAATACTCTTAATATTTTGGTAATGTATTTATCTTTTTCTATATAGCTATGACTAAACATATCTTTATTTTCTTTTATTCGTGTGTGTGTGTGTGTGTGTGTGTGTGTGTGTGTGTGTGTGATGTGCTGAGGACAGAATCCAGAGCTCTGCACATGAAAGGCACAGTTCACCACTGAACTACACCCCGAACCTTAAAGATACATTCTTAAAAATTCAGACCCATGTAGTAGCATGTTATTTTCTTTTATCTTTTTTTTTTTTTTGGTGGTACCAGGGTTTAAACTCAGGATGTTGTGCTTGCCAGGCAAGCGCTTATTCTACTGAGCTATCTCCCCAGCCCAGCATGTTATTCTCTACTATGCTCGTATTGTGAGCTTTCTTCATGTCATTAAATATTCTGACAAAAGATGAATGGAATGGCAACATATTTGCATTAGATGGATGTTACATATTTACCTATTCCCATATTGATTATTATGTAGGTTATTTTCAGTTATTTATTTATTATTTTGCAGAACCAGGGATTGAACTCAAGGCCCTGTGCTTGCCAGGCAAGAGCTTATTCCACTGAGCCATCTCCCTGGCCCCCATTCTATTATTATAAGCAATGCTTTTGTAAAAACATTTTATATATTTACTGTTTTCTGCATATTTACTTAGACATAAGTGTTTAGTTCAATGAGAAGAAAGGTTTGTATTAATGTCATTTAGACAAGATATGTCTATGTCTTGTCCTCTGATTAACTACTACAAAGACAATAATATGCAATGTATTAATTATTGTAACTGTCTTACTAATCTGTTTTGAAACTGTCTCATTGCTATTTTATCCATTTTTCTCATTAAAATGAATAAAAGATAAACAAAAATTAAATTGACATGAAAAGGGAATTGCCAGGCCACTTCTAATTCTTCTGAACTTTATTAAATTGCTTTCCAGGACATTTTTACCTGTTTATGTGTCTTCTAGCTATATATGAAATTTCTCATTTCATCATACCTTTAACAAAGTTTATTTTTTTATTGTTTTTTTTCTTTAGTTTCCCAGGCCAAAAAGAAATGACATTTTTGGAATTAATATTCACTTGTTTCCTTGTTATTTGTTTGTTTGTTTTTGCAGAACTGGGGATTGAACTCAGGCCCTTGCGCTTGCCAGGCAATTGCTTATTTTACTTAGCTATCTCCTCAGCCCCCTGTTTCCTTGTTTGTTTATTTAGTTTTACTTCTTTACTAGTAAGATTGAGCCTTTCCCATATGTTTGGTATTTATTCAGTTTTTTGTGTTAGCTGGATTGTTTGCACATATCCCTTGCACACTTTCCTTCATTGTTGTTTCATTATTTTACTTGATTATTTTTATGAACATTTATGTATGAAGCACAATAACCATTTTTTATATTTATAAAATATCTGTTGTTCATTTCACATGTGAGTGATTTCTTTAACAAACATAAATTTTGAACTTTTTCGCTAATCAAATGTAATATGTGTCCATTTTCACTGTCTATTGCGGCTACACCTAGAAAACAATTTTCCATGCAAGGAGAGGGTCAACATTCATGCAGTATCTCTTGCATTTGCCTATTTATCTGCATTTTTAATTCATCAATAATATAAATTGGCATCTTGTGAATCAGAACTGCTGTGCATCAAGCAAGGCCAGGAAGATTCTTGCTTCCCCAAAGCTGCCCTGGCCCATCCTGACTTCCTATGTGGATTGGCTACTCAAAAGTCACTCTGAGTGTGTGCTTTCCAGTGCCAGTACTGAAGGTTTGCGGTGACTCTTGAGTTGCAGGATAGCGGAGAGGAGGTTCCAAGCCTCACCTTCATTAGGTAGTCTGCAAGCCACCATCAGAGCACTAAGGCATAGAGGTAGGTCTGTGTCTTTGCCAACTCACAGGTGCCAGTGGTTTCAGCCTCAGGTTCTGTAACCTTGCTCCTGGGCAAAGGTGTTTTCTTTTGCATATTTATCTCACTATAGCTCTGTTATATGGAAGCCTGTGAGATGGACAGGACTGAGAGGCAGGAAAGAATACAGGCCCTGGCTGTCCTGAGCCACTGCCTTCACCTTCCCATGCCAAGAGCACAATCCTCTCCATGTTGGCCAAAAGACCATGTTAGCATCATCCTGTGGATTTGTGCCTGGTGTTGTAACCCACTGACATCTCATGGTCTATGTCCAACAGTTACATGAAAACACATCTTGTAGATTTCTCTATGTCATTCAAATATCAACAAAGAAGGGATGTTGAACCGGAAAAGAGGGAGGAAAGTGGAAGCACTTAATGCTTTACCTGGGTAGATTAGGACCATGATTTTTCTGTTCCCACAAGTACTTTCACTGTTGTTACAGAGAACATGTTGCGCAGGTGTTTTGAAAACAATGTTTTATTTATTTATTTATTTTTTTTTGGTTTTGTTTTTGTATTTAGGACAGGGTATACAGGGTGTTCAGGGTCTCACTACTAGATCAGACTCATAGTGATTCACCTGTTTACAGCCTCCCAAGAGCTGGGATTACGGGCACATGCCACCACGCCCAGTCTCAATTGCCATCTCAGCACTCCCTGATGGTGGGGCTGGCACAGCAGGCCTGAGGATCAAAACCCCAACCCCTGCGCCTGCTTGCAGGCACTTTAATCCATTGAGCTATTTGACTGGCCCTTGAAACCAATGTTTTAAATATTGTTTGTGTGTGTTCCTTCTTTGTATGAGACAGGGTCTCACTATCTAGTCCAGTTTGACCTTGAACTCATAATGTAGCACAGACTGGCCTTGAACTCTGATCTGGTCTCTGCCTCCCAATTGCTGGACTCACAGTTGTGTGCCACCATGCCTGGCTTACAGCACTTCCAGGCCGAGTGCTCTCTACCATGCCAGATGTGTTATGAAACATAATTCATGTGGGAGGCACTGTCTCAAGGGTGTACTTAACACCACAGCCCTAACCTTAGCTCCTAGTTACTTAGGAATTAAGAGAAGAAGGGTGGCAATGGCTGATACTGGACTCAAATCCATTTTGCTCACTGCTCAAAAGCCAATAGTTGGAAGACAAAAGTTAGTGAGAAGAGCCGGCCAAATAGCTCAGCGGATTAAAGCACCTACAAGCAGGCACAGGGGCCGGGGGTTCGATCCCCGGGCCTGCTATGCTGGTCCCACCCCTGGGACATGCTGAGATGGCAATTGAGACTGGGTGTGGTGGCGCAAGCCTGTAACCCCAGCTCTTGGGAGGCTGTGAACAGGTGGATCACTAGGAGTCTGATCTAACAGTGAGACCCTGTAGACCCTGTAGACCTTTCCCTAAAAAAAATACAAAAAAATAGTTGGTGAGAGTGAAGTCAGGTTTATTGAAAGGATATCGTTCTCAGGGCTATTATCCTCAAAACTCCATTTTAACTCAAGAGAGCAAAGGGCTTTTATGAGAAGAAAAGGAGGGTGGTGGGGAAGTGGACAGCAAGGCCTTGTGCTGAGCTTTGCCTCAGACTCATAACCATCTTTGTCATTTCCAGGATGTTTTCCTTTCTTTTTAGTTCAAACATTCTTGTGATTATAAATGACCTTTGTCTCCTGGGCCAATCCTAATGACCCTTTAGATGAACATTATTTTCCTTCAAATTAAATATCCTTTTCATTAAAGAAAAACATTATCAGGGTCCTGGCCCACACTTCGATAAGATTTGAAGACCACCAGGCATTCCATGTTCTGAAAATCTAAAGAAAAATGATTGACTATGAGGTCTGGGGAAAACGGTGGTCCCTCCCCTTTGGCCCCTCTTCCTGGAATAGTTAATTCTTGTAGTTAATATTTGAGCTATTTAAAGGTTTTTCTTAGAAATTACAATGTTTGGCAAAGGGAAAGCAAGGAACGATTTTTTTTAAAGTAAAACTAATCTTAAATGAGACAGTGTCAAAACAAAATGTTATAGCCATTACCACTCAACTACAAAGCACGACTCTGTCTCAAAAAATAATTTCCTTTACATTTGGATGTTTAAGAGTTTATAATTTAAGACAACTATGATTCCATGTTGCCTGTCAAACTGACACCTATTTCAAAAGCCAGGAATGATATTGTGAATGAGAGAAGCACAGCAGCATTCTCTTTCCTTTCTGGGAAGAGTGTAGTTGTCCCTCTGGAAAACACCTTAGCAATACATGTCCAAAACCTAAAGGGATTACACTGCTTTTGAACCAGCAATCCTCTATTAGTCATTGATAAATTAAGCTAAGGAGTCATCAGTGGTACATGAAACAATCTAACCGTGGTGAAGTACATGTCCATGTGTGTTTTATCTGTGCCTATTGGTATTGAACCCTGGGCCTTCACACTGAGCTTGATCCCTGTTCTTGTTTATTTTTTATTTTGAGATAATCTCGCTATTTGCTCAATGGCCCAGGCTGGCCTGGAACTCTAGATCTTCTTGCTTCAATTTGCTCCAGTGCTGGAATAAACATGTGCCACAATGCCTAGCTCCTTTTAAAAAAAATTATTTAGAGAAAAGGTCTTGCTAAATTGTCCCGACTGTCTAGAAACTTATAATCTTCTTGCCTCAGCTACTTGGATAAGTGGAATTAGAGGTGTGCACTACCACACTCAGATTGCCTATGTTTTTATAAAAATTAGGCTTCAGGAAATAATGCAATAGGAAAATATTTAATACCTTGAGGAGATCAGAGGAAGATTTGTTACAAATTAGAAACAAGATACTATGCAAGTAAATATGCCATTTAAATTTTTTATTTGCATTTAGCTAGAGGGAAAACTATTGTAAACAAAATGCCAGAATGATCTGGGTGGTTATCTGAGGTACCAGATATCTGGTGATTTTTATCTATGTCTAAAGTTCATCTATATTTTCCATATTTTTGTAATAACAGGTAACTGGTGTTTACAAAAGTACGTAGAGTAATTTTGCCCCCTGGTGGTTTACCCAGTAACTGTCTGCCTTTTATCTGAAGAGGGAATGTTGTCCCCTAACTTGTAGAGAAGACATCATTGCAGGTTTTATCCCAGGACAGCATTATCGAGATTTATACATCTTCTGTAGGTATAGGACAAAGGACCATGTCCTGTGGGTTGAGCCTGTGGAAGTCTAATTGCTACCTTTACCATATGAATACAGGGCACTCTCCACTCGCAAAGGACACTGAAACAATGATGACAGGCAGAGGGAAATAGGCTCGGCCTGACCCCAGGGCAGAGCCTCCACAGTCTGTAGGCTAGAGAGGACAGGAGATAGGGAGTGAGCCTGGGGCTTGGGTATGAAGGGGGTGACCCATGGAAGTAAGAATCGGGGCAGAATGGATTTGGCTCCTGTCAGTGGTAACCACTGAGAGGATGGCAATGAAGCAGATAAGGAGTGAGTGGCAGAAGGACCCAACCTTAAGGCCCTGTACATGGCTTATTAGCTTTAGTGTGTGTTGAAGTGGAAGGACCCAGAACTCGCCCAACCAGATATCTCCTCTTTTGTAAGATGCTTTTCTTGCTTATTGTTTCAGCAGGACCTTTCCCCATTTGATCATAGAGACATGGGAAACATGATAAACTTTCACTTTGTCGCACCAGATGTGCATTACAACAATTCCTTTTCTGCTAATTTATAGGCCACGTTCTTTTCTAAAGCTCATTGCTGCTCACATCTCTCAGTTAAAGAAAGAAGATGGCCACTGTACCCCATGTGGTGGAAGCTAAAGCAGTGTTTCCTTCAAAGCCTTTACCCAAGGAAGCAAGGGGGTCACCTACTACGATGGCTGCAGGAAGCCACCCTGATGGTAAGACCTGTGGTACTTCCTAGCCTGCCCCCATATGTAGATTATCAAAAGGATGAGATGACAATTAAGAACAAAATATGTAAAATAAACCATTCTGAGAGACACTCAAAACGAAACAGTACAATCAAACCAACAAAGACCTCAAGTATTGCAAGTGTCTACCTCAGTTTGAGGGAGAAACACAGTCTTCCAAAATCGTAGTGTGGGGTGAGCTAAGTGATTATTTCCCTTTCCAAATTCATGTGTTGAAAACTAGTCATCAGTGTGATGGCAAAACCTGTGGGAAGGTAAAACCTGTGGGAGGTGAGGGTTCTGGCCTCATGAATGAATTAGATTAGTGCCTTGATTTATTCATTTGTTTTTATTTATTGAGACAGGGTCTCACTGTGTTGTTCCAGGCTGGCCTGGAGTTCACTATGTAGTGTATGCTGGCCTCGAACTTGTGGAGATTCTCCTGCTTCGGTCTACTGAGTGCTGAGATTTTTTTTTTCTTTTTTGGGGGGGATTTTTTCATTATATTATTTTTTACTAAAGATAATGAAATCTCTTCACTGAGAAACCATGGCTGCTGGAGTCAATGCAGAGCCTGTGCAGCCCTGGTGGTGGTAGCTGGGCCAGCTTCTCTTCCCTCCAATAGCCCCTTTGGAACAGGATGCTGTCCCCCTACTCAGCAGGGAGAAGGGTGACAGTTGCTTTGTGTCTGGCCAAGCACTGCTGCAAGTGAGTCCAGTGAAGCACGGATGTCTGCAAAACAACCTTGCTCTAGGCCAGGAACGGGGAGCCGCTGCCCCCCAGGAGAGGTGGAGCTGACCAGAGTAATGTTCACCATCCACTCCCTGGAGGACCCCAAGCTGTCCATCGGCAGCCAGTGGCCTCTGGTAGGCTTTATGATCAGCGGCAGTGCCATGGCTATAGCCTTGCAACCCCTGGGCTATTTCTTCAAGATCAAGTCATCAAAAGTGGCAGGGAACTGGCACTCTTTTCTGCTGTGGTTTAATGACTTGGACTTGTGTACATCCGAAAATGAAACACGGAAGCATCTCTGAAAGGACAGCATGACTTCAGAGAGCATGGTGACTAGTGGGCAGGCCAGAGTGTCCTCCCAATTCCCCCAGGCCCTGGAGGACTCAGGTCGGGTTAACATCTATCTCAGTTGCAACCACTCTCACACTGAACCCCTCTAACCCTTCGGAGGCTTTTCTCGCGAGACCACCCTTCTGGACTCTAGCATTTCAGGACATCAGATTGGACTTTCAGGAGAGGAAGCCCACAAGGAGATAAGCATTAGCTTCCCATTGCCCACAGCCTGGAGCTTGGATGACTGTGTTCTCCATGGCCATTTAAGTAGATGGTGTCCACACTGTGCGTAACTCTCATGGCCACCTCTGATATCTTCCGTGTCACTGTATAGCCTCCACACACTTCCCACAATGTCATGGCAAAATACGTGCAAGACTACAAGCTTTTCTGGTGTTACAAGGGGCCATGGGCAAAGTCTGTATTCCTTTAATGCCAAGCCTCGGTTACTGTTCCAGATGATAGCCTTTCTTTAATAAATTTACACCTCATGCACACCAGTTACTGCCTCTTTGTGACAGTGAAGATACTCAATTTGATAGAATATTTCCTGTGAATCGGACTTAAATGCTATAGAGAACAACCAGAACTGTGGATGACAACTGTGTTAGAACAGCCAGTCTTGAATTTTGATGAACTTCAGTATTGGATGTGATAAACTAGTTATTTATCTTATATAGCATTTTACAATAACAATCATGACTGACATTATATCAGAACCAATAGGATTTCTTGTTTGCAATAACAGGAATTTTATTTTTCAGTTCTTTTAATTTTTATTCTTATTGGTACATGATTGCAGTCCATAGTGATTACACTCTTCAGGGGGTGCTGGTGCATGGACGCAACACCGTCATTTTTTATGCCCTTTCCCTCCTATCTCAGCCCTCTCTCTCCCTCTGTCTCTTGGTCCCCCCTCCATTTGCAGAAGTTCTGTCTCCCCATCTGCTACTGGCAATCTTTTATTTTGCTCTTTAATTATTTATGCTTGAGGTTTCTCATAAGAGAAATCATGTGATATTTCAACTAGTGCATCTCATTTATTTCTCTTAACAGTATAGTCTTAGGGTGAATCCATTTTCCTACAAGGACTCAAGTTTATGCTTCTTTATGGCAGACAAATAACCCATTACGTTCTCTAAATACCTTACTTTCTTTATCAGTTCATCTACTGATGGACAAATAAGATGCTTCCAAGATTTAGCTATTGTTGTCTTTGTAGTAGTTATGCAGAGGACAAGATGCAGACATCATATCTTGTATAAAACAATATTAGTAAAAACCTTTCTTCTCAATGAATGAACTAAAATAAAACAGCTATATATCTATATCTATATCTATCTATCTATCTATCTATATATATATATATATATATATATATATTATTGGAACTATCCTACTAACCTATTTTGAAACCATTTCATTGCTATGTTATTTTTTCTCATTAAAGTGCATAAAAAATAAAACAAAAAAAAAGATTTAGCTATGATGAGCTGTGCTGCTAGAAACACGGGTATGCATGGATCACTGTAATGCAATGTCCTTAATTCTTTTAGGAAGCTACCTAGAAAAGGAATAGCTGGGTCAAATCAAATCTCTAGTTTGGTTTTTGGAGAAATCTTGGTAGTGCTTTCTATAATGGCTGTACTACTTTACATTTCTGCCAATAATGGAGAAGGATTCCTTTTTCTAGAATCTTGACAGCATTTTTTGCTATTCGATTTCTTGGTGATAGCCATTCTTACTGGAGCAAAATGGAATCTCAATTTCATTTTAACTTGCATTTATCTAATATCCAGAGATGTTGAACATTTTTTACGTATTGGTGGACCATTTATAACCCCTCTGTGCCATATCTGCTGATTTCAGTGGCCCATTTTTATTGAATCTCTTATTTTGGAGGTTTGATTTTTCTAGTTCTTTATATATTCTAAATATTAGCCCATGGTTCAAGAAATAGCTGGCAAAATTTTTCCCATTCTGTAGATGATCTCTTCACTCTGTTGGTTGTTTCCTTTGCTGTGCAGAAACTTTTTATCTTGCTATGACCCTGTTTGTTAATACTTGATACTATTCTTGTGCAATTGGGTTTCTGTTCAGAAAGTGCTTGCCTGTGCCTATGTCCTCAAGAGCTCAACCTACTTCATCTTCTAGCAGATTAAGTGGTTTTCTTTTAACATGTAGGTCTTTAATCTATTTTTATTTTAGCTTAGAATATGGCGAAAACCATGGTCTGGATTCAACCTTCTGTATATGAATAGTGAGTTTTCCCAGTACCGCCTCTTTTTTAAACTCTTTTTTAAATTAATTGATTTATTTGTTCGGTACAGGGTCTTGCTACACAGCGCAGACTCATAGTAATCACCCTGTCCCAGCCTCCTCAACGCTGGATTACAGGCCTGCACCACCACGCTCGGTTTCAATGGCCAGCACAGCAGCTCTGCATGCAGTCCCAGGGATCGAACCCAGGTCCTTGTGCTTGCCAGACAGACACTAAAACCACTGAGCTTGCTCCCCAGCCCTCAGTAGTATCACTTAAAGAGGATTTCTTTTCTCCAGAATATTTTTGACCCCTCTGTTGAAGATCAGACTGCTAGATGAACCTTGAGTTGTTTTGCTCCCTGTTTTGTGCCAATGTGATGCTATTTTATCACTATACCTTTGTACTATAAATTCAAGTCTGGGATTGTGATTTTTCTTGCTTTGCTCTTGTAACTCAGGAGCGGTTTATTATTCTGGGACTCTTCTGGTTCCATATGAATTTTAGGAGTGTCTTCTATATCTCTGTGAGGAATTCTATCATTATTTTGATTTCTATTGCATTAAATTTGTATGTCAATTTTGGAAATATGGTTGTTTTGACAATATTAGTTCTACCTATCCAGGAACAGGGGGGTCTTTCCATTTTTTGTGTGTCTTCTTTAGTCTCTTTTTTCAGAGTACTGTAACTTAGTTTCGATTATAGAGCTCTTTCACTTTCTTTGTTAAGTGAATTCCTAAGTATTTAATTTTTCTTAATGTTACTATAGGTGGTATTGTTTTGTTAATTTCTTTCTTGATGAGCTTATTATTGGAGTACAAGAAAGCTACTGATTTTTCTGTGCTCAATGTGTATCATACTATGTTAACAAACTCAGTTATTAATTCTAAGAGTCTTTTGATAGAATTTTTTGAGGTCTTCCAAGTAGAGAACTATGTTATCTACAAATAATTATAATTTGACTTTTTCCTTACCTTTTACTTCTTTTTCTTGCCTGCTTACAATGTCTAATATTTCAGTACTCTATTGAATAGTAGTGGTGATAGTAGTGGCAATAATCCTCATCTTGTTCCTGATTTTAGAGGGAAGGCTTTCAGCTTTTCCTAACTATGATGTGGTCATTGATGTCTCATAAATGCCATTAATCAAACTGAGATAAGGTCCTTCTATACCTATTTTTTTCCATAATTTTATTGAGAGACAAATAGCAATGAGACAGTTTCAAATCAAATTGGTAGGACAGTTTCAATAATTAACACATTGCATACTCTCTTCCTAGTGGTTAATTGCTGTACAAGATGCAGACATGATATCCTACTTACAAACACCCGTAGGACAAATCCCTCTATTCATGAAGAGAATGTAGCTATATATCTATCCTGACCATTTTGAATACACAGATACAAAATGGACAGAAATCCCATGATAGCCTCAAAAGACACAGAAAAATCCTTTGCCTGATTTAAAAAAAAAATCCAAAAGAAAATAGGTATATTATAGCAAAATATATCTATTTTCTTTTGGGTGTTTTTTTTAATCAGGCAAAGGATTTTTCTGTATCTTTTGAGGCTATCATGGGATTTCTCTCTTTGCCTCTGTTTATGTGATGTATTACATTTATGAATTTACTTGTACATAACCATTCTTGTGTTCTTGGGATGAAGTATACTTAGTCATGATGTACAATCTTTTTGATGATTTGTTGCATGCTGTTTTCCAGGACAGTGGTACCTTGGTTCATGAATGCTTTTAGTTGCAAACAATTTGGTTTGCAAACTGAAGAATTTGGGGGGCTGGGAAGATAGCTCAGTTGAATAAGTGCTTTCCTGGCAAGCACAAGGTCCTGAGTTCAATCCCTGGTACCACCCCCCAAAAAATATATTTTCTTGGGAGCAGCAAGATAGCTCAGCACCCTAAAGCACCTGCTTAGGCAAGCTTAGGCAGTTGTGGAGAGACCGCGGTTCAATCCCCTGCACCACAGGCTGCACCAGCCCCACCCCAGAGTGGACTGAGCCGGCCCCCCAAAAAATACTGAAGAATTTGGCAAATTTTGTTTAATTTGCAAATTCCACATTGGGTGGCAAACACAACCATGAAAATCTTTCCCATAAAACATAAATGTGACCATCTTTTTCAAAATTATAGAACAAATTAAGTTCAGGAACCAAGGTACCTCTGTATCTTGTTGAGGATATTGGCATATCTATGTTCATTTAAAAGATTAGCCTTTACTTTGCTTTTTTGGTTGGATCCTTTTCTGGTTTGGGAATCAGGGTAATAATGCAAGATGCCAGGAATGAATTTG
>NW_004524639.1:840798-842476 GCF_000260255.1 Octodon degus
TTTGTTTAATGTCTTAAGAAATTTTCATGAACAATCTAAGCATAATTGTTAAGAACATATGTATTAAGTTCATGTAAGTGGAATAAAAGTTTTATGAATGGAAAAAAATCTCCCTTTAAAAAGAAAGTAACAATACTATCTCTCAAGTAAATGTTTGTTTTAAAAAAGGGTAATAAATGAAAACAAGGGACAAGAAAAAAAGTTATAGGACTGTCCTGCTACAACACTATATATGGTGAGATTTCTAAATTCTGTGTAAAAAATATTTAATTGTTTATTCTTATTTTTTAATATTTTTTATTTTTTTCTTCATAGTCTGTAGGAATTTAAACTTTAACATATCAATACTTGATGGAAAGTACCTGTTCCATGTTACGTCTAAGATGTTTGCTATTCAGACAAATAGTGAGGTTAAGTTCAACTGCTTATGTTATAGGGTAATAATATCATTAAACTTCTCTTCTGGAGGGTTAACAACTTAAGTTTGTAGACCAAAAATTAGAGAAAAAAAAAGGGCTAAAGGATAGTCAACATTTGGCCCTTGCCTTTCAAGGTCAGTGAGGACTCAGGACATAGGAGAACCTGTACTGTAACATCCTGTAACTCAGTGGTGTCCCAAATTTTCTAATCAAGGAGATTCTGGGGCCACAGAGGAAAGTGGTTGACGATGCAGAGTGTGCCTAAGGAGAGTCACATGGAGAGAAAATATTCTCTCAGGCTTTCACAGAGAACAAATTGGTCAAGTAATGGCCATGACTCATCCACATGGCTGACACTGACAAAGGATCTACAAACCGTGGTACAGGGTTTCAGGGAAAATCCCAAGGGGATTTGGCTGACCTTGTCAGATACAAAAGTTACATTTCTTGTTATATAGGTCTTGCATTCCGTTGGTCTTAACCATCAAGCAGAAAAGTATAAAAGCGAGGTATGAAAAGTAAAGTCATATTAATATGCTGAGCTGTAAAAGGCTCAAGTCAACAACTTCTGACATTGCCAGTCCTATGGATAACCCACTGCTATTGTGGACTACTGGACTACATTGGAATATTTTGCTGAATTCATGTACCTACAATATTTAAATGGCAATAGAATACCCATCTCTGACAAAACTAAACAAAAAAAGGGGATACAAGTGAAGGACCATTTTGTACCTGTATATACAAATAGGATAGATATACAACTACTTTCTCTTAATTCAATGAGAAGAAAGATTTGTACTAATAGTGTTTGGACATGATATCATGACTGCGTCTTGTACTATGAATAACTATTAAGAAGACAACAATATGCAAAGTATTAATTATTGTACCTGTCCTACTAACCTGTTTTGAAACTGTCTCATTGCTATTTATTCTTCAGTAAAATTAATTTTAAAAAGAAAGCAAAAATAAATAAATAAAATGTTAAGCCAAAAAGCTAGGCATAGTGGTACACACCTGTAATCCCAGCACTTGGGAGGCTGCGCCAGGAAGATTGCAACAAGTTTGAGGATAGCCTGGGCTACACAGTGAATTAAAAGCCGGCCTAAACTACATACCAAGACTCTGTCTCAATAAACAAAAAAAGAGTCAAACCACAGTATAAGAATTCAGAAAAAAAGGAAAGAATTTAGACAAGAGACATAAAATCAAGACTGATAAATGAAAAGTAAGGAACTATTAAAAATAATAATATA
>NW_004524639.1:842576-845357 GCF_000260255.1 Octodon degus
AGAGACAGACAGACAGACAGACCCAGACACAGAGAAAGAGACAGAAAGAGACAGAGAAAAGGTTTCACTATGTAGTGCAGGCTGGTCTAAACTCACTACATAGCCCAGTACGGCCTTGAACTTGAACTCTCAATGATCCTCCTGTGTCAGCATTCCAAGTGCTAGGATTATAGGCATGTACCATCAGGCTCGGTGGAAAATATTTTTTAAATTGATAAACCTATAAATGGGAAGTATCATGGAAATGAGAGAACATATATCAATTGCCTGTATCAAAAGTGCCATCACTGCATATCATGCAAACTTTAAGAAAATAAAATTTGGTCCCAGCTCTGAAAATGAGCGAGGGGTGTGCTGGAGGCCAAGGTGTCACAGGCTGTTGGAACTGTTAATGAGGAAGGGGAACTTGTGCCGAGCTGGTCCCTACAGGTGAAAGCAAAGTGTGGCCATGACACTAACGTCCTGGTCGCAGTCATCATGGGATATTTTCATGCTGGCAAGGAAACACAGAACAGGAGACATAGTAAAGGAGTAGAGGAAGCAGTTCTTAGAGGAACTCAGCGAAGGTGGGACAGTGCAAGGCTCTATGCAGAAACTAGCAGACAGTGGTCTCTGCTATTCAGTGAAGGACACTGGCTTGCAAGCTATGGAGAACTTGATGCAGAAGGGAATTTTGATTACACACTGTTGGAGATCACTCTGTTAGCAGATCCTGGTATAGATTTTATATTTTGGAGTGATGTTGAATTAAGGAGTGTGCTGGTTACTTTTCTCCTGTTGCTGAAAAAAAAATACCCAATGCCCAGAATTAAGGAAAGAAAGATTTATTCAGTTAACAATTAGTGGAGTTTCAGTGCATACTTGGCTGGCTCCAAGCTTGGCTAGTGCATAGCAGAGGGCTATAGTTCCTATAGTTAATGGTGGTGGAAAATAGCAAAAGCAACAAGAGCAAAGCAGCAGGAGCAGCAAAGAACAATCCTCTCTCCCTTTCTTATATTGTATACAGGCTGTCTGCCCCAAGACAAGGGGTAGCACTCACACCCATAATCCAGCAGCACCTATACCCATAATCCCAGCATTGGACCATGAATCAATCACAAAGTCCAGAAGCCTGCCCCATGACTGCATGAGACTTTGAGGGGACATCTAGACACAAACCACAACAGCAAGAAATGATCATCTTTTTGTTCGTTTGTTTGTTTGTTTGGTGCCGGGAATCAAATTCAGGATCTTGTGCTTCCCAGGCAGGCACTGTACCACTGAAGTACATCCCCGGCACGATTATCTTGATGGTATTATAGCTGCTGTGCATTCAAAATACGAATTAAAACATTTAGCAGAAGAAAATTTGAAGGCCTCGGGCTGGCCAGATAGCTCAGCAAACTAAAGTGCCTACTTAGGCAGAGCACAGTGGCCCGGGTTCGATCCCTGGCAAGCCATGTTGGTCTCACCCCCAGGGCATGCTGAGAAGCCCATCGAGATGGAATGCAGTGGTATGCGCCTGTAATCCCAGTACTTGCAAGGCTGAAAACAGGAGAATCACTATGAGTCCAATCTACATAGTGAGACCCTATAGACCCTGTAGACCCTGTCCTAAATACATAAAAAAAAAATTGAAGACCTCAGCAGTAACACGGTTAGACAATTCACTTTGGCAACTATCCTGTGCATTAATAAAACAGAATTAGTTGTAGAAGATTTAAGCAAATTAAAACAGCCATTCAATCAATAAACAGGTTAGGAAAGTTTTAAAAAGCATGAAGGCCACAGTTGATCTATCTAATGTATTAGTTTCTGGAATATGTTTGCAGAAAAATTTTCAACATGTGCTTGGCAACACTGCCTCACTATGATCAAAATAGTGTTAGTCACATTGGAAGTATGAAAAAACACAAGGGAAAAAGGCTTGGGTATATTTATTCAGAGTCTGCTGTGGGAACAGAACATAAGAAACAAGGACAATCACTGCCCAGAAGCCATAGGGGGCTAAAGCGCTGTGTATATCAAAGGTGTCCATGGGCCTGCAGTCTGGAAGAACTGTTGCTGGCCGGAAAGATGACCAGGAAAGAACCATTCAGTTGGTCCTGACTGACAAGAATTTAGATAAGGATATCTTCACCCAACTATTTCTAGCTTCTGTGACACAAACAGAGAAGCAGCAGACAGCACATTGCAAAGAAGATCAAGTTTGTCTGTCATTGGAAGCGATTCTTATTAAAAGGGTTGAATGACAACAATCAGAATGTTTTCTGCTGGCTGTGGGTCAAGCATCTACTCTTTTCCTTACATCTGATATGAATTACTACACTTTATAATAGCATTTTATTTTGTGGAATACATAAATTTAGTAATTCAACACTGAGAGACATTTGAACACTATTGCAAATGAGAGAGCCACAGAAGAATTCTCTCTTACCTCTGGGGGGAAAAATAAAGAAAAGAAAAGAAGAGATTATGATAAGGCCATTGATATAGCTCCATGGTACAAGTGCTTGCCTGGCAAGCCCAAGGTCCTGAGTTCAACTCTTGGTACCAAAGAATAGAAAACCCAGAGGATATGAAAGACATTCTGGATAAAATGGAAAAACACCAATTATAGAATACCAGAAGTTTCTAAAAAAGAAGAATTATAAAATATAAGTAAATACACTTCCTCCTGCAGAGCTAATTCAGTGTTGATAGTTTAATGAAAGCAAATAGGGCTGGAGAGATGGCTCAGTGGTCTAAAGCACCTACTTAGAACAAGCTTAGCAAAAGCATCAGGGACCGCGGTTCGATCCC
>NW_004524639.1:845473-847025 GCF_000260255.1 Octodon degus
AAAAAAAAAAAAGAAAGCAAATAACCAAGAATGTTTTTTCTTTAACCAGATTTTATTAGTACGTGTGTGTGTGTGTGTGTGTGTGTGTGTGTGTGTGTGTGTGTAACCAGGGATTGAACTCAGGCCCTTGAGCTTGCTAAGGAAGCACTTATTCCACTGAGCCATCTCCCCGGCCACCAGTACCTTTTAGATATACATAATTATCGCATTTATCATAGTTTTTTGTCTTTTTGAGACAGAGTTTCATAATGTACTTCAAGCTGGTCTTAAAATCACTGCAGCCCAGGCTGGCCTCAAGTTCACAGAGACCCTCCTGACTCAGCCTCCTAAATTGGTATTCACAGGTGTGCACCACCATGCCCGGCATCAAGAATCTTTTGATGGGAAGGGTAGATCAAAAAACCCTACAAAATATGTGGGGAAACTGGTCTACAGCCAGAATACTAAAGAATCCAACTGTGTAATATGTTTGATTTTATAGAAGCAAGGAATCCTTGTTAACTCACCCCAGCCCCTACTAAGAACACTAGCACCTAAGAAAGAGCTGAGGATCTGGCGTGACCCTTTCTTTTTAGGACACCCACTTCTCCCTTGCTTCAGGGCCCTAGCCCCAGAATTAAAGACAACACTTTATGCTTAAGGCAGAAGGCCACCCAGTCTTCCCTTTCCTGTAGATTAAAATAGAATGTAAGCCAAAGTTGACTGCATGGATCCTCTTCACTGTCACTTAATAGCCATAAGCAAGGAAGTTATGGGTCTCTCCACCACTGTTCAAGTTCTGGAACAGTCCACCCCGCTGTCCCACAGAAGCTCCCCCATTTATCATCAATGTGGAAGCAGAAGTTTTCATGTGGGACAGTGCCTATACTGTCCTCAAAATATCTTTGGAAAGAGTACACCTTGCTGGACATTGTGCCACATACCTTTGGTGCCAACACTCAGGAGGCTGAAGCAAGAGGATTGCTCCGAGTTCAAGGCCAGCCTGGGCTACACAGTGAAACTTGTCTCAAAAAATCAAAAAGCAAAAAGAAGAGCACCTTGCCAAGGAGACTTTAACAAAGGCTCTCTTATCTCTATAACTAAACCTTGGGACAGTGAGATAGCTCAGCAGACTAAGCGCCTGCTTAGGAAAGCCCAGGGACTGGGTTCAATTATGGCACCACATGCTGTGCCGCTGCCTCCACTCCTGGGGTACACTGAGCCAGCAACAGAGAGCAGGCATGGGGGCTTATGCCTGTAATCCCAGCGCTGGGGAGGCTGAAAACAGGATGGGTACAAATCCAAGCTGCATAGTGAGACCCCATACCAAATACATAAAAAGAACTAAACCTAGTTATGTGTGTGATATCTTGAGTTGTTCATGTAATTCCTTTGAAGAAACTCTCACTAAAGAATGAAGAAAGTTGAACCCTTTTCCTTTACCATTGTTCAGATTCTGAGCCAACCTGTTTGAGACCAGAGCAGTAGTGTTACATATAATATAATACAGATAGCAGAAGTAATCAGGTAAAAGCTAAAAATGAACTTCTCAATAATAATATGCAGGGGCTGG
>NW_004524639.1:847555-864661 GCF_000260255.1 Octodon degus
GGGCATGCACTCCCAGCACTGAGGAGGCTGATATGGGATTGCAGAGTTCAAGGCTAACCTAGGCTACACATTGCAAGGCCAGCCTGGGCTACACATTACAAGCAAGAACCTGTCTCATAAGCCATTACAAAAGTATAAGGCTTCACATTGAAAACTGCAAAATAGGGGGTCTGCCCCTTATCTCAGTTCTTTAAGTGGCTGCTTCAACCAAGCAGTCAGGCTCAGGTTGCTGTGGTTCCATCCCCACAACTCAATCCAGCCAAACCTGCCCTGAAGGCATTTGGAGCGAAAAAAAAAAAGAAAAGAAAAAGAAAACTGCAAAATATTACTGGAATAAAACAAGTATATTAATCATGACTTTTTATTCTGTATTTGTGGTATTTTAACACCTGGCATCTGGCTAACACTGGAGGTGCAGTACCACCCTTCCCACAGCTGGCAAATTTCTAAATTGAATAAAAGACACCTATGGGCATGTTTTTCAAATGCAAAGCAGCCAATCCAGAGCTCACAGGCCCAACCACCAACCACTTTCTTTTCTGAATATTTCCACCTCCACCTGTCCTAATCCCCCAAGGGCCAGGTAGCAGACAATTAGGATGGCCTTCATGTCCCAGAAACCACTAAAATTATTCAAACTAGTCAATCCTAAACGCGGTTACCATGCCTTACCCATTCTTACCTATGGCAAGCACCCTCAAGGCTTTTATCCAGCCTTTACCCGTGTCTCTGGAACATCTTAGTCCTTCCTGGTATGTTGCCCACTCCCCTTCCAATGCCTCTTAGGAATTATAAGCAACTCTCTTTTTCAGTGACAGTCATCTAAGGATCTGTTGGTACCCCAATAATAATAAAATCTACCAGTAAGTATATAGAAACATATACCAGGATCATGAACTGGAAGGCTCAATACTTCAGAAGTGTTATTTCTTCCAAAATAGATATATGGAAACAACAAAATACTTGGCAGTTTGTTTGTGAAAATTAACTTGCTATTTCTAAACTTTATTACTCTTTTAGACAGGGTCTCACTATGTAATCCAGTGTAACCTTGAACTCAGGGGGGTCCTTCTATCTCAGACTCCCAAGTGCTGGGATTACAGGCATGTGCCACCATGCCCAGCTATGTCTAAAACTTATGAGGAAAGTAAAGGTACCAGAAATACCAAAAGCAACCTTGTCTTGGATAACTTATGCCAGAAGATATCAAGACCTGTTATGAAGCTACAATAACCTTTATATGATATTTGTATAAAGATACACAAAACGAGCAAAAAAAAAAAAAAAACTGAACAGACATTCCACAAAGATACTCCCATAGATAATCAAGTTTATGACACTACAATGAAATAATAGTGAACTCAGAAAGGGATGTCTTTTTCAATAAACAGTACTCCATCATTTAAATGTACAAATTAGGAAAAAGTAGGCCTTTACTCCTATCTTACTTGATACATAGAAATTAATTCCAGATGAATTATTGGCCAAAATAGGAAAGGGAAACAGTAGAGCTTGCAGATAAATATAGTCATAATCATGATCATGAAGTGAACAAAAAATTTTTAAACAAAAACACTAGCCTTGAAGGAGGCTGAGGCAGAAGGATTACAAGTTCAAGGCCAGCCTGAACTACATAACAACACTGTCTCAATCAATCCATCCATCAATCAATCAATCAATAAATATTATCATGTTATCAATAAACACCAAGAATAGTTAAAGCCAATTTAGAAAATAAGAGAAGATATTTCAAATGCATACAAATATAACAAAGAATTTGAGTCCTATGTGTATAAAGTTTACTTAAACATAAGTGCAAATGAAAATACTGGAGGTGGGACATACCTAGTGATGAAGCGTTTCCCCAGCACGTGTGAGTCCCTGACCTCTGTGTCCAGCACTGAAAAGTAAAAACCAAAACAAAACTTTAGAGTAAAAAAAGAGTAGATGCCTTGGAAGAAAACTGCCAATTGATGATCAACATATGAACATGTACTTTGCTTCATTACTCACCAGGAAAGTGAGAATTAAATCCCCAATGGAACCCCACTGCACACCCACCACAATGGCTGGTTTCTGACATCATGGGATAGCCAGGATCCACATACTCTGCCATTGCAAGTATGAATTGGTGGCAACCACCTTCAAAACTGCTTTGAAGAAACTAAATAAATTCATTCCCAATAACCTAGCAACACTATTCCAAGGCGATACTTAACAGGAATTTACATGTGTTTACCAGCACATACCTATGAGAATATTCAAAGCAATACACTGGGGGTTTTTTGGTTCTGGGGATTAAAACCAGGGATCCACTGAACTACCCCAAGAAATCCATACCATCACACTTGGTACTAGCATTTCCCCAAATGCTCATGAATAACAGAATGAACTATATATAATCACATAATGCAATGGGAAGTGTGAAGATAAATGCACTGTGGTAGCACACATACATGTGGGTCAGTCTCAGAAGCATGGTATTGAGCAAAGATGACAAAAACAAAAGAATACACACCTGGGAATGTAGCTCAGTAATACAGCACCTGCTTAGCAAACTCAACACTTAAAAAAGAAAAAAAAAAGAATGAAAAACACCACAACAATGATCAAAAAGCACCACACTTAATTTACTTTATATAAAGGCCCAAAACATGTGAAATTGTTGTGTTAGAAGTCAGAACACTAGGCCGGCGAGATAGCTCAGTGGTCTAAACACCTACCTAGGCAAGCACAGGGACTGGGGTTCAATCTCCAGCACCGCATGCAACACTGGCCATACCCCTAGGCATGCTGAGCTGGCCGCTGAGACCGGCAATAGTGGCGCACACCTGTAATACCAGCACTGGGGAGGCTGAAAATAGGAGGATCACTACGAGCCTGAGGTGCACAGTGAGACCCTGTACCAAATACATAAAAAAAAGAAGTCATAACACCAGCCAGGCATGTTGCCACACATGTGTAATCCCAGCATTAGAGATGCTGAGACAGGAGGATTGCCACAAATTCGAGGCCAGCCTGAGTTATATAATGAAGTCAAAGCCAGCCTGAAGTGCATAGTGAGACCCTGTCTCAAAGCCAAAACAAAAACAAAGAAAGAAAAGGAAAAAAGAAGTCATGACTCTATCTGCATTGGGTAGTGACTGTAAGCAGGCACAAGTGAAGCTTCTGTACTACTGGTAGTACATGTCATACAAAATAGTATAATTGTCTCTTGAGGGACAATCAGAGATAAAATCCCTACTTCAGCTATATGTCGCTTTTTTTAAATTCAGGCACTGGGAAAAGAGTGAATGATTTTTCAGTCATGCCTGTGTGAATTATATGTACATAATGAAGGGAGAAAAATCAACGTACTTATAATTTACAAAAACAGAATCGCTGTTGCCCCCTGGTGGCTCGTTCAATATTTGCCTGGTGTAGAGTGAATAAGGCAAACCTCCACACAGGCTGTAGGCAGGTGCTACTGTCGTTTTAATCTCAGCCAGAATGAGGCTCACCATCTCTCTGAGAATGAGAAGGGTTATACGTTGTAAATGCCCCTTATTTGACTATGCAGCTGTATGCGCTTAGCTGCCTTAAAACCCTCAAAGAGTCCTGGCAGGCAGAAGAGAACAAGTCCCACTACACCCTGGGCAAGGCCACTGCATTCTGTGGGCTACCGAGGGCAGGCGTTGCGATCAGGGCAGGGGCTTAGGGAGAAGAGGGGACTCGACCAAGTGAGAGTTGGGGGCAGAATGAATTCGGTGACTTGTGTGTAGGGACAGTGAGAGGTTGACAGTGAAGAAGACTCTGCAAGAGTGCAGAAGGAGCAGCAACCCTCAGAAAGGCCGATGGGGGCAGATCCAGAGAAGAGAGCTCAGCTCTGAGCAGGTGGCTGCACAATCAAGTCAGTCCTCCAAGGCCTCTTGTTTTAACCAGCGTTTAGTAACTGACAAAAATCTGAGATAAACAGTTTAAAGAAAGGTTTATATTTGATCATGGCTCCTGAGATTCTAGTCCACTGCTTTCGGGCTTATAGCAAGGCAGAAATATCATTGTAGCAGAGTGTAGTGTGGGACAACTGCTCACCTATGACATCTAGGAAACAGAGAGAGAAAGAAAAGGGCAAGGGACAAGTGACCAGCTTCCCCTATATGGGCCCTACCTCCTGATAGCCTTCTCAGCTGTGAACCATGATCTCTATAGGCTCTGAATATTGCTGCATGGGGAATCAATCACTCATTACATGGGCATTTAAGGGATGCTTCATATTTATTTATTTATTTATTTACCCTTCATATTTAAACGATAACACCTTTTCATGGACTTGTCCTACCTCATCATGAAGTCAAAGGCCATATACCCTATCCTCACATTCTTCAGGGACCGAGGTTTCCTCTTGAGAAGCCCTGAGAATTTCTGGAATTTTCTATTAATACTGTGGTGGGCTCCCAGCTGACTTTGCCATACTCACTGAGTATAACAGAGAAGGGGCAGCACTGGGCCTGTGACTGAGATCAAGACTGGAGTTGAGGTTGGGACCTTACTCAACTTTGACAAGGAGAAAAGTGTGAATATAGGAACACTCCCTCATGGCAGACGTCTAATGGCCTGGTAAGGATCCACAGAACCAGGGCTCACACAGAGCGAGCTGGACTCAAAGCAAGGGAATGGAGCAGCAAGGAGAACAAACAATGGGCTCCAAATGAAGTGGACATACCAGAACTTATCAGATATTGGGAAAGGAGACCAATTTTCACAGTGTCAGGGATGCAGAAATATTAGGATGGAATTCTGGTATGAGATCAATTAAACTACCAACTGAGTATATTCTCCAGGAAAGCTTAGAGGAGCAGCTGCACCCACTTTTCTGAGGTCAATGGCTTGCTAGGAAAGCACACGTCTCACATGTGCAGACCTGGGGTCGGATTCCTAGTCCCACCCTCCAGAATGGTTGCTTTCTGCAAACCAGGATTGTTACTAGATGGTGTGATGGGATTGGGACCCCTGGTATCCAGGGGCAGCTACCTCATGGGCACCAAGGACTGTTCTCTGTGATACCCTTTGCCATGTGCCACTCTGCCTTGGAGCCAGCCAGTTATGGACTGAACCTCCACAAACTGTGAGCTAAATAAACCTTTCCTCCTTAAGGTTGGGTGTGGGTATTTGTCTCAACAATGAGAAAAGTGGGCCGGGGAGATGGCTCAGTAGAATAAGCGCTTCCCTGGCAAGTGCAAGGGCCTGAGTTCAATCCCCTGTTCCACCAAAGAGAGAGAGAGAGAGAGAGAGAGAGAGAGAGAGAGAGAGAGAGAGAGAGAGAAGAGAGAGACTCAGAAAGAAAGAAAGAAAGAAAGAAAGAAAGAAAGAAAGAAAGAAAGAAAGAAAGAAAGAAAATAAAAGAAAAAAGGAGTATGTATGTCAGTTGCCAGGTATAAGTCAGATCCAGGGCACAGCGATTGAAGGTAAGCCTCGGTAACCTTGGGAAGACATCCAAAATTCCACCTAAAGAATATATAGTAAAAGCCTGGCATGGTGGTGCACATCTATAATCCCAGCACTTGGACACTGAGGCAGGAGGATTGCTCCAAGTTGGAGGCCACCTTGTGCTACATAGTGAATTCAGGGACAGCCTGAACTATACAGTGTGACCCTCCCTCAACAAACAAACAACCACGCATGGTGGAGCAAGCCTATAATTCCAGCACTTAGGAGGCTAAGGCAGGAGGATTGTTGTGAGTTCAAGACCAGCCTGGGCTACAAAGTGAGCTCAAGGTCAGCCTGAACTGCATAGTGAGACCCTGTCTGAGAAAGATAAGGAAAAAAAAGAAGAAATTTAAAATCAAACAAATAAAAGAATATAAAATAAATATTCCCCAGTGGTTCCCCTAAAGATGCCAATGTCCATTTCTCCTCAGTTACACTGTAAAGGAGATAAACAATCTAGTAATTTATCAAGGTTAACACTCACAGCAATGGAGGACAAAGAAGCTAAAGATGACAATAGGACAGAGCTTTGTTAAAGTCAGGAAAGATGCCAGTAGTGTCTGGAAACCAGATGTCAAGATTAAGCACTGAGTAAAAGCCAGTCAGCACTCCAGAGCATGGAAACAAATATAATTCTGGGCAATTTTATTAGCTTATTGTTTAAGCCTGACATGTGATCGTTTAAAAGAAATATTCACACGCATTCATAAGAGACTTGGTGGACCACTAAAAGAATGTGAAAGGCTTGAACATGCCTATCTTCTGCATGCTGACACTAAAGGAAGACAGTCACCTCTTTCCATACAGATTCCTTGCTTCCTGCCCATAAAAGAAGCTTGGACTGCACAAACAGGAGTTGTGCAGTTGACCTCACTTGCACTCCTGTCCTTTTTGCACTGTGTTGGAATGGCACTGTGGGGGGCTGGGGAGATGGCTCAGTAGAATAAGCGCTTGCCTGGCAAGCACAAGGGCCTGAGTTCAATCCCCAGTTCTGCAAAAAAAAAAAAAAAAAAAAAAAAAGAGGATTTGAATTAGGTGATATTTTCATCCAAGAAAAAGAGATTATAAATAGCAGCTATGCCACATTTGCAACTTCATATCAACTTACACAAGGTTTGCGTGCTTTCCTAGCGCCCACATTTCCATCGGGAAAATCCTCAGGCTGATGAATCCTGATGAGACGATCTTAGCATTGCTCTTGTATCACTGTGAAACTGCACTGGGTTAAAGGATGATGTTGCTCCCAGTTTAAAAATCTTCGAATGAAGTCTTGAGTGTTTGTTGCTATTCATTATGTGAATGTTCTTAAGGAAGGAATTTTAGTGTCAACATTAACAGAATTCCTGTAGCCAGTAAGTCATGAGCCATGCAGATACTTAGCAAGAAGCTTAGAGTACAAGGTTCTTTCTTGGCTAGGGCTATGGTTAATACCTATGCAAGTTTCTTGTTTTCTATCAGGGAAGTAGAGACTGTTCTGCATATAAACTGAGTAGGATGTGATTTATTTGACCTACAACTGATTCTGTCATACTCACTGGTGAGAAAAAAAAATCCAACACCCACGCTAAAAGGGGGAAAGTTTTATTTAGCAGTTTCAGTCCATAATTGGCGGGGTCCATGGCAGGGTGGCACATGGCAGAGGGGCAACAGCACATGGCGGTGGAAGACAGCAAAGGAGCAAGAGGGAAAAGGGGAAACAAGCCTCTTTCTGCCCCTTTTATCTTGTCCAGCCTCCTGGGATTAGGGTGGTGCCTACAATCAGTGCACTGCTCCAGCAGTCACCCACCCTTCATCCCAGCACCCTTATTATTTATTTATTTATTTTTTTTGGTGGAACCGGGGATTGAACTCAGGCCCTTGTGCTTGCCAGGGAAGCACTTATTCCACTGAGCCATCTCCCTAGCCCCATCCCAGCACCCTTAATCTCAGAATTGCACTACAAATCAGTCACAAACTCTAGCTTCAGCTACCTCTGAAAAAGCCGCATCTAACTCTTCACTGTCCACTTATTTGAGGTTGTAGGCCTAATCAGTCTGAGATAGAGGAAAACAAAGGAGATGGGAAGGAGAAACGAAAGAAGGGAAAAGTAAAGAATAAAAGAGGATTAAAATGTGGCTTGAGATCATATGCTTAAGTGAAATAAATTCTTATACATGTGTCAATTCATTATTTCACTGGTATCAGAAACTGATAGTATAAATAAGGACCAAAATGTGTACTAGGTCTTGTGAAACAGGAAGAAAATGTTCAGTGGGGAGGGGTGATGGAGACCACTCTGAAGTGGCTCTGGGCAGGATCTAAGCTTATCCAGTTGGCTTTCTGTGTTTACTTGTGAGTCTGTCGCAGGCACAGGCCCCTGTGTGGAGACGGGCAGAAGACTCAGTAAGGGAATCTGTGTGAGCCACTGGTCCCGGCTGAGGCCTGGAGTGGCCTTTGAGGCCATGACGCTTCAAAGGGAAAGATAAGGCCACAGCTGAGGACGCCTGGTTCCAACCCCAATTAACTAGATAGACACTAACTGCAGGCGTCTCACTCCTGCAGTGAATGTCATCCTGGAGACCAGAGAGTCTCCTAGTTAGCATAATTTACTACCTGCGGAAGGCTTTGAACTGTCTCACAAGGTGCTGCTCAGTTCCTGAGTGCTTACCTCAGTGTCCCCTTCCTTCCTTTCAAAGGCAAATAAATATGGGCCACACAGAGAAGTTATTTTTCTCAGCCCCCCGAGAATCTCAAATTCTGTTAGAGCTTTTTGATCTCCCCGGAGCCCTAAAATCATACCACTTAACTCATTTATTTAACCCTTAACTGTCCACTTGTTTATGAGGTTATAGGACTGATCAGTCTGAGATAGAGGAAAACAAGGGAGATGGGAAGGAGAAAGGAAAGAAGAGTAAAGAAAAAGATAAAAGAAGGATTAAAATGTGTTTCAGTTACTCTTCCCTCATTGCTGGCAAAAATACCTGACACCCAAAATGAAGGAAGGAAAGGTTTATTTAGCTCACAGTCACTGGAGGTTTCAGTCCATATTCAGCCAGCTCCAAGGCAGAGCAGCACATGGCACAGGGCAGCAGTTTGTGGCAGCAGAAGGCATGGCGTATAGCAAGAGCAGATGGGAGGAGCAGCAGCAACAATAGCAACAGACAGCAAGTCAGTCTGTCTGTCTCTCTTAGGTCAAATTTGGGCTATCCACTCCAGATTGGGTGGAACACCCCTACTCATAATCTCAGCAGTACTCAGACCCATAATCCCAGCCTTGGATCATAAAGTAATCACAAACTGTAGAACCATGCCTCAGTGACTGCATGAGGCTTTGGGGGGACAATACACGCAAACCATAACAAAATGGAAACAAAGTTTTTGTATATAAGAAGGAGAGGACAGGTTGAAAGAAGGGTAGGGAAATGGGGAAAAAAGAATCAAGTTCTATTGTGTTCAGGTACAAATTCTCTATGGACAATGTAGTCACTATGTTTATCTAAAATGTACCAATAAAATCTAATTGAAAAGAAAATACAAATGTGGAAACATGTTGAAATATTTTTACAAATACAGATTTGTGTTCTTCATAAAAAGAAAATAAAATTGCATGAAGTTTTAAGGGGACACCTAAATGCAAATGATAATAATTTCTAAAGACCCTGGTCTCCTTTCTCTCTTGGATTGGTAGAAAGGGAACACTACACAGCTCAAACCAGACCTCTTACTGAAATTGGCAGCTGGGGACTCTCCAGCAAAATCTGTGAGTTGGTGGCCGGCCCTAACACTTGTTAATCTTCAGAACTTAAAATATGGGGGTACTAAGTGCCTTTCCTTTTAATTTTGAACCCAGTGAAAATGAGTTTTCACCTGGCATGGGAAAAGGGTCTGTAAAATTTGAATACCAACCAGACTCATCCTTTCCCTTGTGAGTCCCGTGTAAGTGGATCAAACCCCTGTCACACATCCCATAGGAACCCAGCACATCTCTGGCATTCTTATGAGAACCTACATTTGTCCAATCACAGACTTTTGGTTCCAAGTTATTTTTTTTTAATTTAAAAAAATTTTGTTAGTGTACATTGTATTCTTTAATTTATTTACATTTTTGTTTTCTCATGTGAAAGAAACCATGCAATACCTAACTTTGCATGTCTGATTTATCTCACTTAACATTACAGTCTGATGATTCATCCATTTTCCCAACATATGACATTTCAGAGCAGGCATGGTGGCACACGCCTGTAATTCCAGCACTAGGAAGGCTGAGGCAGGAGGATCTTTGTGAGTTTGAGATCAACCTGGCTACAAAGTGAGCTCAAGCCAGCCTGAATTCCACAGCGCAACTCTGTCTCAAAAAGACAAAAAAAATTGACACCATTTCATTCTTCTTTACAAATAAATAATATCCCATGTGCATATATACCACATTTTCCTTATTCATGTGATGATATGCATCAAGGCTCTTTCCAGAGCTTACTCACTGTGCATAGTGCCTCTAAACATGGGCACGCATGTATCACTATGATATGCCTTCAATTCTTTGGGGGATGTACTCAGAGAGAGATATCTGGGTCAAATGGAATTTCTATTTTTTTTTTTTTTTGGAGGAATCTCCATACTTATTTCCATAGTGGCTCTGGGTTCTTGCTTGGCTGGTTTAGATTAGTGAATAGCTACTCTCTAGCGCCGGTCTAGCCTCCCTGCCACTCTGCATCCTGGAGGGTGTGGAGCACACAAGTTGGCAGCTAGTCCTGCTGCTGGTTGCCTCCCCTGGGGAGCTTTGAAAACTCTCACTGTTCAGACTGCACCCTGTAATGATGTCGTCAGGATCCTCACAAGTGGAACCAGGACATCGGTATTTGGTACAGTGCCCCCACGGCTTGCATTGTGTAGTCAAGGCAGAGAAACATTACTTTTCAAATTCAGAGAGGCCTGAATTTAGTCCTGACCCTGCTGCTAACAGGCCAAGGAAGCCGGAATAAATCACCTAAGCTTTCTGAGTCACAATTTCTTCATTTCTAAAAGGATTGGAAAGAGCATTCCATGCACTTGTCCACGTGAGGTGAAGGTGCTTGGCAGAATAAACATTTGATAAATGAAAGCTGCTAATGTATTTTTATAAGATAGTCTATAGTCATTATTTATGGGTGATGAATGGTATTTTGTGGCCCTGAAACAACTAGCTCAGGAAACTAGTGCTCCAAATGCAAAAATATGAGAAGATAAATTCTACCCACTAGTATTTATTGAGATTCTAACTCCAGCTAAGCTTTGAGGGAATGAAGACAGGGCATAAAACCCATGCTCTTCAAGGACTCATAAATCCAATTGTGGGCCAAATATATATACATAAAGAAAGATAAAAGTTAACCCTAACTTACACTACAGACAATAAAGAAATTCACGCGCTTGCTGGAATGGCCAAGAGAGGTTTCACAGAGAAGGATGACTAGCTTTGGAATATAGGTGGGATTTGGGCTAACAGGAGTGGAGAGTGCTCCTCCAGGAGGGCTTCACTAAGTACTGTCCAGATCCAGGGACTTAAATACAGCTTGATGGAATGAACTGAACCAGAGTCCGTTTTCTTAGGAGAGCCAGTGGAGGGGAAGTATGAGCTAGCTCAGCAGTCTAAGCACCTGCCTGGTATGTGTGTAAACTGTAAGCCCAGATGAAGGCAATGGACTTTATCCTGTAACCTCTTAAGGGTGTGTGTGTGTGTGAGAGAGAGAGAGAGAGAGAGAGAGAGAGAGAGAGAGAGAGAGAGACAGAGAGATAATAGGCCCTCTGAGCATGAAATCAAAAGCTATTTATATGGTAGAGGACAAGATCAGTGTAATTAGCCAATCTTTTCCCAATAGGTTCTGAAACAATGGAAAAATATACACAGAATCAGGAACCAAGGTGTGGAGTGTGTTAACGTTGGGGAAGCCAGTGGAGAATGTAGAGTAGCCTGAAGGTCAAAAGGGACTGCCTCCCCTTCCTCCTAAATTAGACATGTCAAAGGAAAAAAAGACTACAATTTAGTTTTATGATCTTAATTGGCCTTATTCTCAATTCTAGAGAAATTTGTTTTATAAATGAGAGGACTTGAGGAAAACAAACAAACAAACAAAACAATCCCAGATTGGTCATTCCAAAAGTTGCTTTTTCTGCCAGGAACAGACAAAGAGACAATAATAGAAAGCTCACTGAGGGGTTAACATCAGTATTTCAAGGTTTTTGTGCAAAGATTAAAGCTGAGGGAACTCCATTAAACTGCGACTGACCTGTCTGGAAAAGCAAGCTTCTATCTCTCTAATCATGATGTTTTTGAAGTTCAGATAAATAACTTAGTTTTGGCTTAGTGATCATGGAATTTTAGCATGAGTGAGTCCATTTTTATTTTTAGCCTGGGCTTTGAAGGAGCTAGTACAAAACAATGGTATCCTGAAATACTTTAACTTAACCCGCAGAATTAGTCACTTAGTTACAAGAAGCCTTGTCATGTTTTCAGAGGTAAGAAATAGAATATTTGTCTCTTGTACAAAAGACATGGAGCAAGAGATTAGGTCATTTATTTGCAGGAAACTTGAACATATTAACTTGGCTCAGTATTGAGATCAATGGAAATCAGGCCATCAAAGTATTAGTTATTACTCTTCATGTAGGGAGAAACAAGTGAGGGACAAGGAGGAAGTAGAAATGAGCCAGAGTACTGGAGTCTCTCCCTCCTCAGGGCAATATGAGTACAGTACTGGAATAATAAGAATCTCCTTCAGCAAAACTAATGGACCTGCTTCAAAGAAGATGACAAATTTAAAATAGAATTTCAGGAAGTTCATAGACTCCCTAAAATAGAGATCCCTGATATAAACAATGGTAAGTAACATTTTGAGAATGTTTTGTTTCTTAGTAGGAAATCAAGTGGAAGATTAGCTTGGCACTGGTATCTAAGATAGGTCTATAAGGTGATAAACAAGAAGGGAAATTATAAGACTACCATAAATTGGGTTGGGGTGTAGCTCAATGGTAGAGTGCTTGCATAGCATATGCAAAACCCTGGGTTCCATCTCCAACAGTGTAAAACATATGCACACATACACATATATGCATGTGCATAAACACACATGTGTTCACATATACATACATGTATAAATATATACTTTTATAAACACACGTGTGTGTGTGTGTGTGTGTGTGTGTGTGTAGAATAAATTTACTCCTACAGCTCATTTTTCCAGCTCACACCCTATCATCATTCCAGGAAAGAATTTCATTTGTACAATCCTCAGGTGGTTTCTTCTTAACAAATAACCCCCTCCTGGCATATCAGTAAGCACACAGTGTGGTCGCTGTAGCATAATGTGGAGTCTGGATCACAAAATGGAATCACTGCTAGCCACTTTCACAGATACTCAACTGTTACTGGATTATGGATGAGGGTATTGGTTAATATACTACTGCTGTATCAGTAATTGTTGAATGCATGCATAATTAATTTGTGGGTAACTGGGAATGTCCTTGCAGAAATGGTGGCAGTTGAACAACAAGATTTGAAAGTACAACACTTATTCAGGAATGATACCACCATGATGTACTAAGCAGAAGGCTCCAGCCTACCTAAGTTCCACTAAGGAGCCTTCCCATCAAGGGGCCAAGCTCTATATTTCCTAGTGAACTTCCCCTAGCTTCAAGGTTCTACATGTCTCTCAAAAGTGCAGTTTCCACTTGTGTTGACCTGGAAAAATGAGAGACAAAGGGTGAAAGTCAGAAGTCCTCATGTACTTCATGGATACATAAAGATAATATGTCAAGTGAAAGGCTAAGCATTCTAACAGCTCTGGAATGTGCCGAGCTTGCTGTAACTGACTATGAATGACAGCAAGCTAAAGAGAGAGAGCCAGGGAGCCAGAGAGAGATAGAGAGATCTTATTTCCAAGGATAGGTGAAACACCCTTTAAACACTAACCTGCTAAACCATTATTTGTATATGATTCATTAACCAATTTACTCTCATGTATTGCTGGAAAGACCTCATGCCAACAATATATAAACTTGTGGAAGACACTAAGCACTGTCCATTGCTGTGATTTGAATGTCCCACACCAAAACATTTTATGAAATTTAATCTTTCTTGTGAGATATTCATCATGTGCAAACCCTACTTTCCAAATCATACCCTTTGATTTTTTGAAGTGAGACTTTGAGGAAGGAATTAGGATTAGATGAGGTCGTGAGAGTGGGATCCTCACGATGGCAGCAGAGCCTTTATAAGAAGGGGATGAAACCTGTAATCCCAGCACTTGGGAGGCTGAGAAAGGTGGATCCTTGCAAATTCAAGGCCAGCCTGGGCTACATAGTGCATTCAAGGCCAGCTCGCATTATGAAATGAAACACTGGATCAAAGCAGCAAGTAAAAGGGGAAGAGAGAGCTAGCAAACATGCTGGCTCATCATGTGATGCCCTGTGCTACGTCTGGACTCTGCGGGTCCCCAGAAACAAGGAGAAAGCTCTCAGAAGATGTGGGCCCTCTGCCTTATACCTGCCGAACTGTGAGCTGAATAAATTTTCCTTTTGATGAATTCCTCCATCTGTGGTATTCGGTTATAGCAACAGGAAGTGGACTAAGTTATCCAGTAAAATTGTATGTATGCATACTCTTAATCCAGCTTCATTCCTAGGACTCTATACAGAATTACTTATACGAAAAACAAACACAATGTGTAGGGCCAGCCGGATAGCTCAGTGGATTAAAGCACCTGCTTAGGCAGACTCAGGGACCAAAGTTAGATTTCCGGCATGCTGTGCCAGCCCTGTGCCTGGGGCACGCTGAGGCAGCAACTGAGACTGGGCGTTGTGGCTCACCCCTATAATCTCAGTGCTTGGGAGGCTGAAAACAGGAGGATCACTACTAGTCTGAGCTGTGTGGTGAGACCCTATAGACCCTGTCCTAAATACAGAAGGAATTTTTTTTTTTTTGGGCGGGCTCAGGATGCCTTAAGGGCAGGTTTGGTAACACATGAGGATCTGGGGATCGAACCACAGAATTCTGAGCCTGACTGCTTTGCTTAAGCAGGCACTTAAACAACTGAGCTAATGGGCAGGCCCCCAAGAGCACTTTTTTTTTTTTTTTTTTTTTTGGTGGCTGAGGCTGCCTGAAAGGCAGATCTGGTAAGACAGGTGGAGCTGGGGATCAAACCGCAGTATCCTGCTCCTGACTGCTTTTGCGTGAGCAGGTGCTTAAACAACTGAGCTAAGGGCAGGCTCCCTGTCCTAAATACAAAACAAATGAATAAATGAGTATATGTTTTACTGGGAAGGCATGTGTTCAATTCTTTTTTTTTTTTTCAGTACCAGGGATTGAACTCAGGACCCTGTGCTTGCCAGGCAGGCTCTTATTCTATTGAGCTATCTCCCTGGCCCCTGTGTTCAATTCTTAGTCCCACAAAAAAAGTAATACTTCTCCTACTGTTTATGTGAAAAAATTTAGAGGGCCCTATACAGGATCATATAGAAAATTTAATTCATACCATTTTATTTGAAGGAAAAAGTTATGGAAGAACATTGCACTAAAAAACTTCTGTATAGATGCTTGAGTGTGTTGTGCATGAATAAATACTTGGACATACATGGGTCGATTCTGTAATAAACTAGTAATAGTGGTCATCATTAAGGAATGGTATAGTAGACAAAATAATGTCCCCTCAAAGATATAAACATCCCTACCCCCAGAACCAGTGAATATGCGTGGCACATGGCAAGGGGAAATTCAAATGGTAGAAGGAATTAATGTTACTGACCATCTAACCTTGAGATCAGGAGATTATTGTGGGTTGTTCACATACATGCAATACCGTCATCAGTCTTATCAGGGTGGTTCAAGAGGGCAGAAAGTAAGGATCAGCAAGAGCTTTGGAGATGAATAAAGAGTCCCTGACCAAAGAATGAAGAGGGGAATCTGCAGAAGCAGAAAAGGCAAAAGAATAGTGTCCCTCTAGCCTCTAGGAAGCACACAGCCCTGCAGACATTTTGATTTCAGCCTAGCTGGGCCCATTCTTTTAACTTTGACTTCCGCAACTGAGGAGAAGAAAGCTGCTGTTTGAAGCTACTGACTTGGTGGTGATTTGTCACAGTAGAAATAGGAAACTAGTGTAAGTGTGAAAGTAACAGAGGTATGAAGCTAACAGAGGAAGCTGAAACACGTGCTTTCCAGTGCATGCCCCGCAGAGAAAAACAGACAAACTCATCACATCTAAGAGCTAAGTGGTAAAAAAAAAAAAAAAAGAGCTAAGTGGTGACTGCAGATGAATGGTTTTCATCCAGGGTGTGAGCCCAGCAAGAGAGGCTCAGAACAGAGGCGGGTACAGACCTCCCCAACCCTGTGCCAGCTGAAGCATTTTCGTTTTTATCTAGTCTCGATATTTGGCTTCCTCGGCTGTATTGTAAGTCAGAGTTCTCGACACAAACAAAAGCAAAGGCTATAAATATATAAAGAAAAACATTTATCATAGTAAATTGACTCATATGATTTTGGAGACTGATGAGCCCCAAGATCTGCAGGCTGAGTTAGTGAAAGCTGGGACCCCGGACTTCATTTCAGCTTGAGTTCAAAGGCAGGAAGAAAAAAAAAAAACATCTATCAGTTCAGAGACCACCAACCGAGAAGAATTCTCTTCTTCTTGGGGAGGGGCAGATTTCTTGTTCTATTTAGGCCTTTAACTGATTGGACGAGGCCCACCCACATTAGGGAAGGCTGTCTGCTTTCCTCAATCCACTAATTTAAATTTTTATTCCATGCCAAAACATGCGCAGACATGTCCAGAATAATTCTTCATCAAACATTCTTGACCTCGTGGCGCAGGCAACTCAACACATTCAATTTACCATTGCAGCAACTGGACCACCAACCTAATAAGCATACACCATTTTCCTGATGAATAATATGAAGCCAGAGAGAGGAAGGCTTTTGATCTTCTGTTCATCCTTAATATATTTACTTTTGCTAATCTGCCTCAAGGTGCAGGGCCTCACTCCGTTGTGCAGGTGCCAGGAGAGAATCCAGTTCTCTGTTCTGTCTGGCTTCCAGAGGCCACCACACTGCACATTCCTTGGCTCATGATTCTCTTCTTCTGTCTTCAAAGGGGCAGGTCAAGCCTTTCACACATCAAATCATTCCGACAGACTCTACTTTCTTTTACTTAAAAGGATAACTTATGATTATATTGCTCCCTTCCCTGTCTGAATAACCCTGGATAATCTTCCAATCTCAGGAAGTTGATTAGGAGCCTTAATTATATCTGCAATCTCAACTCCCCCTTGCCATGCAATATAATGTATTTACAGTTGCCACAAAGGAGCAAATGGGCATCTCTAAGGACTTGCGGTTCTGTCTACCACAATAAAACTGAAACACCTGGAAGACCCACAGTGGGGATCTTTTCCCAGAAGGTTATTATCTCCTACAGTTAGTGCTGAACCCTTCCCACTTTCTGGCATTCTGGCCCCTCTCCAAATGGGGTCACTCTCCCCATGCTGCATTAGCTTCTTGGGATTTCTTCTTGTATGAATTGCCCTGCTTAAGAAGTCATTTCTTAAAAAAAAAAAAAAAAAGAAGAAGAAGAAGAAGAAGAAGAAGAAGAAGAAGAAGAAGAAGAAGAAGAAGAAGAAGAAGAAGAAGAAGAA
>NW_004524639.1:864761-878307 GCF_000260255.1 Octodon degus
GAAGAAGAAGAAGAAGAAGAAGAAGAAGAAGAAGAAGAAGAAGAAGAAGAAGAAGAAGAAGAAGAAGAAGAAGAAGTCATTTCTGTTAGAGGTCAGATGGCAGAACCCAGTGACTAACCAACTTGAGATCACCTGTCTATCATGAGTGGCACATTGAAGCTAAATTGTAAATAAGCTTCTACACTCTCCAAAAGCCTTTGTACTTCCTGTTCTCTTCTTAGAGTGCTCTTCCCTTGGGTTTCCTTATAGCTATCTCACTGCTTCACTACTTTACAGAGAACACTGTGTCTCAAACTGCAGGTGGTGGCAAACACCTGGAACCTCAGCACTCCAAGAGGCTGGGGCAGGAGGATTACAAATTTGAGCTCAGCCTGAGCAATCTCATACAAAGACCCCAGCTCTAAATAACAAGAGAAATTTTTACAAGGGCTGGAGAGTGTTGCCAGCTTGCCTCACTAGGCGTGGTAGCCCGTGCTTTCAGTTCTAACAGTCTGCAGGCAGGTGAGTCACAGGTTTGAGCCCAGCCTGGGATACACAAGAAGTTGAAGACCAGCCTGGACCTCATGGCAAGATCCTAGATCAAAAAAGAAGCAGAAGTAGGGGTGAGATGAATATCCTGTCTGGTTAAGGTTTGCTATCAGTTGCTAAGCAACCATGTGCTACTAACTTCACAAAAGTGTAAATACAAGACAGTTATGTTGTGAAAAAACGGGGGAATATATATATATATTTGTATTTTGACTTTCAAAAAAAAAAAAAGAGGAGGAAAGTGTGTCTCCGACCCCTACCCTACCATCTGATTTTGCCTCTCTTTATTCTGCTTGGTTAGTATTTGCCATGACTGCACATAGAGCACGCATGAAATTGTTGTTTCCTTTTCCTCCTTCTAGCACCAGAATGTGAATCTCTCTCTCTCTCTCTCTCTGTGTTGAGCTCTGGGCCTCACACATGCCAGGCAAGTTCTCTGTCACCAAACTACATGCCTAGCCCCAAAAGCTATTTCTCATATTAATCAAAGTCCTCCAATCATAAACATCAATAGTTATGAAAGGAGAAGAAGTATTTCAGGGAAAACAACATAAAAGAAGTTCAAGATGAAACAAGAAATATCTGATCCTGAAGTAAGCAGATAATAAAAAGATCAAAAGGGACCCCCAGAAAGATTAAAAAATCTATTATGTACAGAAAAATCAGGAAACAAGAAAGCTTTTGCAAAAATAAAGATGTGACTGGGAAGCACCATAAATATCAAGGAAATGGCACAAGAGTGAGATTCTTGGTATCCTAGTTACTTTTTCATTGCTAATACAAAATACATGACACCCCGATTTAAAGGGGAAATGTTTTATTTAGCTTACAGTTTGTAGAGGTTTCAGTTCATAGGTGACTGATGCCAAGGCAGGGCAACACGGCAGAGCGGTGGCAGAGGGGAGGAACAGCTGATGGTGTGCTGGGCAGGAAGCCGCACGCCTGCCTTCCCTCTCCCTTTACATCACATCCAGACTCTAAGCCTATTGCCTGCTTCTGCCCACATCCAGGGCATGGTTTTCATTATGCACAGCCAGAATAGTGCTAATTTGCATCGGTGGGTTAATTCAGTACTACATAACCTTTATCACAGCATCAGGGGTGGGGAGATAGCTCGGCGATATAGACCCTGAATGGCAAGCATAAGGTCCTGAGTTTGATCCCTGGTACCAAAAACATAATAATAAATAAATAGATAAATAAATAAATAAATAAATAAATAAAAATAATCTCATGGTGCCGGGGCGATGGCTCAGTAGAATAAGTGCTTGCCTGGCAAGCGCAAGGGCCTGAGTTCGATCCCCGGTTCCACCAAGAATAATAATCATCATCATCGTCATCATCACAGCATCACACCACCTAAATCCAGCCAGCTTGGAAAAGCCTCACCTATGATAGCATGAGGCTTTGGAGGGACACCTAAACACAAGCCATACCTCTGCAAGTCATCTTTAACACCAACCTTCTAAAAGAGAAAACAGGGGCCAGGGAGATGGCTCAGTGGACTTCCCTGGCAAATGCAAGGGCCTGAGTTCAATCCCTGGTTCCGCAAAAAAAAAATAAAATAAAATAAAAGACAAAACAGTTGTAAAGCAGTTTTCACAGTTGTTCAGAAAAGTCCCTACATTTTTGTATTCAGTGGAGATGGGCTCCTGCAGGTAGAAATGTGTCTCCATATTTAGTGATCCAAATGTTTCACTATAAAAACATTGCACCTTTCAAATTAGGAAGAGTTCCTTGACAGCTGCTCTTTATGTCCTAGGAAATATTTATATTTAGTAACTGATAAAATAGAAATAGGCATGGTGGTGCACACCTAGAATTCCGACACTCAAGAGGGAGGCTGAGGTGGGTAGATCCTGAAAGTCTGACTCCTGTCTGGGTTTCACAGTGACTCAAGGCCAGCCTGATATGTACAGTGAGACTGTCTCAAAATAAAAAAGCAGGGCCAGGGAGATAGCTCAGTGGCATAAGCACCTGCCTGGCAAGCGCAAGGTCCTGAGTTTGATCCTCGGTACCAAAAATAAAATAGCAAAGATAAAATAGCTGGGAATGTCGCACTACAAGGGTCCTGGATTCAGTCCCCAGGATGGGGGGCAGGATTCCAAGCCTACCACATTCTATGGATGGTATTCACATTGACTCACTGACGTGGGCACTATGAGTCTGACACTTAAGAGTTATTAAGACTTTTAGGGCCAGCCAAATAGCTCAGCTGATTAAAGCGCCTGCAAGCAGGTACACAGGCTGGGGCTTAATCCCCAGGCCTACCGTGCTGGCCCCACCCCCAGGGTGTGCTGAGAAGGCAATTGAGACTGGGCGTGGTAGCGCATGCTTGTAATCCCAGCTCTTGGGAGGCTATAAACATGCGGATCACTGTGAATCTGATCTACTAGTGAGACCCTGAACACCCTGTGGACCCTTCCCTAAAATACAGAAAAAAAAAGAATTATTAAGACTTGGGACACTTGGCAAGTGCAAGGACCTGAGTTTAATCCCTGGTTCCACCAAAAAGAAATACTTGGGACAAATGATCTCTCTGAAATATTAGATATTTAAACAATTTTCTTGAGGAGTTGTTATTTGTTTGTTTATTTATTTATTTTGGGCACAGGGCCTCAATATGTAATTCAGGGTTGGCCTTAATTTTACTATGTAGCCCAGGCTGTTCTTGATTTCACACTATTCCTCCTGCTTCAGCCTCCCTAATGCTGGGACTACAGCCATGCACCACCACAACCTGCAGTAAGTTGCTGCAACTGCTATTATTATCAGGAGCAGTGTTATAAATTCCCACTTATTTTGGCAATAATGAAGTGCCTACATCATAGGATTTTGTGCTAATAAAATAAGATAACACAATTTAAAAACCACTTAGCACATTGGCATGTAGTAATTGCTCAGAATATGGGAGCTATTAGTAATAGAAGATAAATATAGTAATATTGTGGTGTTACAGCTAATGTGGAAAAGGTTAAACTATAAAGTTGGCATAACATGTAGAAGTCATAATTATTCTTCTATTTTTCTTCTGATGTTGGTTCATTACTTGGGCAGGAAACTCACGAATATTTCCCAGTGAGTACTAAACAGCTTCACTCCTTTAACCCAGACCTATGTCCTGATTGAGCAGGAAGTAGCTACATGGATCACTGCCCCAAATCCCTTACAACTGAGGAATGCACAAAATGAAGGGGGACTAAAACAAGGTTACATGGGTCACAGCCTACCTGCTGGGGTTTACCAAAGCACAAATACACAGATAAGAAGCATCTGAGTGGATGCTCAAAATGTAACCAATAAGAGAATAAGACACCAAGCCTGGTGATGCACACCTGTGATCCCAGCACTCAGGAGGCTGAGGCAGAAGGATTACTGTGATTTTCAAGCCAGCCTGGGCTACATACACAAGCTCAAGGCCAGCTTGCACTGCATAGAAAGACACTGTCTCAAAATAAAAAAAAAAAAGAGTAAGACCTCAGTCTCCAAGACTCCATGGGAGAACAGAATCCCCATTGGCATCATTACCAGCCAGCAGACATAGTTGGCCTCCTGCTTCCAACTCCTCCAGCTGAGCCCTGAACTTCCCTTTCTTACTTGCTTTTAGTTGACTTGTTTTGTTTTGCTGTTTTGAGATAGGGTCTCACTATAGAGTTCAGGCTGCATACACAAGCTCACTATGGAGTTCACTATGTAGCCCAGGCTGGCCTCAAACTCGCAGAGATCCTCCTCTCTCAGCATCCTGTGTGTTGCAAGTACAGGCTTGTGCCACCAGACCTGGCCTAGTTGACTTTAAAAATCACTAATTCTGGAGGCCATCCCACTGAACTATCAGTCTCCTACTGGCCTCATTTATAGATCTACTACAGATAGCACAAAAGCACTGATGTCTGAGTTATGATGAAAATTCTAGGGCCGGGGAGATAGCTCAGTAGAATAAGTGCTTGCCTGGCAAGAGCAGGGTCCTGAGTTCAATCCCTGATACCACAAAAAAAAAGAAAATTCTACCATCCAATAGGTTTAATATCACAGTTTTCTTCTCTCTTTTTTTTTTTTTTCAGAACTGGGGATTGAACTCAGCCCTTGCACTTGCCAGGGAAGCACTTATTCTACTGAGCTATCTCCCCATCCCTTACTTTTGTCTTTCTTGTTTCTTTCTTTTTTTTCTTCTTAATTGCATGTATTTGGTACAGGGTCTCACTATACAGCTTGGACTCGTAGTGATCCTCCTGTTTCAGCCTCCCTAGAGGTGGCTGGCTCCGAGTACCTAGGGCAGGGATGGCACAGCATGTGGTACTGGGGATCGAACCTAGGCAGGCACTTAGAGTGCTGAGCTATCTCCATGGCCCCTCTTGTTTCTTTCTTTAAACAGGGTTTTTCCTTGTGGTCCAGGCTCCCCTTAAATTTACTATGTAACCCAAACTGGGTTCAAATTCATGACCCTCCTGCCTCAACTTTCTGAGCATGGGGATTGAGCATGCACCATCACTCTCACCTACCACCTTTGTTTCCTGAATATGCATCCCATGAAGAATGATGCAACTGGATTACACATGCACAGACCACTGATTAGTTAACCTCCAATCACCTTTACCTAGTCCTCCCCAGCAGGCTAGATTTGAGACCTACTTGCCTACCTCCTCCGTCAGCTGCCTTGCAAGTAAACTCTCTCTCTCTCTCTCTCTCTCTCTCTCTCTCTCTCTCTCTCTCTCTCTCTCATTGTTTCAGAGAGAGGTATAGTATTATACACAGCAGGCAAAACAGGGATGGTTTGACTGATGTGATGGTGCACATCTGTGATTCTAGTACTTATAAGGCTGAGGCAGGAGAATTGCCATGAGTTCAAGGCCAGCCTGGGCTACAATGTGAGTTCAACACTAGCCTGAACTACACAGAGCAAGACTTTGTCTCAGATAAAAAGCAAAACAATAGGGCTGGTTTCCTACTAATGCTGGACCCCTTTAGTGTCATCTAGTGTGAATCCTACCTTTTACTACTTTCTTGTTCTCTGAGATAAAACAGGCTGCAAGGTTTTCAAAGGCTGACCATGAAAATTCTTTAAATAGCAACCACTGGATTTTAGAGTAGAAAGGGTAATGGAGGTGTTGACTGGTCCACTGGGTAAAGAACATCAGAGTTCCAGGTGTGACTGTGCAGCTTATATGCCAGGTGGCCCATGTACCCCTCTGCCTTTCAATATGTTCACAGGTAAAATGATGGAAAAGCCTAGGTTGCTTGCCTTCCAAAGGTATGAAGAACATCCATGACTTGGTGCACTTTACAATGAAGATAATAAACGTGGTGGTGCATGGCTATAATTCCAGAACTCAGGAGGCTGAGGCAGGAGGATCACAGAGAGCTCAAGGCCAGCTTGGGCTTCAAAGTGAGGTCCAGGCCAATGTAGGCTACATAGTGAGGCCCTCATTCAAAACAAACAAACAATACTTACTAAAGCTGAGTTGCTTAATCTAAATGTTGCAACACCCTTGAAGGAGATATTTCTTATAGTTATCCCCAGTTTGCAGTGGTGAACCTGAGCTAACAGAAGGGGTAGCAAATCTCTAAAAATTTCAAAACTTGGAATAAGGATGCTGAGGCCCAGAAATACAAACATGATGTTAACCAAGTCACATCTCCATGGTAGGCCTGGTTTTGAACTCTTTCAAACTAATATCCAAGACTTCAAGAGTTTAAATACAAAAGCTTAAAGTAAACAAATAAATGAATGAGCTTAGAATATGGCCCATTGTCTATCTACTAAACCCAAACTATTTCAAGAACAAATTCTAATAAATTCACTTATCATGCTCTCCATAACAGCTGTATTAGGTTCAGTTGTTGAAGCATGCATAGGACATTTCACCCATTGCCAAATCGTTCCTTTATTTTATGGTTATTTGACAAGCATGAATGCTTCAAAGTGTTCTGGATATTTCCTTCTTAGAGCACAATAAAAAGACCAGGGAATGTTCCCAGTAAAGCCTGCTTAATTCAAATTATCATTTAATAATACATTTGTGGCTCCTTTGGTCAGCTTCATTGAAATATTTAATGTGTACTTTTTGGTAAGACAAAAATGCACTCATTGTTCCATGTTTTAATTGTAAATATGATATACCATTCAGAAAGAGCCCAGTATGGCAGTGCCACACCTGTAATACCAGGAATGGGGAGCCTCAGGCAAGAGGATCATTAGGAGTTCAAGACCAGCCTGGGGTACAAAGTGAGCTCAAAGTCAGCCTAAACTGCATAATGAGACTGTCTTAGGGACAAATACCCAACACTCAAAATTAGGGAAGGAAAAGTTTATTTAGTTCACAGTTACTAGAGGTTTCAGTCCATACTCAGCTGGCTCCAAGGCAGAGCGGCACAGGAAAGCAACCCTTCATGGCAGCGGCAAAGGGCAGAGAGCACAAATGGGAGGAGTACCAGCAGCAAGTACAACAGGGAGCAAGTCTGTCTCCCCTAAATTGCATTCTGGCTATCAGCCTCAAGCTGGGTGGAGCACTCACACCCATAATCCCAGCAGCACTCACACCCATAATCCCAGCACTGAAACATGAATTAATCACAAAGTCTAGAATTCTGCCCCATGACTGCCTGAGGTTTTGGGAGGACAACTAGACACAATCCATAACACATACTATGTCTCAAAAAGACAAAAACAAAACAGAAAGAAAGAAAAGAAAAAGAAACAAAAAGAAAGAAAGAAAGAAAGAAAGAAAGAAAGAAAGAAAGAAAGAAAGAAAGAAAGAGAAAGAGAAAGAAAGAAAACAGGGAGGGAGGGCAGAAAGAAAGCAGAAAGGAAAGGAAGCAAGGAAGGGTCACCCATACGCCTCTGCTCTAACCCAATTCAATAGCTTTTGATTCTGGGTGCTTGCATTAGTCCTTGGTCAGCTGGATCCAGAGTCTTGCCCAGCTCATTCATTTATTCCACAGAAAGCTTTTCAGTCACGCCACATATCAGGAGCCACTCATTATTCTGGGGACTGAATATTTAACAGCCAGTAACAGAAAGACCCAGCCCCAGTTACAGGCTTCTGGTAACCACACTTTTATATCCCCTCAATTTCTTTTGGCTTTATTATTGTATCTTAAACATTTTCCACATATCTACTGTGAAAGAATGAGGAAAACAGAATAAAATTACTCAATGGTCAGAGGGAATCAGCGAGGTAATGAAACACTGAGTAGTGCTGCTAAGGGAGAAATTTGTTTTTTGTCATTGTTTTTTTTTTGTACACAGCTTGAACTTGTAATGATTCTCCTGCCTCAGCCTCCCGAGTGCTGAGATTACAGGCATGCATGACCACACCCAGTTCCAGGGCTGGCACAGCTCTCCTGGGGTCCTGTGGTTGGCACAGCATGTGGCACCAAGGATCAAACTTGAGATGTTTTCCTTGCCAGGCAGGTGCTTATGCAACCAAGCTATTGCCCCAGCCCTAAGGGAGAGATTTGAAGATGAGCATGATAAGTGTCTGGGATAGGCAGATGCATGGTGCACACACACTATTGCATTCACTTTCATCTTCAATACACCTTTAAAATAAGAAATATTATCTCACCCTCATTTTGGACATAAAGAAGCTGACATTCAGATCAAATACCTCAGATGGAAGAGGCAGAATTGTAGTCCAAACCTGTCCCTTTACACATGACATAGAGTGAATAGTTTTGATTTCATTACATTTCTTTAGTTTTGGAGGGAAAGGGAGTAGAAATATATCTGAACCACCTTTCTCTGATGTCATAACAACATTTAGGTTTGCAAGAAGTACATATAGCGGGCTGGGGAGATAACTCAGTAGAATAAGTGCTTGCCTGGCAAGCAAAAGGGCCTGAGTTCAATCCCTGGTGCCACCGAAAGAAAGAGAGAGAGAGAGAGAGAGAGAGAGAGAGAGAGAGAGAGAGAGAGAGAGAGATAGGCAATTTAGAGGAAAAAGGAAATAGAGTATGTCCCTTTCTTCTTCTTTTTCCTCATCATAAGTACTGCCACTGCTTCATCAGTGCCTGGCAAGACAACAAAGAAAATGGTGCAAGCTATTACCAACAGCATAAACACAGATGAGTAATATACTAGCTAGACTGAACCATAGAGGAATGCCAAAAATTCATACCTTTATTGCATATGTTCTCCACTGGTTAAAGGAAGGCTGGGGTTATCTTAAACTCTTGAGGTGCCACCAAGGCAATAACAGAAACAAAAATCAAAAAAAAAATTATGTATTTAGTACAAGGTCTATAGGATCTCACTACACAGATTGGACTTGTAGTGATTCTCTTGTTTTCAGCCTCCCAAGTGCTGGGATTACAGGTGCATGCTAGCATGTCATGTCAATCAGGTCTCAGCACGTCCCGGGGGCAGGGCCGGCATGGCACACCATGCTGGGATCAAACTCCGGTCCCTGCTTCTGCTTAAGCAGAAAAAACAAATTTTAATAATATGAATTTCTACCTGCTTAGGCAAGTGCAGAGACCTAGGTTCGGTCCTCTGTTCCACATGCCATTCTGGCCCCACCCACAGGGACACTGAACTGGCCCCTGAAACTGGGTGTGGTGGCACATGATAATCCTAGCCCGAGTGCTGGGGAGACTGAAAACGGGAGAATCACTATGAATCCAAGCTGTATAGTGAAACCCTGTACCAAGAACATTAAAAAAAAAAAAAAAAGGAATTTCTGGACAGCTACACAACTCTTTACAGTCTTCCATATGCTGTATAGCAACTTCCCAGGGAAAAATTCCTTCAAACCCTCAGTGTTGATGTTTTACTTTAGCATTATTTAAATACATGACAACATAAAATGAGAAATAAACTCCTTATGCTTACGGCACATACATAACTATAATCCCAGAATAAGTTCGCATATTCATTGTAAATAAAACCCCAAAGTCAATACAACTCAAATTATTTACACTAATTTAATGTAACGAATGGTGGTGTTTTGCTGAAACAAAACCACTTTCCACAATGTGAGAATCAGCATGTGCATTATTAAAACACTTCCTCTAGGACCGGTCAAATAGCTCAGTGGATTAAAAATATCTGCAAGCAGGCACAGGGACCAGAGTTCTATCCCCAGGCTTGCTGTGCCAGCGCCACCCCGGGGTCACACTGAGGTGGCAATTGAGACTGGGTGTGGTGGCGCACACCTGTAATCCCAGCTCTTGGAAGACTGTAAACAGATGAATAACTAACTACAAGTCTGTTCTAGTAATGAGACCCTGAACACCCTGTAGACCCTTCCCTAAACATACAAAAAAAAAAAAAACAAACCCACTTCCTCTGAATTAATTCTAATATCATCTGATATTGTTTGGAGTACATATATCATTTATGCATTGGGCCAGTGCCTGTTCTTTTTCTCTTGGATCAAAAACAATTAAAAGAGTAGTGTGGTATATTAGGATTGTAAACAATGATGCAAATTCTGATGCTGAACTTGCAGGACAATGAGTGGTTACAAGGCAGGTATCCGCTTAATGCAATCCTGGGAGACAAGTTGAGCAGCACAGATTCAGAGCCACTAGTAACTAAGCTCATGAGCTTTGGGCCCCAGCAGATCTGAGCATACATCCTGAACTTTTTCCACTTTCTAGTTGGATGAGGTTGGGTAAATTATTTTACATGTCTGGTCCTTGAGTTATCTCCTCTATAAAATGGGAATGATAATAAAAGAACTTTTATTATCCATAGGAAACAAACTTTTCCAGAGGAAACAAACACCATGAGCCATTTTCTAGACACATATGACGTTAAAGCTAGAAACTATGGAAAAGGTGAATTTTCTTAGTATTACTTCCCAGCTCCCCTGTAACTCTGGAACTACGTGAAATTGGGAAATTTAGAGGGGTGTTCCCCTGGTCCCTCACCCTACCCTCACAGTGCCGCCCAGGATCATGTTTTGGGACAAACCAGAAAATGGCATTGAGCCTAAAAAGGGAAACAGTAACAAGGCAATGCCAGTAAATAGACCCCTGAGTATCACTTGAACCCATGCCATGAGCCCCTGTTTATATCTGAAGTCCACCGATAAGGGCTTGCTTTTGGGCTTTCTGGCCTGGCATGAATCTGTTGATTCCTGAGGCCCCCACGGTTGAAAATAGCCCAGCCACCTGCCAATGGTTGGTGTATTTTTAGGCCCAGCAGGACTGGAAACAGGGTTCTGTACGACTGGAACTTGAGCCATGCGACTGGGTAGGTCTCTCCACTCCATTTCATAGCTAGGTCTTTGGCTGCAGTTGCAGAGGAAGACAGAGTCATAAGAGGTGGACACTGGGGAAGTGGTGGATACAAGAAGAGTGGGACAAGTAGAAAATCATAGATAGTTAATATTTTGTTAAAGTACAGGAAAGTTTCTGGGCATGGTGGCATACACCTGTAATCCCAGCAACCGAGAGGCTGAGACAGGGGGTTGCTGTGAGTTCAGGCCAGCCTGGACTACCTAGTAAGTTCAAAACTAGCCTGAACTACATAGCAAGAGCCCATCTCATAAATAAATAAATAAATAAATGGGAATTTGCATAAATGGTAGGACTCCACAAGAAGCAGAAATCATAGTAGTAGATCCTTTATTTAAAAAACCCCCTAAACAAGGTATGGTAGTACACACCCATAATCTCAGCATTCAGACAGCTGAGACCGGAGGATCTTGAATTCAAGGCAGCCCAAGCAATTTAGCAAGACCCTAAGAAAAGAGAGAAGAGAAGAGAAGAAGAGAAGAGAAGAGGAGAGGAGAGGAGAGGAGAGGAGAGGAGAAGAGAAGAGAAGAGAAGAGAAGAGAAGAGAAGAGAAGAGAAGAGAAGAGAAGAGAAGAGAAGAGAAGAGAAGAGAAGAGAAGAGAAGAGAAGAGATTAATGGAATAGAGTTGTAGTTCTGTGGTACAACATTTGCCTACCACATACAAGGCTCCAGGTTCTATCCAAATGCCACAAAAAATAGTGATCTTACTCTATCCTACCAATCTCTCTAACAAAAAGTTCAATATACTTGAGCCAATAACGTTTTCTTTCTTTGTAGTGCTGCAGATTGAACCCAGGATAACTGTACTATCAGCTTAGCCCAATGCACTTGAAATTGTCCATGTATCATGTATTTGTAAATTATAATATAAATGTCAAAAGATTTTACTTTTTCCTCCTTCTTATCCCCATCCTACTCAAAAAAAATTACCCCTTGTCTCAATGTGGATCTCTCTATTCTGAGTGATTTATCCAAGTCTTTCTTCCAAACCAATACAACATTCCTTCTAAGTAGAACACATGCATCCAGATGGGGAAGAGATGAATAGATGAGCGAGAAGAACAGGGAGATCTAACCTAATATGGAAGCCAAAACATTTTCCCTGCAAAAAATAATACGATTAAAGTTGATTGCACATAAATGGTCATAACAGTGTTATTTACAATAGCCGTAAACTGTAAACAGCACAAATGCCCACCACCTGGTTTCCAAGTGAGTTAACAGGCCTAGCTCCAGAATGGAATGCTGCTCAGTAGTAAGCAGAAATGAACCACGTTTACACACAACATAGATGAACCTCCAAATAAATGTGTTAAGTCAAAAATGTTGGATCAAAATTCAAAATACAGAGTATGTTATTAATTCCATTATATGAAGCTCTAGAAAGTGCAGTTTAAACTACAGTCACAGAAAGCAGATCAGTGTTTGCCTGGGTAAAAGGGGGAGAGTGGAGCCAGTGGGAGGGGTGATAAAGAGGCACTGGGAAGCTTGGGGGGGGTGGAGCTGCTCACTGTCTTGACTGTGAGGACACTCTCCTGATGAGTGCATCTATCAAAACTTAGCAATGTGCACAATTTCCACATGTACAGCTTGTGGCATGTCCCTAACACCTCAATTAGTAAAAGAAAACTTATTGTTTTAATGTAATTTGAAACCTGAAGGCTGAATAGTGGATTATTTCGGTGCTGGAATTGGGGGTCGGTTGAGAAAGGGGGGAGCAGTTTCCAGGCAGAGAGAACCGTATGTAAAGGCACTGAGAAGGGAAAGAGTAGGACAGATTGCAGGAACTCAGAAAAAGCCTGTTTGGATAGAGTTGAGTGATCAAACAGAAAAGTTGCAGGGGATGAGGTCAGAGAGGACAGCAAGGCCCAAAACATGCAGGACCTCACGTTGGTCTATTCTTTTGGCAAATATTTACTAAATCCTCATTACGTGTCAGGAGCCTTTCTAGGCCTTTGGGAGTCTGTTCGTTTCCAGGGCTGCCCAATAACAAGATACCACACGCTAGGTGGCTGAAGCAACAGAAATTGATTTTCTTATAGGTTGGGTAGTCTGAGATCAATGAGGCCCAAGTGGGATTTCTTCTGAGGCTTTCTCTGCTTGGTGTGCAGACAGCCATGTCTCATCATCTTCCACAGTCTCCTCCATGTATGTTTGTCCCAATCACCTCTGCATAAAGGATGCCAGTCAGATGGGACTAGGGCCACCACCCACATGACCTCGTTTTTAACCTTATCATGTTAAAGACTCTATCTTAAATACAGTCACATCCTGAGGTACTAGAGCTCAGGACTTCAACACAGAAATTTGGAGAGATGCCCAATTCAGCCCAAAATAAAAATATAGCTATGTAAATAACAGAGATCCACCTCTTTGAACTTGTATTTCAGATGGGGAAGTCAGAAAATAATGATCAAAGTATATAGACTGTTGGAAGATGAAAAGTAAAAACAACAAAAATGTAGGGGAGAATGGGCAGGATAGGGAACAGGAGCTATGCAACAGAAGTGGAGTAAAGTAGAAAGAAAGAGGAAGAACTACAGATTTTGCTCTTTACCCTAGGGACAGTGATAGGTCTTTGAATGATTTTCAACACAGTTGCGACATAGTTACTTTCGAAAATATTATGGGACCAGGGAGATGGTTCAGTAGAATAAGTGCTTCCCTGGCAAGTGCAAGGACCTGAGTTCAATCCTCGGTTCCACCAAAACAAAAAAAGAAAATATTGCTCACTGGGGCTGGGGAGAGTTCAATCCATGGTACCACCAAATATAT
>NW_004524639.1:878407-882112 GCF_000260255.1 Octodon degus
GGATGTAGTTCAGTTGTACATAACTTCTCAGCATATGCAAGGTCCTAGGTCCAAGCCCCAGAAACACATGCAAGAAGAAAGGAAACGAGCACTCAGGTCACTTATAGAAAATGTGATATAGGGTGGGAGAAGCAAGCTGGAGGAGGTGAGGCAGATAAGAGGCTAGGACAATGATCTAGATGAAAAAACAATACAGGCTCTGAACTAGAGCAGAAGCGAGGGATGCTATAATGCAGACAGTGGGAAATGGTAAAATATGTTAGAGAACCAGATGCAGTGACCCATGCCTATAATCCCAGTGTTTGGGGGGCTGAGGCAGGAGGATCGCAGTGAGTTCAAGGTCAGGCTGGACTACATAGCCAGATCCTGCATCAATCTTCTCCCCTAGAAAAAGATACGCTAATGAAATAGAACCAGTATGAATTGGTGATTGGTTGAACTAGGGCAAGGGGAAAATGGATAAGACAAAGATGACCCCGAGGATGCTGTCTTCCATAACAAGACGGATAATGATGTCATTGTCTGGGATAAGGGAAGACCTGGTTCAGGACAGAAAGTCCTGACTCTGACTTTGGATGTGGTGGGGGGATGCCGGTGTGACACTCAGGTAATCAGTTAGATGTGTGGGTCTGGAGGACAGAGGAAATTCATTGACTGGAAGAACAGACAGATGTGAGAGCTAGCAATACTTTTGTTTGGAGACACACTCCTACTATGTCATCCAGGTTGGCCTTGAATTCACTCAGCTTCCCAGACTGGCCTTGAACTCCTGCCTCAGTTTCCTGAGTACTAGGATTACAGCTGTGGGCCCTGCCTGGCTTGGAAATTTCAGTTTAAGATGGTAGAAACAAAGGGAATGTGTGAGATCTTTTTTTTTTGGGGGGGGGAACCAGGGATTGAACTCAGGCCCTTTATTCCACTGAGCCATCTCCCTGGCCCTCATGAGATCAACACTGCCTGACAGGACTGCTCTGTTCCCTGATGTGCTTCATTTCCCACTGTCACATTTTCATACATTTCTTCCTTCTTTAAAACTTCTTCCACTCCCACTTAACCGAAGCACACAGATATACATCCTGCAGCAGCAGTTGAACTCCAGATCCCAAACTTTTACAAATCTTGTGCAGCATTGCCTCTGTCCCATACAGCAACCACTGCTTTCCACTTTCTCCACATGCTCAAGTCTCCTGCGCCTCTAGAAGAATTTCCCGTGACCCCACTTCCCTCTCCAGCTAGCATTCTTTTCCCTCTTCTGTATTAAGCTTCTCCAATGAGTTACATATTCTTACTGCTTCATTTTTCACTTCCCACTCATTTCTCAATCTCCTTAAATCTGTATTCCACCTCTGTCACCCACTGCAAGCTTTAGAGAAGGTCAGCAGGATCTTCAGGTCCCCAGACCTAATGGGAATCTTTTGGGTCTCATCTCTCTTGCCTGACAATGGTGGAAACAAAGGTTGCTCCCTTAAAGTGACAAGCTCACTTCATTCACTTATGGGGAAAAAATCTGCCAAATATTCTTCTGGATAACCACAGCTTGCCAGTTATTCTTCCTTGTAAAATGGATCTCCATAAAAAACTAGTGCAGTGCAGTTTGCAACTCAACTAAGCAAGCTAGTTTTTAAGACAACCACTGGGGCCGGGGAGATGGCTCAGTAGAACAAGGGCTTGCCTGGCAAGCGCAAGGGCATGAGTTCAATCCCCGGTTCCTCAAAAAAAAAAAAAGATAACCATTGTATACCTCCATATGCAGAATGCTTTAGGAATATTTCCTATTTTGCCACACAGCATACCAATAAGACCTATACTCAGGGTTGAGATTTCATAGTTAATTCTATTTATTATTTGATCAGGTAAATTTGGATTTTTTGCTTTTTTCTACTTTTCATTAGAACATGTTTGTAGTACCTAATGATTGTATTCACTGTTGAAAACTAGTACATGTGTATAATATTTTCAATTTCCTTTTTCTAATTCCCTCCACCATCACCCCCAAAATTTGGAGTATTTTCGTTCTTCAAGTGCATGGTAGAGGGGCCAGGGAGATGGCTCAGTAGAATAAACACTTCTCTGGCAAGCACAAGGGTCTGAGTGCAATACCCAGTTCTGAAAAAAAAATAGTACATGGTGGTGAAAAGTACCATGATCATTATTATAATCTGGTGCCACTGCATTCATTTGTGCCAAGGCTCCAGAGGTTTTATCCACCGTTGCTTTGCAAAAATGTCCATACAGAAAGATGTCCACATAGAAAAACACCCCAGCATGCTGTGCCAGCCCCACCCCCAGTACATGCTGAGACAGCGATTGAGACTGAACTTGGTGGCGTGCACCTGTAATCCCAGCACTTGGGAGGCTGAAAACAGGAGGATCACTAAGAGCCCGATCTGTGTAGTGAGACCCTGTAGATCTTGTACTTAATACATTAAAAAAAAGAGAAAAAAAGGTCAGCCAGTCATGGGGTCATGTGCCTGGGTCCCAGTTACTGGAGAGGCTGAGGCAGAAAGATCCCTTGACATCAAAACTTTGGAGCTAGTCTGGATATCATAACAAGAACATGACTGTTAAAAAGAATAATAAATTTTAAAAACAGAAAAAGACAATGATGACTATTAGTATGCAAATACTTTTGACTTTGGAAAGGGAACTCTATAGACCGTAGTAAGCTGAGACAGGAGGATCTCAGGTCAGTCTGGGTAATATGATGAGATCCCATTTCAAAAGAAAAAAAAACAAGAAAGAAGAAAAAGTAGAATTTGGAATTGTGATCCTTTTTAAAATATAAATTAGGCTAAGTGTCTCCTGATTACAAGGTCTAGTGTGTTAACTCTAGGAGTGGGTGGTTATGTGGAAAGAAGCTCATGGGAAACAAGTAGGCAATGGGGGAACGGACTGGGTAGGCACAGAAGGCCCCAGAATAATGGTAACAGGCTTGCAGTATTTGAAATTGTAGCCATCTTACTAGAGTACCTTTGCAATTACATCAAATCACTATTTAGTGCTATAAGCTGAACAGAAATTGATTTTCAAAAATGGCTATTAGATACTACGACGGCCAATAAAGATGTGTTACCACTACCTAAATAATACCTACAGTTTTCATTTGAGGAAGGTCTCTTGGCATGTCACGCAGTATTTTAGGCAACATTGCCGCTGAAATTACTTTCATTGTGGGCAACTTTACTTAAAACGCTGCAGCTATAGCAGATGGCTAAAGGTATGGAAGTGCTTTCAGTTGCTGTTGGCTAAATTGTAATAGGTTTTTTTCTCACCTATTTTCAGAGCCTTGTTAATGTGGCTGTGACTGGATCTGAAACTCATTTCCAATCCTGAGGGGGAATGCTAGCTATGGTAGAGCATCCCTGTAAACCCAACACTCAGGAAGTTGAGGAAGGGGATTAGGGTGAGTTCAAGGCCAGCATGAGCTGCATAGTGAGACCCTGTCTCAAAACACCAAAAAAAGAAGGGGAAGTATATATTTTTGGGTGTGGTAATGCTTGGCTGTAATCCCAATCCCCAAGAGGCTGAAGCAAGAAGATTGCCTTGAGTTCGTGGTTAGGCTGAACTACATAGCAAGACCCAATCTCCAAACAACAAAACAACAAAACACAAGGGACAGATGTCAAATGTGGTGCTACAAATCTGTAATTGCAACACCCTAGGATATAGGAGGATCAAAATTTGAATCCAGCCTGGGCAACTCAG